>NC_136487.1:90973906-91381406 GCF_053919585.1 Euprymna scolopes | reverse complement strand
CAACCTATGCACTCTACAAATTTTTTATCTACAAATTAGAAAATTTGTATATAGGGTATTCACACATATGGAAATATATCTAGCATAATCTATCTATTATATCTATAAAAGTTAGAATGTGTGTGTGAGGTAGCCAGAGAGAGAGAGAGAGAGAGAGAGTACGAACAATTTTCAACCTATATATTCAACAAATATTTGATCTACAGATTAGAAAATTTGTATATAGGGTATTCAGACATATGGAAATATATCTAGCATAATCTATCTATTATATCTCTAAAATTGAGAATGTGTGTGTGAGAGAGAGAGAACAATTTTCAACCTATATACTCAACAAATTTTTTTATCTACAGATTTGAAAATTTGTATATAGGGTATTCAGACATATGGAAATATATCTAGAGTAATCTATCTATTATATCTATAAAAGTGAGAATGCGTGTGTGTGTGAGAGAGAGCGACACAGAACAATTCTCAACCTATATATTCAACAAATTTTTTATGTACAGATCTGAAATATCACATTTGTATAGAAGTAGAAATCTTGATACCTACTCTGATACCTAATAAAAGAAAGGACACTCTTTAGGGCGGATTTTGATTATAACAAGTCACTAATTAGAAATTATAATAAACATTCTAATAATTTAAGAATTTTACCAAAATAAAATTGCATGGTAATCACCCAATTTCTGCCACAAAATTTTGATTGGCAGAACTCATAAACATAAAATATATATTTTCTAATTTCATCTTTTTTTTTTCTTTTTACATAATCTGGTTTGATGTTTTCCCAAATATTCAAATCACTATATTTTGCTGCTTAATATCAAATACAGCAACTGAGTTATTTTTATGCATCAAACAATTACATTTTCTCATTCATCCAAACTAATCACTGAACATCAATTTCATATTTTCTTCACTAAAATATTACTGTGCTTGATGTCATCAAGTGGAGCGGATCATTTTTTTTTCATTTGTTCACACATTTTTCCAATTTATATATATTTTAAAGATTCTTAGCCTATGTCATTGCATACCAATCTGTTTATTAAAAGTTAAGGTTCACTGTAAACACATATGTTACACCAAAATAAAAACGCTTCAGATAATGTCTTGATATTCAATTCAGTTTCTCACATGACATCTTATGAAGTTAGTAGAAATGTTACAGACTTTTGAATCTCAAACACTTTCAATACTGTGCACTGATATTTTCTTTTTTGCAATATAAGCACATTCATGATTTTTTTTACAAACGTTAAAAACTTTCACATTGTGTAGCAATATACTGAAACAATTATAAAAATATTTGTTTTTATTTTGAATGATGCAGGGCATCTGAAGAGAGATTTTTCTAACAAAATGAAAGTATAATTTTTAGCAATAGGTATCTAGGAAAAGGCCACTACATATGTTATAAGTTCCAAATTTCCACAACCTGGCAAATACTGGTACATGCTAGCAAATTTAGATTTGCAATTACAAAATATGATTCTAATTTTTTCCTTTGCTCTTTATTCTAACACTACACTAAGTTTACTGTGTTATTTCGCTACAGTTGATATTGTGTAGAACAATAAGAAAATCATAGTGAACAATGCATTCAACAAAATTTCACACACATTTCTAGATACCTATATCTAATAAGTTCAAAAGAAAGGACACACTTAGGGAGGTATTTTGGTGGTCAAGTCACTAAAAAGAGATTAGCTGGTTTCCCGGCATAGCCCAGGATATAATAAAGATTGACTGAAATACATGTTCTAGCTGGTTTCTAGGCGTTGCCAGGGATGTAATATAGACACATTATGTTGTATATTACCTGTTCTCTTCTCCCTAAGGTAAAACAATTTCATATACATGCTGTAAATTACCTATGCTAGGGATAAAACATGAACAATATCAGTCCTAGGGTAGATAAAACAAATAATACATAGAGATGAAAGATTCCTCTCCCCTAAGAATCAAACATATGTTCAATATCTGCTTTTGTTTTTTCATTGTTTATACGGTCCCGAGCAACGCCGGGTAGCCCTGCTAGTATATATATAAAAGCCAAACGTCTGTGTGTATGTATGTATGTTTGTTTGTAACGCTAAAACTTTTGAAAGACGGAACCAAACTTGACAAATTTGGTATCATATCGAAGCCCCATCACCCGGATGACAAATATCGAAATTTCACGTCAAACGGACCACTAGAAGTTGGTCAACTGATCAGTTATCTTCGAGGGGGGCCCCCAAAAAACCTGTCATTAACGCTAAAACTTGAGATGAAAGATTCCTCTCCCCTAAGAATAAAACATATGTTCAATATCTGCTTTTGTTTTTTCATTGTTTATACGGTCCCGAGCAAAGCCGGGTAGCCCTGCTAGTCTTCTATATATATAAAAGGCAAAAATCGGTGTGTATGTATGTATGTATGTATGTTTGTTTGTAACGCTAAAACTTTTGAAAGACGGAACCAGAGTTGACAAATTTGGTATCATATTGCACCTTGATCACCCGGATGACAAATATCGAAATTTCACGTCAAACGGACCAGTAGAAAGGGGTCAACTGATCGTTTTTCTCCTAGGGGGGCCCCCCAAAAAACCTGTCATTTTAACGTTATTCAATACGTGTCACGTGACGTGACGTCAGCTCAAACTTTTGACAGACACAACCAAAGTTGACAAATTATGTATCATATTGCACCTTGATCACCCGCATGACAAATATCAAAATTTCACGTCAAACGGACAATTACAAGGGGGTGAACTTATCATTTTTCTCCCAGGGGGGGCCCCAAAAATCCTGTCATTATAACGTTATTCATTAAGTGTCACGTGACGTGACGTCAGCTCAGTAAAATGTCGGCTGCAGCTGAGGTACGTTAAAACTGCCTTCGGAGGAGAAATTGATACTATAACACAGTTAAATATTAGTTTTCGACTCGAACCGTTATTAACAACGTAATTATCGCACTCCAAAAATAAAAAAAAACCCAAAATTACACGAAAATTGACGTAGGGAAAATGTTTTTATTTTTGCTCGAAGTTTTTTGCCGGCGAAGATGACTTTGCTCTTTGTAATTTACATGTAAACAAAGATTAGCCATTTTGTTTATACATTCTAACTCTGTTAACTTGAAGGGGGAGGGGGGGTATCAGTATCAGGCCGCTTATGTAAACGAAAATTAGGTCGCTTGCACATTTTCCACTTTCTCTCTCTCTCTCTCGCCGTCTTTCTCTCTCTCTCTCTCTCTCTTTCGCCGTCTTTCTCTCTCTCTCTCTCTCTCTCTCTCTCTCCGTCTTTCTCTCTCTCTCTCGCCGTCTTTCTCTCTCTCTCTCACTCTCTTCTATCTCTACACCTTTCCTAACTCTCTATCACCATATTTCTCTCTCTCTCTCACTCTCTTCTCTCTCTCTCTCTCTAGACCTCTTTCTCTTCTCTTTCTCACTCTCACCCTCTTTATCTACTCTCTCTCTCACCCTCTTTCCCTTCTCTTATCTTCTCTCTCTCTCTCGCCCTGTTTCTCTTCTCTCTAAAGACGGCGAGAGAGAGAGAGAGAGAGAAGGGAAAGAGGGTGAGAGAGAGAGTAGATAAAGAGGGTGAGAGAGAGAAAGAGAAGAGAAAAAGGTCTAGAGAGAGAGAGAGAGAAGAGAGTGAGAGAGAGAGGATCAACTCGACTCACCATATTTCTCTCTCTCTCTCTCTCTCACTCTCTTCTCTCTCTCTCTCTAGACCTTTTTCTCTTCTCTTTCTCTCTCTCACCCTCTTTATCTACTCTCTCTCTCACCCTCTTTCCCTTCTCTCTCTCTCTCTCTCTCTCGCCGTCTTTCTCTCTCTCTCTCGCCGTCTTTCTCTCTCTCTCTCGCCGTCTTTCTCTCTCTCTCTCACTCTCTTCTATCTCTACACCTTTCCTAACTCTCTCTATCACCATATTTCTCTCTCTCTGGAAGGGGGGGTGGCTATCAGTATGAGGCCGCTTAAATACACGAAAATTACTTTTATACGAGTTTGTTTTCTTATGAATGGAACCGCTTTTGTAGGGGGGAGGGGGGAGGAGGCAATGTGCACAGTCTCCCAAGCATTACCTACTATAAAAAAAGATGCACATTTACCCTCTTCTCTCACCCTCTTTCTCTCTCTCTCTCTTTCTCTTCTCTCTCTCACTCTCTTTCTCTATCACCCTCTTCTCTCTCTCTCTTTCTCTTCTCTCTCTCATCCTCTTTCTCTCTCTCTCACCCTCTTCTCTCTCTCTACCTTTTTCTCTTCTCTCTCGCGCCCTCTTCTCTCTCTCTCACCCGCTTCTCTCTCTCTACCTCTTTCTCTTCTCTCTCGCACCCTCTTCTCTCTCTCTCACCCGCTTCTCTCTCTCTACCTCTTTCTCTTATCTCTCTCTCTCTCAACCTCTTCTCTCTCTCTCTCTTACCCTCTTCTCTCTCTCACTCTCTGTGTACACCTTTTTCTCTTCTCTCTCTCTCTGACCCTCTTTCTCTCTCTCTCACCCTCTTTTTCTGCTCTCTCTCACCCTTCTCTCTCTCTCTCTCTACCTCTTTCTCTTCTCTATCACCCTCTTTCCCTGCTCTCTCTCACCTTCATCTCTCTCTCTCTACCTATTTCTCTTCTCTCTCTCTCTCCCTCTGCTCTCTCTCACCCTCTTCTTTCTCCCTCACCCTCTTCTCTCTCTCTCTCTCTCTACCTCTTTCTCTTATCTCTCTCTCTCTCACTACCCCTCTCTCTCTCTCTGTCTTACCCTCTTCTCTCTCTCTCTACCTCTTTCTCTTATCTCTCTCTCTCACTACCTCTCTCTCTCTCACCCTCTTCTCTCTCTCACCCTCTTTCTCTCTTACCCTCTTCTCTCTCTACCTCTTTCACTTCTCTCACCCTCTTTCTCTCTCACCCTCTTTCTCTGCTCTCTCTCACCCTCTTCTCTGCTCTCTCTCACCCTCTTCTCTCTCTACCTCTTTCTCTTCTCTCTCTCACCCTCTTCTCTCTCTCTCTTACCCTCTTTCTCTTCTCTTCTCTTTTCTCTCTCTCTCGCCGTCTTTCTTTTCTCTCTCTCTCACCCTCTTTCTCTTCTCTCTCTCTCTTTCACCCTCATTCTCAACTCACTCTTACCCTCTTCTCTCTCCCTGTCTACCTCTTTCTCTTCTCTCTCTCTCACCCCCTTTCTCTTCTCTCTCTCACACCGTCTTTCTCTTCTCTCTCTCTCTCCCCTCATTCTCTTCTGTCTCTCTCTCGCCCTCTTTATCTTCTCTCTCTCTCACCCCGTTTCTCTTCTCTCTATATTAGCACTTATCAAGGCCAATAGGCAACTCGAGGATGACAGTTCAAAAGGTCACAGTAGTCAAATTTGGGAAAGAGGATGGAACAACTTTAACGGGAGCATGAGTTATTCAGCGACACCAACCTATTTTGTAATATATATATATATATATATATATTATCACTTATCAAGGCCTATAGGCCACTCGAGGATGAGAGTTTAAAAGTGCACAGTAGTCAAATTCGGCAAAGATGATGGAACCGCTTTAAGAGGAGGATGAATTATTCAGTGACTCCAACCTATTTTGTTACATATATGTATGTATATATTTTTTAAAAAATATATATTACTACTTATCAAGGCCCATAGGACACTCGAGGATTAGAGTTGAAAAGTGCACAGCAGTCAAACTGGGAAAGATGATGGAACCGCTTTAAGAGGAGGATGAATTATTCAGTGACTCCAACCTATTTTGTTACATATATGTATGTATATATTTTTTAAAAAATATATATTACTACTTATCAAGGCCCATAGGACACTCGAGGATTAGAGTTGAAAAGTGCACAGTAGTCAAATCTGGGAAAGAGGATGGAACCGCTTTAACGGGAGGATGAGATATTCAGCGACTCCAACCTATTTTGGTATATATATATTTATATCTATATTTATTTTTAAATATATATTACCACTTATCAAGGCCCATAGGCCACACGAGGATGAGAGTTTAAAAGTGCACAGTAGTCAAATTCGGCAAAGATGATGGAACCGCTTTAAGAGGAGGATGAATTATTCAGTGACTCCAACCTATTTTGTTATATATATGTATGTATATATTTTGTAAAAAATATATATTACTACTTATCAAGGCCCATAGGACACTCGAGGATTAGAGTTGAAAAGTGCACAGTAGTCAAATTCGGGAAAGAGGATGGAACCGCTTTCACGGGAGGATGAGTTATTCAGCGACTCCAACCTATTTTTTTATATATATATTTATATCTATATTTATTAAAAAATATATATTACCACTTATCAAGGACAATAGGCCACTCGAGGATGAGAGTTGAATAGTGCACTGTATAAAAAATACGGTAAAGAGGATGGAACCGCTTTAACGAGAGGATGAGTTATTCAGCGACTCCAACCTATTTTGTTATATATATATATATATATATACTTTTATTAAAAAATATATATTACCACTTATCAAGGACAATAGGCCACTCGAGGATGAGAGTTGAAAAGTGCATAGTAGTAAAATTCGGGAAAGAGGATGGAACCGCTTTAACGGGAGGATGAGTTATTCAGCGACTCCAACCTATTTTTTATATATATATATATATATCTATATTTATAACAAAAATATATTACCACTTATCAAGGCCCATAGGCTACTCGAGGATAAGAGTTGAAAAGTGCACAGTAATCAAATTCGGGAAAGAGGATGGAACAGTTTTAACGGGAGGATGAGTTATTCAGCGACTCCAACCTATTTTGTTATATATATATTTATATCTATATTTACTAAAAAATATATATTACCACTAATCAAGGCCCATAGGCTACTCGAGGATGAGAGTTGAAAAGTGGACAGTAGTCAAATTCGGGAAAGAGGATGGAACCTCTTTAACGGGAGGATGAGTTATTCAGCCACTCCAACCTATTTTGTTATATATATATTTATATCTATATTTACTAAAAAATATATATTACCACTTATCAAGGCCCAGAGGCCACACGAGGATGAGAGTTTAAAAGTGCACAGTAGTCAAATTTGGGAAAGAGGATTTAATCGCTTTAATAGGAGGATGAATTATTCAGCGACTCACACCTGTTTTGGTATATATATATATATATTTATAAAAAAATATGTATTACCACTTATCAAGGCCCATAGGCCACTCGAGGATGAGAGTTAAAAAGTCCACAGTAGTCAAATTTGGGAAAGAGGATGGAACCGCTTTAACAGGAGGATGAGTTATTCAGCAACTCCAACCTATTTTGTTATATATATATATATATATATATATATAGATATATATAGATATATTTTTCATAAAATATGTATTACCACTTATCAAGGCCCATAGTCCACTCGAGGACGAGAGTTGAAAAGTGCACAGTAGTCAAATTGGGGAAAGAGGATGGAACCGCTTTAACGGGAGGATGAGTTTTTCAGCGACTCCAACCTATTTTGTTATTTTGTAAAAAATATATATGACCACTTATCAAGGCCCAGAGGCCACTCGAGGATAAGAGTTGAAAAGTGCACAGTAGTCAAATTCGGGAAATTTGTTATATATCTATTTTTTTGTTACTTAGGCATTTCCACTTATCAAGGCCCAGATACATCTCGAGGATAAGAGTTAAATGTGCACAGTAGTCAATTGGACAATAAGGCCCAGAGGCCACCCGAGGATAAGGGTTGAAAATGGCAGTAGTTAATTGGACAACATAGTAATACTTAGTAATGGAAAGGCTGGAAATTTGTTATATATATATTTATATTTTGTTTATATAGGCATTACCACTTATCAAGGCCCAGAGGCCACTAGAGGATAAGTGTTGAAAAGTGCAGTAGTCAATTGGACAAAATATAGTAATTGTTAGTAATGGAAATTCAGTAAATTTGTTATATATATATTAATATTTTGTTAAATACGCATTACCACTTATCAAAGCCCACAGGCCACTCGAGGATAAGGATTGAAAAGTGCACCGTAGTAGTCGGTTGTAATGGAAATGCGGGATATTTGTAATATACCTATTTTTTGTTACTTAGGCACAACCACTTATTAAGGCCCAGAGGCCACTCGATGGTATTACCACTTATCAAGGCCCAGAGGCCACTCGAGGATAAGCGTTTAAAAGTGCAGTAGTCAATTGGACAATATAGTAATCGTTAGTAATGGAAATTCAGTAAATTTGTTATATATATGTATATTTTGTTACATACGCATTACCATTTATCAAGGCCCAGAGGCCACTCGAGGATAAGGATTGAAAAGTGCACAGTAGTCAATTGGACAATATAGTAATCGTTAGTAATGGAAATTCAGTAAATTTGTTATATACCTATTTTTTGTTACTTAGTCATTTCCACTTATCAAGGCCCAGAGGCCACTCGAGCATAAGAGTTAAAAAGTCCACAGTAGTCAATTGGACAATAAGGCCCAGAGGCCACCCGAGGATAAGGGTTAAAAAGTGCAGTAGTCAATTGGTCAATATAGTAATCGTTAGTAATTACTACTTCTCAAGGCCCAGAGGCCACTCGAGGATAAGGGTTGAAAAGCGCAGTAGTCAATTGGACAATACAGTAATCGTTAGTAATGGAAATTCAGTAAATTTGTTATATATATATATATTTATATTTTGCTAAATACGCATTACTACTTATCAAGGCCCAGACGCCACTCGAGGATAAGGGTTGAAAATATTCAACAAATTTTTTATCTACAGATTAGAAAATTTGTATATAGGGTATCCAGACATATGGAATATATCTAGCATAATCTATCTATTATATCTATAAAAGTCAGAATGTTTGTGTGTGTGGGTGTGTGTGAGGTAGAGAGAGAGAGAGAGAGAACAATTCTTAACCTATATATTCAACAAATTTTTTATCTACAGATTTTAAATTTGTTATAAAGGGTATTCATACATATGGAAATATATCTAGCATAATCTATCTATTATATCTACAAAAGTGAAAATGTGTGTGTCTGTGAGAGAGAGAGCAATTCTCAACCTATATACTCAACAAATTTTTTATCTACAGATTAGATAATTTGTATATAGGGTATTCAGACATATGGAAATATATCTAGCATAATCTATCTATTATATCTATAAAAGTGAGAATGTTTGCGTGTGTGTGTGTGTGAGGTAGCAAGAGAGAGAGAGACAGAGCGAGAGAACAATTCTCAACCTATATATTCAACAAATTTTTTATCTACAGATTTGAAAATTGGTATATAAGGTATTCAGACATATGGAAATATATCTAGCATAATCTATCTATTATGTCTATAAAAGTGAGAATATGTCTGTGTGTGAGAGAGAGAGAGAGAGTAAGAACAATTCTCACCCTTTATATTCAACAAATTTTTATCTACAGATTAGAAAATTTTTATATAGTGTATTCAGACATATGGAAATATATCTAGCATAATCTATCTATTATATCTATAAAAGTGAGCATGTGTGAGAGGAGAGAGAGAGAGAGAGAACAATTCTCAACCTATATACTCAACAAATTTTTTATCTACAGATTTGAAAATTTGTATATAGATTATTCAGACATATGGAAATATATCTAGCATAATTTATCTATTATATCTATAAAAGTGAGAATGTGTGGGTGTGTGAGAGAGAGAATGAGAGATAACAATTCTCAGCTTATATATGCAACAAATTGTTTATCTACAGATCCGAAATATCACATTTGTATAGAAGTAGAAATCTGGATACCTATTCTGATACCTAATAAAAGAAAGGACACTCTTTGGGGCGGATTTTGATGATAACAAGTCACTACTAAGAAATTATAATAAACATTGAAATAATTTAAGAATTTTATCAAAATAAAATTGCATGGTAATCACCCAATTTCTGCCACAAAATTTTGATTGGCAAAACTCATAAACAGAAAATATATATTTTCTAATTTCATCTTTTTTTTTTACATAATCTGATTTGATGTTTTCCTTAATATTCAAATCACTATATTTTGCTGCTTAATATCAAATACAGCAAATGAGTTATTTTTTATGCATCAAACAATTACATTTTCTCATTCATCCAAACTAATCACTGAACATCAATTTCATATTTTCTTCACTAAAATATTACTGTGCTTGATGTCATCAAGTGGAGCGGATCATTTTTTTTTTTCATTTGTTCACACATTTTTCCAATTTATATATATTTTGTCTAAGATTCTTAGCCTATGTCATTGCATACCAAGCTGTTTATTAAAAGTTACGGTTCACTGTAAACACATACGTTATACCAAAATAAAAACGCTTCAGATAATGTCTTGATATTCAATTCAGTTTCTCACATGACATCTTATGAAGTTAGTAGAAATGTTACAGACTTTTGAATCTCGAACACTTTCAATACTGTGCACTGATATTTTCTTTTTTGGAATATAAGCACATTCATGATTTTTTTTTACAAACGTCAACAAATTTCACAATGTGTAGCAATGTACTGAAACAATTATAAAAATATTTGTTTTTATTTTGGATGATGCAGGGCATCCGAAGAGAGATTTTTCTAACAAAATGAAAGTATAATTTTTAGCAATAGGTATCTAGGAAAAGGCCACTACATACGTTATAAACTCCAAATTTCCACAACCTGGCAAATACTGGGACACGCTAGCAAATTTAGATTTGCAATTACAGAATATGATTCTAATTTTTTCCTTTGCTCTTTATTCTAACACTACACTAAGTTTACTGTTTTATTTCGCTGCAGTTGATATTGTGTAGAACAATAAGAAAATCATAGTGAACAATGCATTCAACAAAATTCAACAAAATTTCACACACATTTCTAGATACCTATATCTAATAAGTTCAAAAGAAAGGACACACTTAGGGAGGTATTTTGGTGGTCAAGTCACTAAATAGAGATTAGCTGGTTTCCCGGCATAGCCCAGGATGTAATAAACATTGACTGAAATACATGTTCTAGCTGGTTTCTAGGCGTTGCCAGGGATGTAATATAGACACATTATGTTGTATATTACCTGTTCTCTTCTCCCTAAGGTAAAACAATTTCATATACATGCTGTAAATTACCTATGCTAGGGATAAAACATGAACAATACCAGTCCTAGGGTAGATAAAACAAATAATACATAGAGATGAAAGATTCCTCTCCCCTAAGAATCAAACATATGTTCAATATCTGCTTTTGTTTTTTCATTGTTTATACGGTCCCGAGCAACGCCGGGTAGCCCTGCTAGTACTATATATACGTATAATGATTTGGTATTTTGTCTTGCAAAAAAACATGTGCTTCAATGCTTCATAAACAATAAAAAATATATTGTTGCTAGAGAAAAAGAAGAGAATAGGTGAAGGAGAATGACGCTAAGTTTTTATTTTTATTTTTATTGTTTTTAAAAGAGTTACCTTCACACATAGAGACAGAGAGAAAAAGAAATATATAGACAGAGAGAGACAGAGAAACAGAGAAGGGAGAGAGAGAGAGAGAGATCACCCCCCCCCCCTCTGTGAACTCTTATGACTCATCAGTATATCTTTCTAGCTAACTAAATGATGTGAACCTAGGTTGAGACAAAAAAAAAAAAAAAACAACTCGGAACATGGTGTAAGTTTAAAGATATACTGAAAAAGGAACGAGATACAATGAAAAGTTCTGACGACAGTCTAATATTGGTAGAGTGTTCAATATCCACAAGAGTACTTAACTCTCGATTAATATAGGATTTGGAAGAGTTCATGAATTAGTAGATGACAGTCCCATAACACCTCCTCTTTCCAAGAGGTTTTTTTCTGAAGAAGAAAAAAAACTGTCGAGGTCAAAATTCTCAAATATAATATTAATTGGCTCTTTACAAATTTGCGGTGGTAAAACGTTCGAGTCATTAAGTCAACATTTTCTCAATTGGTTGAGATGGTGCTGATGTATGTTGTTGGGTCTTTTGAAGAGGTAAACTAGCTTTTCACTGTGCTCACTAAAAAAAAAAAAACGTTATGTTATTTCTTATAAACTTTGAATAACACTTTTTCGCCACAGATGTAATGATTTTTAGGAAGAGTGACTGTCTTTTTAAATCTTGCTTGCTTCAGAATGAGTTTGTCAAACGCCGGTCTTATTTTACTCACAAACAGTGTCTACAGGCTAGCATCTCATACGTGTATTTACGTTAGGTGTTATTCTATACACCTACAGAAACGGTTGTAGCGCCCTCTCTGTTGTCGTGCCTTATGCTTTTCTCAGGGCTCTCTTCAAGGTGTCTACGAACCTCTCTACCTGACCATTTGAATTTGGATGGTATTATGGGGTCGTGATGTGCTTTATCTAATATGTATCGCAAAATTTCTTGAATTCATTGGACGTGAACTGCGTCCCATTATCAGTAACTACACAATCAACCACGCCAAAACGGGCAAATAATTAGTGCATGAACTCTGTCGTGCAACTTTTGGTAGGTCTTTTACATTTCAGAACTTCTGGCCATTTAGTGAGGCTGTCGACGACAATGAGATATTACTGATGATTCAAAGGACCGGCAAAGTCGACATGAATTCTTTGCCATGTACCTTAAAAGTACCACAGTTATTCAGATCGTCCTGTACTTTTTCTTGGGTAGTTACGAAGAGACAAACAATATAAAATGAATATGCGTCAGTTAACATATATTTAAAACTAGCTGTTTTTTCATCAGTTGATGAAATGCGAATTGCTGTGAGTTCATAACAAATTCAATCTTGTTGTTGTTGTTGTTGTTGTTGGTTTTTTTGTTTTTTTATCAGTCAACAATATTTAGAAATTTGATTAAAAAAAAAACTTTTGTGGATTGACGAAACTGGAATTCAGAATTTCATTTCTTGCTTATGAGTCGGTTAGTGGATTTCAAAAATTAGATTTTATTTTTAATGAAAAGAAAAACCATGAATCATTTCTTATAAATATGTACCGGTTGACATATATTTAAAATAAATTTGTATTTTCGTCAACTAACGAAGTGTGAATTGATGGTATACGAAATTCAATTTTGGTGTTATTGTGTCAGCAAACGACATTTGAAAATTTTAATATTTTCTTTTTTCAAAAAAAAAACAAAAACAAAAAAAAAACAAAAAAAAAAACAGGAAAAACATTTGTCGATTAGTGAGATTTGGAATTCAGATCATTTTTGTTCTGGTAGACCAATTTTGGAATCCAGAAAAAAAAAATTTTGTGTTGTATGCTTCTGATACCAGTATAATAATAATAAGCATATGATAACAAGAAAGAAACAGACAAACAAGGGATGAACTTTTAACTGATTGTAATATTCAATAATTTATTTTCTAATAATATTTAAAAAAAAAAAAACAAATGGTTGTCTGCTAAAGAGCAAAGAGATTTAAGTACTTATGCATCTTTTGAACCAGACATAACTCAACGTTCAACTCGGCTTTTCCCAGAATATGATGTTAACAGCTCTGGTTTAGCTGCTGTCTGACGTAACATGGCGATCAGCCAATCGCAACGCTGCGTGCTGAGTTTCAACTTGACATGCATGCACCCAAGCAGCAGACAAGAATTTGGAAAAGGAAAAAAAATCCATCATTTCTTACATGCAACTCAGAAAGAGTAGAGAAGATATTAAAAAAAAAATTAATTCGACCATCTTGACACAACAGCTCCAGCCACCAGACGTAGTAATACATTTTTGCCAATAGAGGAAACTAATGGAAAAATCGATAAAATGTGCAACCTGCAGCCATGAATGCATCGTAACTGTTGTGGGGTACAAATCACCCCTATTTGAGTACTAAGTGGAATCAACCAGTCCTATGAATAACACTGGTTTCAGACACTAAATGGAGACATTCATACCATGTTTAACCGCATGCTACAAACACATTATTCTTACACCGCTTTAGTGGCTCCTCTATTCTTTATGATAAATACATATTATATTTTATACACTTTACACTACTTGTGGTTTCTTTCATTTGTAACCCCTAGCATGGATCTACAACACTAACAAAAAGAGATTGGCGAAGAGCTTTCTTACATGTTCGCTACCTTAGGTGTATCAGAATTTGGGGGAAGTTTTGACACCCCTACTACGAAACTTCAAATAAAATATAAAAACATATAATTTCTTTTTTAAAAGTGGGTTGTTTATTTTCTTTATGGAATATAATTCCAAAATAAACTATTAAAGTTGTTTAAAAAATAATAGAAATCTCTTCTTTTTTTTTTTTAACTGTTTGCAAAGTGCCGGCGCGCCTTCATGCAGCCATTTTTTTTTTTTTTTTGCGTAATGAAATCAATTGAATTTTACGAGTTAATTTTTTTTTTCAATTTTTAAACTTAAAAAATCTATCAAAATTTTTCTTTTGGTTAAATTTTTACAATATTTTCAGGATCAATGTGAAATTTTATGCTCTTTCCAATAAATCGAATATAACGTGAATGTGTGGTTTTTACTTCCTTCTGTCCACCCATAATTCAAAACAATAAAAAAAAATACTTCCGGTTTTAAATAAAAGCATAAAATGTTTGCATTATGGCGGGTTTTTCAAATAGACGTTTAAAAAATTCTTTTATTTAAAAAATAAATGGATTTTAAAATATAAATATGGATAAATTCTTAACAATGAAGAATGTAACTACACATTGATTAGTAATATTTATAGGTAAGTGTTGTTTTTTTTTTAATTTATATCGATTTTTTATAATCGACCTAGGTTAAATTTCGTTTATTTTCTTCAAATCTTTTAAAGAAAACCGATTAAAAAAAACAAATATTGCATAATTTGCTATTAAAACTGTTATTTTTTTTTTAAATTAGTCCTTGCTCCTTTAATTGAAAAATAAATTAGGGTTTGAATTACATTTTTCGAGTAGTTATAAGCTTGGAAAGACAGGGGGTCAGATTATTCTATATTTTTTCACGCATACATAAGGTTAGTTTCTGACACACCTACTGCTACCTCTTCTCCATCCACTTTGCCATCGTCTGATGCCATCCAAAAGTTTGAGGAAAAAACATATTCCTAAGGAAACTTTCCTGGCATTGAAAAATAAAAAAGATTCCAAGTACTCCCAGTCAATCGGCCAAAAAAACAAAAACAAAAAAAAAAACAGCCCTAACCCACCCACTTTTGTTGTTTCATAAAAATATTTGAAAACATTAAAAAAAATTTTTTTTTTAAGTTTATTTCAATTTTCCTTCATAAAATAAAATAAAAATACTTGACAAAAAAAGTCAGCAAAAACATTTTCTCAAAATTATTTATTGGACAAAAAAAAATTGCTAACACTTATTTATTTGAAGAAAAAAAAAGAATTTTGCTAAAAAATTATTTATTTGACACACAAAAAAACAACATTTTTTCTTCACATATTTAATAAAAATTAAATTTACGGTAGGTTTTTGCTTTTTTTTCTGTGGATGTTTCTACATTTAAAATTTTACTAGTTTCTTTTATATAGCGTTGTTATGATTTCATCGGCAACACTCAGCATTATCCGACTGTTGACGTCATGCTCTGGAGAAAGCCGGGCGAATGCCGAGTTACGTCTGGTTCAAAGGATACATAAGTACCGAGATTTGTTAATTAAGTCGCGAGTGTTGTTTGATGCATGGCTTTTCGAGGATAGCAATGATCATAGTGTGGCTCCGACACTTTCCATGATAATAGCAGTAGCAGTAGTAGTGACGTCTTGGTGTCCTTTTAGTCATTTGTTTTGAAGAAAATATTGGAAGAAATGGTTGTTTGCTCGTACAAACGGATATTGTTAACGATAGCTTTGTTTAGTTCTACAGTTTTTTTTTTAAAATAAAGTAGTAATTCAATTGGTGACGAAATATTTCTTGATAGGGTTATTCATTCATTTGTCAATGGTGATAACGACGGTATGTGTAGATGATCCTATTGATATGATTTATGATAATTGTGCGCCTTGTCACTATTCGACGACAACAAATTCTTGTCTAAATTTTTTTTCTTTACCCTAAACAAAGTAAATTTCAATTGAAACATAAGGGACTACTGTGAATTAGGTGCATTCTAAATGTGGAGTTATGCAGCAGTCAGGGAAGCAAGGAGCAGCGAGGGAATTCCAAAAGCTAGTAGTTTGCGGAAATAAATGGAACTTTTTTCTTCCTCGAATCAATGCCTCTCCCCTGCGCTATTTGGCCACATACTGATCAATCAGGGGTACGGCGCATTGATCCTTCCTATCCCCTAAGGAATTCGGCCAGCATCCGGTTTGAGGAATAAGAACTCGTCCTTACTGAGAGACACCAAACAGAACGGACCTCCCTTTTCTTCTCTCTCTCCACCTCGGTGATTTCTAACGGTATCGACGATTCCACGGGGAATAACTACCGCGGTAGTACCAGGTAGCTGGAGTCCAGCTTTTGACAAGAAACATATCACATTCTCCTTAATAAACCTGTTCTGTGTTGCATTTTATGAAGTTGTTGCGTTCGTCATTTCAGAAGCTTGTATTGAATTATTTATTTTATTAGGTTGTGCCCTAAAAGCATTCAAAAACCCTAAAATGGTGACACCCCCTCGTGATATACAAGTAATTCTGAATGACGAGCCTTTTTCTTCATTTTTTGTAAAACCCAACACAGCACAGAAAAGCCAGCGAGCTAAAATTCGGCCCCCAAAAAGCGAACTTTTCAAGAGAGAAAAACAAATGAACTACTACTGACAAGTAACTCAACAAGCAACAATGGCATTGAACCTCCTTTTTTCCTCTTCACGTTAACGGACCTCGTTTTTCCAGAACTCTTTTCCTTTACAGACAACCGGCACATCACCCCGTTATTTGACTAAAGACAGGCAATGTTGGGTATACAGACGGAAAAAGAATTTCGCTGGCAGTGGACGAACAACAATGACAAAACCCCTCGTCAGACTCGACAAAGAAATTAAACACGGAGCTGTTGACTTCAAATCAAATTTTAAAAAATTCGAGCTCGCCAAAAAAAAAAAAAAAAAAAAAGATGTGACTAAACATGTTTTTTTGTTTTGGCTAAGAAGGACGCAAGCACGCACCCACGTGCGTACACATAGACACTCAATTAAGAGACAACCGATACAAAAAAGAGAACTTTTCAAAAAAAAAAAAAAATATATATATATATATAATATTTCTCTTCGTCTCTCGGCCAAAGAAAACATAAGTACCCTTTTATAAAGATTTAACTTCAGGCTTTACGTATATACATAAAATCTCTCTCTCTCTCTCTCTCTCTCTCTCTCTCTCTCTCTCTATATATATATATATATATATATATATATATATATATATATATATATATATATATATAGACACACACACTTACAAAACAAAAGAAAAGAAAAACACACACACACATATATTAACTCTTTTACCACTGCCTTTTCCTTTCAAGAGTATATTTTTCTATTTTATTTTTTTTTGTGGAATCTTTTTTTTTCGTCTTTTAAGTATTTTCTCTCATATTTTTGTCTCGTGTTAAATATATCCCCTTTTTCTTCACGTGGTCCTTCGACAATGTCCTATCTATATTTCGGATAGTTAATTTTTTTTTGTCTGTTGTGCTTTCTTTATATATATATATATATATATAAAATAGTTGCCACAAGTCTTCACAATGATGTCACAATCTAACGACATCATGGATATGGCTCTTTTAAAAGCCATTGAGAGACTCACTCAAGAGGTAAAAAAATTTGGCAAGCTGGAGCCGCAGTTGCGCAGGCACCGACTCCAGGCTAACTCCTTACATTCATGCCACTACCGTCGTCAACGCCGCCACTCAAACAAGCTGAAACTGCTTTTATCACAGTCGTTTTGGTATACAAAATCCCCTGTTCATACATGAACCAGGGAAACTAAGGTTTGGGGAGCTGAGCACGGCAGGCTCTCCACGGGATATTTTCAACAACCGTATCTATTTCATTACAGACTCCCTATCCCAAGCATGTTGCTTGGTTGGTACCGGAGCGGCCTGCAGTATTTGGCCACTGAAACTTCTCACAGAGAAGCCTCCAGTGTCGTCCATCACACTCCCCCATCCCCACGTACGGTCAAATTTCTCGTTCTCTGGACTTGGAATTATGGAGAGACTTTACGTGGGTCTTCACTATAGCAAAGGTTTACTTCATAAGATCTCTAGCTATGGTATAGCTGGAAATGTCTTCTCAATTATTAAATCATTTCTTTCTGATAGGTTCTTAAGAGTAGTAGTTGAGGGGCAAAAATCAGAAGCTCACAGTATTAATGCCAGTGTCCCTCAGGGGTCCATCCTGGGCCCAACTCTTTTCCTGATCTACATTAATGATCTTCCAAATCACATCCTTACATCATTTGTAGACATTTATGCTAACGATACTACCATTTATGGTAGCACATCTAAGACAGTAAACGACCAAATTCTCTCCAATTCTTTCTCCTCTGATCTTGAGCACGTAGTACAATGGGGAAAGGAGTGGCTGGTTACTTTTAATGCATCTAAAACCAAGCTTCTCTCTTTACATCATCAACATTCTGATCCACATCTGGCATCAATTGAAATGAATGGCTCTCGTCTTCAGGAGGCCTCAAGTTTTGACAAGCTTCTGGGCTTGACCTTTACTCCTGATCTTAAATGGAATACGTACATCAAATCTGTTGCCAAGGCTGCTGGAAAAATGGTGGGATCTTTCTACCGATCTGGTAAATATCTCACTGCTGATGCTATTCTCTATCTATATAAGAGCCAGGTACGTCCAAGGATGGAATATTGTTGCCACATCTGGGCAGGAGCTGCTAGAAAGGACTTGTCCTGCCTTGATAGAGTTCAAAATAGACTTCGTAGCCTCGTAGGAGATGTCCTTTTCTCTTCCTTGCAACCTTTATCTCACAGAAGAGATGTTGCGAGTTTGTCTCTGATGTATCGTTATTTTCATGGAAGGTGTTCAACTGAGCTTCAATCTATGGTCGCCCTCGCCAAACTTTCACAAGAAACACTCGTCTAGCTGTACACACTATCAATAATTCCCCCCATCTTTATCTGTGCCTAAACCTAAACGTAGATTCCATGAACAAAGCTTCTTTCTTAAAACTGCACGCTTGTGGAATTGTCTTCCGTTTTCCTACTTTCTGGCTGACTACTATATTGTTGTGTTCAAGTCTAACGTAAATAAGTTCTTGATGAGCCGTTCTATATAAGTTATCAAATTTACCAAATTTTCATTACTAATGATTACTATATTGTCCAATGTCTACTGTACACTCTTTAACCCTTATCCTTGAGTGGCCTCTTGGCCTTGATAAGTGGTGATGCCTATGTAAAAAAAAAAAAAAAGATTTACCCTACCCCATACTAGGTGCTGACTTCCTGCACCACTTCAACCTGATAGTGGATATGCGCAGACGCCGGCTGATAGACGCAAATACAGAACTTTCTGTCTCTAGTGTGAAAATAAACACCCCCCTCTATCAGCCCAGTATTCTTCCTTGCCGCTTCAGATAACCTGTATCAGACCGCCTTACACTCCTATCCGGAGTTAACAAATTTAAATTTTGTGGTAAGCAAATCCACGCACACAACAAAACACCACATCGAAACCACAGGTGCTTCTGTTTTCTCAAGCCCTCGCTGCCTCCCTGCTGATAAACTTAAGGCAGCAAAGGCAGAATTCAACCATATGCTGTAGCTAGGAATAATGCACCCCCTCGTCCAGTCCATGGGTTTCCCCTTTGCATATGGTCCTAAAACTAGACGGAGATTGGCGTCCGACTGGGGACTACTACTGACGACTCAATGCCATGACAGTACCTGATCGTTACCCAATCCCACATATACAAGATTTTGCTTCCTCTCTACATGGTTGTAAGACCTTCTCCAAACTAAATCTAGTTAAGGCTTACCATCAGATTCCATTGAATCTGGCCAACATACCCAAGACTACAGTAACGACTCCATTCGGAGCGTTTGAATTCTTAACTATGCCCTTTGGTTTACGAAATGCAGTTAGCACATTTCAGCGCTTCATGGACGAAGTAGTGCGTGACTTTGACTTCGTCTATAACTATATAGACAACATTCTCATTGCAAGTGCCTCACCTGAGGAACATGTCACTCACCTCTGCCTACTATTCGAACGGTTTCAGCGATACCAGGTTTCGGTGTGTCGTCACTAGTTTTCCTGGGCCATATTATCAGCCCAGACGGTATATCTCCGTTACTGGAAAAGGTGAAGGCTCTACAAGACCTTCAACCACCCACTTCACTTCGCCAACTAAGGCACTTCCTCGGTCTGTTAAACCAAAGTTAACAATTTATTTTTTATTTGTTTATACAACCTAACAGTTGCAGTTGAAAAGTTTTATCACCGCACAAGCAGGACGGTCCAGCCTATAAAATCAACTGTAGATTCTTTTATAAGACAGAGGTGAGTTCGAAATGAATGTTTCTTTTCAGAGCACAATTGAACCATGATACTTGACTTTTGCATTTTAAACTTTAAATGAAACCATTATTTACAGATAATTTTATAAAATCATCAATAGGTTCTCTACAGTGTAATGTAGACTACAATGTATTGTGGACTAAGTTACTACAGGGAGGTATGTGAAGCTTCCTCCCAGTACAGTGCAGGAGGGGGAGGGGTTAACTATAGCAGACAATAGATTTGATTAAAAAATGGTCGATTTCACCGATTTCAATGAAAATAAAAGTATTTGTTGATCCTTATTTAATCCTGGACAACGTCGAGCCCTCCTGCTAAAGTAAAATGTTTTTTTTTTTTTATATTTTATAAAATAAAATAAACCATTTTCGGACCAGTTGCAGGAATCCCTCGGGAATATTTTTGAGAATTGAAACAGAAAATAACCATCCTTCGTAATAGTCAGTACTGTAGATCTGTAACCGTAGGACTTCACCTGTGACGTTACCAGGTCACGTGATTTTTTATAGAGAGATCTGCTATCATGAAAGCCACGCTATTAGCCAAATTTTCATCTATGGGGGTATGGCCTAAAGAAAGTCCATTGGAGATAAGTGAAAGGTCTCTTCCATGTGTGACATAGCACTACAATTATCCCAATATTAAACAATTTGTGACATTAAACAACTTGTGGTATTAAACAATTTCTGATGGCAAACTTGTGATATTAAACAACTTTTGTGATATTAAATAATTTGTGATATTAAACAACTTTTGTGATATTAAACAACTTGTGATATTAAACAACTTTGATATTAAAAAACTTATAATGTTAAATAACTTGTGATATTAAACAATTTGTGATATTAAATAATTTGTGATATTAAACAACTTGTGATATTAAAAAACTTATAATGTTAAATAACTTGTGATATTAAATAATTTGTGATATTAAATAATTTGTGATATTAAACAACTTGTGATATTAAACAACTTATAATGTTAAATAACTTGTGACATTAAACAATTTGTGATATTAAACTATTTGTGATATTAAATAACTTGTGATATTAAACAATTTGTGATATTAAACAATTTGTGATGTTAAACTATTTGTGATATTAAATAACTTGTGATATTAAATAACTTGTGATATTAAATTATTTGTGATATTAAGCTATTTGTGATATTAAACTATTTGTGATATTAAAAAGTTTGCAATATTAAACAACTTGTGACATTAAACAACTGTCATGTTAAACAATTTTTGATATTAAACAATGTGTGATGCTGGTGCAAGTCTATAAACGGGCTACAAAAATCTTTTTTACAATAAAAATCTGAAAAAAATCTTTATAATGTATGTACTTGTCACTGCATGAAGATGTCATATTCCAAAAATCACGTAAATCGATCAAGTAGTTTTTTTTTATTTAAGAAAATCAAATATTATTGGACGTTTTATTGAAGCTTTGCTACACACCATCTTGTTTGAGAGATAACAGAACTAACGACCCCTGGCGGAAATATTGGTCAACAAGGGCATTGGAACGATTAAAGTTGTCACTGGTTATCTCCCCACAACGAAGAATGCCTGACAAAATCCCTAAAAAATCGTAAAATTTGATTTTCTTAAAAAAAAAAAAAGAACTTGATTTATCTTGTATATTTTCATCTAAGTTTGTCATGTTCGCTTATTCTCTTTATTAAAAGAAGTCAATTTATTTATTAAATAAGTTAATTTATTAAGAAAAGAAGTATGCGATGGTCAGCATGGTCTGCATGTACTGCCCTTGTTGACCCATATTTCCGCCAGGGGTCGTTAGTGCCGTTATCTCTCAAACAAGATGGCGCGTGGCAAAGCTTTGATAAAACGTCCGATAATATTTGATTTTCTTAAATAAATAAAAAACTGCTTGATCGATTTACGTAATTTTTGGAATATGACATCTTCATGCAGTGACAAGTACGTACATTATAAAGATGTTTTTCAGATTTTTATTGTAAAAAGGATTTTTGTGGCCCGTTTATAGACTTGCACCGTGATGCTTTACAACTTATGATATTAAACAACTTCTGATATGTAACAATTTACGATATTAAACAGCGTGATATTAAACTACTTGTGATATTAAACTACTTGTGATATTAAACAACTTTATGATGATGTAGCACTGCCTAAGAGTTAGACTACCTGTGCTACTACTCGGAAAATTCAGCAAGAACAAGAACAAGAGCCACTCAGACTATTAATGTGAAATCGATTGGCAAGAAATTGTACCCAGGTTGCCTAGATAGAAAAATAATGTTGGGTAGAATAGTCAGGAAACAAGGCCAAACATTGAATGTCTTTGAAGTATCTCTGTAAATGTGAACCTCTGCATCCGTCTTATATACAAAGAAAGAGCTCAAAGCCAAAGTACCAATGATGTTTAAAGACAGTATACATCAGTTTTCCATCTCCTAGATTAATGATTTGACAAAGACTTACGGGTTCATCTCACTGAGAAATGTAATTCTGTGCCTGGGTACTATGCTAAACATTTCTATGCCATCACACGAATAAAAAAAATGTACATAGCAAGTATCTGCATAACTAAAGTTTTTGTGTTTATTTCTAAATGATTGTAGATAAAAAGATTTCATGGAAAAATGATGATAAAGAATTATTGCCGGGTAATCAAGAAATATTTTTTGATCGGTAGTTATTCATGGTAACGATGCAGTGGATTGTCTTTAGCTATTGAGAATCCATGACTTAATGGCCAGAGTTAGTTTTGTTGTTCGCTGGTGTCTCAGTATTTCATAGAAATCATTTTTTTTTTTTTTTTTTTTGCTTTTACTGTTTTTTGTTTTGTTGTGTTTTTATCGCTTTTACTGTTCTTATTGTTTTCGTTGTTCGCTGCTGATGTTTTTGTTCAACCGGAACAGAGTTCTATTAAGCGTTATCTATTAGGACAAAAACTTAATAACTCAGAACGAAATCTGGCTAATGTTTACGTTATAAGACTATGTTATATCATGACCTCAAATTAATACAATTTTAAAAAGGAGAGAGAATATACCTTGCCCTTATTATTTCGTTCCATAGCCTCCGTAAGGGTGAGGCATATTCTCAAACAACTGACAAAGCGAAACACAGCAACCAAATACCGTGTATTATTTTCTGTTTCTGTGATATTCCTGTTTCAATAATTACAACCTTGTGTACAAACAAGTTTGGGCCTTATGTACTTTTTCATGCGGCAGTTATCTACATTACGATACAATTGCATTTTTTTTTATAATTCCCATTGATACTCAACAGTATTGTTTATACCAGTCGAGGTTACATCCCCGACAACCAGTTTGACATTGGCTTTGTTCTTATTTACTTATCACCCTACGAGGGCAGTGTTAGACACAAGATCGGTTTTTAATGTGAGGAAAATTCAGCTCCTCAAAAATGAGTACTCTGAATTGGAACAAAAATAAAAATTACCTACATTTAGAAGAACTTCCCAGTCAACAATCAAGGAAAGAAAAAAAACAAGCGCTTTTAATTTTCACATTCCATGGGCAATGTTTCTGACAAAGAGAAAAGAATTGCTGCTTTCTGGATTGGAATCTTATTGTTGGCTGGGTTTGGCCTTAAAGTAGTTTTTCTAACCCCTTATATAAAGTGGCTTTATGCCTTGTCTGGAGCGATTTCTATAAAAAAAATAATGCAGCATCAGAACATTAATTACAGCTTGCCTCTTGCCAAGTGACTTTGTTGCCATCGAACTGATGTTTCGTTCTGATAGCCCACTTAGCCCGGTTTTTCTTTTCTATTTGAGAAGGGGTTAGCTTTAGTTAATCATTTGAGACGTCTATGTCGACGGCATTGTTTGGGTATTTTTGTAGGCCAGAGTACACTTCTCCTAGTTTACTGACTTTTCAAAACTATGCCGGACCTTGTGTCTAATCTTCTGAAGATGAGATAAATAAATTCACATTGTGGTCTCATTTAGCTAATTTACACACATGCAAAATGTACCAGGTATGAAAAGTGATTATTAAATATGTTGATTTTAATGTAGTTTTAATTTAATATGATTCAATTAACGGCATCGGTTAATGGGATAGTCATTTCCCAAAAGCTTTCAAAAAGTTAATCCATGAAAAAATTAATATAGGATAAGAAATTTTTCTGACTATTTTTCAGTTTAAAGTAAAAGCACTTATAAAACCATTTTCCCTGGTCTTTTGGCTAGGAAAAAAGTGTCTGTTATCTTATCTTAGCTTAAAGCTTGTATTTTTTCTGCTTATTTCCTATCATCCTCTCTTATAGAGCAAAGAATACAGTAATATCTCTGTGGTAGATTACGCATCAAGATGCAATGCAGTTGGGACAAATGCTAAAACGTAAATGGTTCTAATTGCTTACTCTCTTTCTTCTCCCGGTTTGTTCTGATACGCTCTCTTCATTACTTCCTAAAGCTAGCAAGTTTTAGCATAAAAGTGTTACCTCAAACTATTTTCAACCAATGAAAATCTTTCCAAGTTCTAAAAATTAACATGTACAAATAGTAAGCCAGTGCGAACTTAGAAATTTATATAAGAATAGAACACAATCAGTTTTCGCCAGACTTCACCAGCGCCACCTAAAAGAGGCATATACTCTTCATACCCTTCCCCTAGCACCGGGCGGGGGAAAGTAATTTGCAAAAGGAAAGGATCCAATAACTCACATACTAGCTTCATCAACTCATGCACATCTACGCATGTATGAATAAGAACAAGGTAAATGAACACATATACACGATGCGATACTGCTAAATACTGATAATGGCCGCTCAAGATCAAGGCTTGATGACCAATGCTTTTAAAAAGATGAGTGGTCTCAGCAATAACAACAAGTGCAGGTTCTGCCACACAGAAGTAGAGATGGTGAGCCACCTGACATCCAGTTGTAAAGTCCTGTTGGGGGACGGCTATTATACAATGTGACACAATGGAGTGTGTAAATATCTCCACTGGAAAATCTGTAAAAACCTGAATATCCCATGTAGTAGCATATCCTGGGAACATGTTTACCAGAAAGAACAGTTGGAAATAAGTCATACACCATCCACTATGACTACGAAATTCCTACAGCTACATACCTAGAAAATGGGGATATTAAACCTGACATAGTGATATGGGACAAGAAAGAGAATGTGGCAACACTAGCTGAAGTAAGTGTCCCTAATGATGCTGGCCTTAACAGAGCAGGGAGGGAGAAAATAACAAAATACCAAGGACTTATGTACGACATAAAAAGAAACTGGAATCTTAAAAAGGTATCAATCATACAAGTCAGTATAGGAGTAACTGGGCTAATGAAAAAGAATTTAAAAAACTATCTGGCTAATATACCCGGTGAACCAAGTGCAGAAGAAATACAAACAATAGCACTTAAAGGAACGATTAGAATCTTAAAAAGATCCCTCGGTTGAAGTAACTAAACTAATGGTAGAATGCCCCCCCCCCAGGAAAAACACAATGATAAGAAAATTAAAACAAAGGTGAAAAGCTATATTCTTGTGATTTCTGTGAACATTCTTTTCCTCAAAAATCAAATTTAGTGAAACATATGAGAACTTGGTTTCAATAAAAAGCAGGACAACGTTGGCAGCTGGTTTGGCTGCCCCATACCCAGCGTTACAATCTTCAAAGAAAGAAAACTAAATACTTACATGCACATATTATTTGCATACACATATTCACACCATGAACATTTTGACTTACTGAACTATTGTTACGAAATACGTGTTTGCAAAACGAACAATTACTGAAAAGAACTTTTATAATCTTATATCTTGTGTAAAAATGTTTTGTTATAAAATTTTGTTTTTTCTCAGTTTCTCTGTTATAAAACTTTATTTATATTTTAGGTAGCACTAGTAACTGTTCTATGCTTTCAATGTTTCATTTTATTTTATTATACATGCATGTTCCGTATATGTCCTCCAATTTTCTTCCTACGTTAAAACAATAACATTTATTTATTTATTTATTTATTTATTTATTTATTTATTTACTGTTTTTTCCCCTCAAACAAGACACAGAGCAGCTGAGTCGTGAGAGACTACTATTTGGGACAAAATTTACAGAGATAGTATATAGGGAGTTGAGCAGCGAGATGTCTGTTTACATTACACTTGAATTTCTGCACGTCAGTACAGTCAGGGAAGCAGGGATCCAGAAGGAAGTTCCAAAGTGCAGAAATCCAAGGGAAAAAAAACTATTTGAGTAGAAGGCTTTATGGCATCTAGGTATCTATACAGTGTAAGGGTGGGATTTTGCTGCTTGTCCGGTTTGTCCAGGGTAGTGTCGTTGAGGGGGTACTGGTGCCTTGAGTTCATCAGAGCTCTTGCCATTGAAATACTGGTGAAACGGGCACAAAGATGCCATTTTTCGGTGATGGGACAGAGGTTGAAGTTTAGTTTATAGTGTGGGACCTATTAGGTTGGTGATTCTTTTTGAATCCTGTCTAGGAGCAGGAGACTAGTGGCAGATGCACCAATCCAGATGTGGCAACAATACTCCATGCATGGGCGAACAGTGTCTTTGTAGATATACGAATTTTAACCCTAGGAGCTTGAGGAAAGTACTTTCAGGCAGTGTATCATTAGTCATTAGGCAATCAGTGGTTGAGAAGGTTTATTAATTAATTTTTAAAGGAAATTATTATATCTCATTACATATTAATTGTTGGTTGTGGTTCTTGGCTGTACACAAAGACGCTATCATCATCCAAAATGGCCTCTTCCAAAGCCAAGGACAATGCCACAACTTTTTAGAATTTTTCACTTCTTTCTATTTTTTAATAAAATATGATTGTGAAACTAAAATTTATTTAGTACATTGTACCTATTTACTATGCCTCCCCACAGGACAGAGTTAGACACCAGGGTCGTTTTTTAACGTGGAGAAAAGGTACAAAAATAAAAATTGTCTCAGTCGTGAAGGATTTCTCCTCCACCGAAAGAGAACAAGAAAATGAAGTGCAGCATCTGAAGAACAGATGGTATTTATTTACTCCCCCACCGAGCAAATTAGGCACAAGGCCAATTTTTAATGTGAGGAGTGAAGGGAGGGGGAAGGGAAAAAGGGGACCAGCTCCCGAGAGGTGGGAAATGGGAGCTGGTTAAAGGTCAGGCATGTGGGGTTGCCCCCACATCTGGTCTTTGCTAGTCATAGCTAGTCATAGCTAGTCATAGCCTGCAGTATCTGCCGGAACAGATGGTATTTATTTGCTCCCCCACCGAGCAAATTAGGCACAAGGCCGATTTTTAATGTGAGGAGTGAAGGGGAAATGGGGACCAACTCCCCGGGGAGTAGGGGAGCTGGATAGTGACAATTGGTATGAAGGGTTGCCCCTACATTGACCAAGGTCTTATATGTGGGGTTTCCCCCACATATGGTCTTTGCTTGCAGTATCTGCCGGAACAGATGGTATTTATTTACTCCCCCACTGAGCAAATTAGGCACAAGGCCGTTTTTAATGTGAGGTAAAAACCAGCTCCCCTAAAAGTAGGCAAAAAGGGGGCACTCTGGTTACCAAAAATAATAATTGTCCCAGTATAGAGGGTTTCCCCTCCATTGACTGGTACAAATTATCTTAAGTGCAGCATCTGCCGGAACAGATGGTATTTATTTGCTCCCCCACCGAGCAAATTAGGCACAAGGCCAATTTTTAATGTGAGGAGTGAAGGGAGGGGGAAGGGAAAAAGGGGACCAGCTCCCGAGAGGTGGGAAATGGGAGCTGGTTAAAGGTCAGGCATGTGGGGTTGCCCCCACATCTGGTCTTTGCTAGTCATAGCTAGTCATAGCTTGCAGTATATGTCGGAACAGATACTACACTTTGATCTTGACCAAAAGGCCAAGCATCGTTACATTGTAATCGACAATACAATTATTGAAACTAAGAATTAAATATTTACCTGATTTTCAGATTTAAACATATAGCGAAAAACGAAATTATAGAGAAAAAACGACAAACGAGAATCTCTCTCTTTCTCTCTCTCTCTCTCTCTCTCTCTCTCTCTCTCTTGCTCGTTCTTTCTCTGATCTCTCTTTATCACTTTCTTTCTCTCTCTCTTTTAATACGATGTTGAAACGGAAATGTATTCGGTTTGTAATGAATGTTTTTAAATCACGTATTAATAGATTTTTTGTGTCATCGTAAAATATTTCAATTTGTATGTAAACCATAAACTGGTGTCAAACGGAAATTCCGTTAATTGGAGTCGCTTATAAACTGGTGTGTTTTATAAGCAAATTGGAACTTTCATCTCTCTCTCTCTCTCTCTCTCTCTCTCTCTCTCTCTCTCACACACACACACACACACTACTTCTCTCTCACTACTCTACTAATAATAATTGACAGAAATTACATGAACTTACTCCATATGTTCCTAACTCTTACAATCGCACTAGCAGCTGCTCAACCCTGTGCTCCAGTGGTATCACCAAGTTAACGAAATTTCTCGATTACTTAAATAGCTTAGCAATCCAGGTATACTTTCTCCACCTCATTCATCTCCGTTATTTTATATTTCTTTCACACAAACTATCCTCTTTGACTAAGAAACTACATTTTGTAAAGTGTAGAGTAGTATGTTGGGTAGAAAAACGTTTTTTTAACGCAACATCAGTAACCTCCCCTCCTTTCCAACAATACTTATCTATCCACGCACGATACTTGTTATTCCGATAAACCTGACATAGTTATATGGAATAAGTCAGAGAGAGTTGCAACCTTGATTGAAGTGAGTGTTCCTAATGATGGCGGTCTTAACAGAGCTGAAAGAGAGAAACAGACCAAATACTAAGGTCTCATGTATGATATGAAAAGAAACTGGAACCTAAAGGGGATATCGATCATACCAGTTATCATAGGTGCCACAGGACTTATGAAGAAGAACCTGAAGTCCTACCTAACTAATATTCCTGGTGAACCAAGTGCAAAAGAGATTCAGACAATCGCACTTAAGGGAACAGCGAGGATACTAAAAAGAGCTCTCGGTTGGTTTCAATAAAAAAGCGGGGCAATGTTGGCAGCTGGTTTGGCTGCCCCATACCCAGCATTACAATCTTCAACGGAAGAAAAAATAAATAAATAAATAACATAGCAAGTAAACGTAGCCAATAGGCAGTATTAATAAACAGTTCAATTTTGCATTCGTCATTCTGATGAAAGGAATTTTTGTATAAGACTACAATTACGAATATTTTGAAACTCACAACTGTAAATCATGGAAATGAGGCCAACAGTTCATGCAACAACTTGTTCAGTTATAGAAAGAAAATATCACACTATAAACTGAATAGTTTTAGAGCCAGTCAAAAAAGTCTTACATAAATAAAAACAGATCAATCAATGATAGGACAGACTCAACTGACAGCAACTGGGCGATATTTAGGTAACCATTATAAAGATATTTATGTAACCATTATAAAGAAATTAGACATTTTGCATATTAAAACTGGCCTTAGATTGTGAGCGCTGTATGTCAAATTGGTGGTTGAATATAGTTACATTTGTTGTTATTTTTGCATTAAATATTAATGTTAATCCCTATTAACCCCTACTTGTGCATCGAATGCATACCATAATACTTAGTTCACAGATAAAAAAGGATAAAGAATAAAAATAATATCAAGAATAAACACTAAAAAACAGATAGAATGAAGTAGTAAGTGGTGGGGGCAAGAGTTTAGTGGTTAAAATTGGAAAATTGTTTAGAATCGTAAGAGAAGGGAATAAAGGGAAGTTGGGAGGGGTGGTAATTAGGAATGGTCATTAAATAGCCAAAAGGGTAGGCATAAGATGGGTGACAGATGAGAGGGGTTAGTATTCAAGCAAATTAACAAAGTATGATATTAATCCTCTCTAGAATGAATAAATACAAGAACTAAGAATAAAACATATACACATAAATACATACATATAAATACATGCATATACACACATGCACATATACATACATGCATAAAAAAAAGGCTTCCTTCAGTCTTGACAGACTATGGATACCCACTGTAAGGGTGCCTGCGAGTGAAATTTTTGTGGCAAGTGTTGCGCAATCTCTAACCACACCTCTCCTGAGTCGACATTGTTAAATACCAGTAGCAAGTGGAGGTTCAGGATGACTGGAAACAAATGCAGAGATCAGTGGAAAGCACATATAGCACCTAGAATTCCCAAATGGTCACCCATCTGGTACTAGCCAGGCTCAACATCGCTTAACTTTGGTGATCTGATGAGAACTGGTGTGTCAACATGATTATGTCATACACATGTACATAATACATGATGGCAGCAAATTCGCTTTCGAACATTGCCATCACTCGATATAGCACAACAAAAAAGGTATAAAGAAACACGAAAACATTCAGTGATGGGCTGCACGAATGTGGCTTTTAAGCCCTGCTAAACTCTGGCATTCCTTAGCACACATTGTACAGACATGTGCACCACTAACAGCACGTTCTTGCTTTTCTTTTCTATGTAGGATCAAATGCTGTTTCAAACCGCCTGTCGTTTTGTACGTTTGCCCACAGTGTACACAAGTTAACTCTGGCAACTCAAGACTGCTTTGTGTCCCGCTGCGCCTATGAGCAGACTGGTGACTCATCAGCCCAGCTCTGTTAAGACATATTCTTCCGTACACCTCACACTCCAGACCAATTTGCCTCTCCCATCCACGGCTTCTTTCACTCTCCCTTTCCGAATATCGCGCTTCAGCCGCTCATACTGGGTTCGATCCACCCCAAACTTGCCCACACCTCCTCGCAAGGTCCTTCTCCACTCTCCGCGATCCAAAGCAAGACTCTCTCAGGTTCTTTCATCAATCCTACATTTTTTTAAGGTGGATCTTAAACAATCCTTAAATCTCAATTTAGGCTTTTGTGCCAGACGTCTTCCCTCAGCGAGCTCACCATAAAGGAGTGGTTTGTCTAACATCCTCACCACATGTTCACTCCATCTCAGTCTATGCTTAATAACGTGAGCCTCAATGCTAAGGCATTGGGTTCGATCAAGCACCTCCACATCACTGACATACATCTGCCAACCCACACCTAAGATTCACCGTAGGCACATCTGGTGAAACCGCTCGAGACGTCTCAAATGCTCCCTGTATGTTGTCCAAGTTTCACAACCATAGAGAAGAGTAGAGAGAACGCATGCGGCATAAATCTTAATCTTGGTTGGCAGCAAGATCCCATGACGTCTCCACAGACGCCCGTCCAGCCTTCCGAAGGCATCACTTGCCCTGCTGATCCGTAACGATACCTCATCATCCAGGGTACCAGACATACTCAGTGTGCTACCCAAGTATACAAACTTAGAGACAACCACTATCATTGACCCACAGATATAAACTGATGGCTCATAGTATGGCATGCCCGGAGCAGGCTGATACATTAAGACAGTTTTTTTTCAGATTGATGGTCAGGCCCAATGTGCTGCAGGCAACCGCAAAAGCGTCCACAAGATGCTGCATATCAGTCAGCGTATGAGCCACCAGATCACAGTTATCCGCATAGAGCAAGTCACGAATCGTGTTGGTGAGTACCTTTGTACTTGCATTGAAGAGCCTAATGTTGAACAACCCTCCAGTAGTTTGGTAACGAATATAGACACCATCAGAGCACCCCCCAAATGCCATCCAAAAGACCATGGTGAAATACAACGCAAAGAGTGTGGGTGCTGGAATGTCTTCCTGCTTAACACCATTTTCTACTGAAATAGGATCAACCAGCTTTCCCCCAACATTGATCACAGCCTTTATATCATCGTGGAAGAGCTTTAAGATGGTTACAAACTTGTCAGGACAGCTAAGCCTTTTCAAAATCTCCCACAAAGCATTCCTATTGACTGTATCAAAGGCCTTAGTTAAATCGATGAACACCTGATACAGTCACTTTTGCTGTTCTATACATTTCTCCTGCAGTTGCCTGGCTGTAAAAATCATATCCACTGTCCCTCGACATCTTCTGAAACCACACTGCGACTCAGGCAAAACATTGTCAGCAATATGCTCCAGCAATCTGTCTAGCATGATCCTACAGAGCACCTTACCGACTACTGACAGCAAAGAGATGCCTCAATAGTTTCCACATTCATCTCTGCTACCCTTCCCCTTGTATAGCACTACCATCAATGCATCCCGCCAATCCTGCGGAATACACTCATCCCGCCAAGCAGTCTGCAACAATTTCGCTAAGCGTTGCATCATCTTGGGTCCAGAACATTTAAAGATCTCCACATGCAAACGATTCTGGTCAGGAGACTTTCCATTGTTTAGCTTATGGACAGCTGTTTCAACCTCCTGGAGAGAAGGAACCTCTGCCAAGATATCCTTGACCGGATTGCTAGGAATCGACCTAACAAACTCCTGATGAATGTAAGAAAGTCTGTTCAGGAGGTCATCGAAATGCTCCCTCCATCTATGAAGAAAGATAACATAATACATATATACATACATACATACATACATACATATATATATATATATATATATAGTCATCCAAATACAGTACTGTTTCACAGCTCATCAGTGCGGCTAGACAGGCAACTGCCTCAAGCCAGGATCGAAACCCGACCGCCCAAATGGCAGTCAAGGTTTCTCACCATTATGCTATATGGCTGATGCTGTGTGGGTAATGAATTAACGATATTTTGACATCGTCCAAATGCCTCTGCTCGATTTGTTTACACAAAGAGCGTCGCTTAATAGGCTGATGGCAAATATATATATATTCAGTGTCGCATTTAATCAGGTCGCATTTTGGAATAGTACCAAATATACTTAAATGCCTTGCATAACTCCTCCCCCTCGCCCACATCCAACCCGTTCCTGCCACTGACTCTAGAACCGATACACTCTCCCTTCCCTCATGGCACTAACACCTCACCGTCGCCAGCAGTCCCATTTACCTTCGCTTCCACCCCAACTATTATTTACATAATTTTTTCCATTATTCCCTACAAAGCCTCACACACACATTCCTGATGATGCATAAATGACTACACGAAAAGTAAAAGACCATGAACACTTTGAGAAGAAAAAAGGCTTGGATCATACATCCATATCTTCGATGTATATACAAAAAAGATAATACGGAAAATTGAAAAAATAAAAAAGATATTATTAAACAGAAGCTTTCTGTTGTCTTTAATAATGTCTGTCTGAATGAAAAAATGCTGCCTAAATATACGCAATTCAAACATATATATATATATATATATATATATATATATATATATATATATATATATATATATATATATATGTGTTCTATTAAGCTCAAACTTTAAGGAGCATTTTAGTTTATATTTGAAAAAATGTTCTGATTTGTACCTAGCAAGGAGTTCCAGAATTATTCAAGTTCAGACAATACGCTAAATATAGAATTATAGTTGTTGACAGGATTTTATTTAAAATTTAAAAAATTGATTATATTAAACGAATGAATCAACTTATGGAAAATATATTTCTGTAAATATCTAACTATTAAATAATAGTTAAGAGCATAATTTATTTCGGAATGTCATTTAGAATGCAATATTGAGCGTTAATTCTAATTGTTTTGCAATAAAAGTTGAGGGTACATAGCAATCTAGAATTTATTCTTGTGGCGACTAGGACAAACAAAAAAAAATGTTTTTACTAACCAGTATTAAGACTGTATGATTATATTAAGCAAGCTGAAGATAAGCTAGAAGGAAGTGTATTGGCAGTATATACAAATACCTGAATCGTGTTATGTACTGATAGTGGGGAGGAGACACTGACATATACATATACAAATTAGAATTATGCAAAAGGTTCATGTTGGAATGTCCGGTAGTGGGGATAATGATGGATCACAAACCTCTAATAAAAAAATTTTCAGACAAGGCTTTGTAAGATATAAGGAAGTTTTTGACCTTGAATTGGTATCTGTTTTTTAGTTCCTTACATCAAGTGGCTTTATGCATTATCTGGAGCAATTTCCATTAAAACAAAAAACATGATCCTTAATGTATGTTCTGCGTGAAACACCTTTGTTTGTAAAACTCAATGCAGTACTAGATTGCACATCAAGGCAATTCATGGTAGCAAGACAAGATGAGGAAACTGATATAGATGCTGCTCAAATCGTCATTCGTACTTCCAGGCTATCCCAAAGCCAACAGAATCTAGGCCATTCTTGTAATGATCTTCTCCTTTGGTGTATTGCTGGTCCTATGCAGTTCTAGGAGGTCCACCCTTTTTTCAGGCTTTACCTTCGCTCTTTGAGAATGTATCAGTTTATTGTTCCCTATCAGGGAATGCCGACAGGACTGCTCAGACGTTTTTTAAAAGTCAGAATGCTCTTCCTTGGGGGTACTAACTTTTCAATCCCATTTTTCGACCTTTGTCTGACATTTCTCACTGTGGGAGAGAAATAAAGACACCAATACTTATAGCTATGAGCAAGACCTCAAATTTAAGGCCAATTTCACGCGACAGGATCATGATCACAACAAATATGGACCAGGAATATCAGTACCTGGTTGAATACGCAGAAAAGATTCCCAAAATCTCGGCATAAACAGCCGGAGATAATCTACTGATTTTGGCCTATGAAGAAAGCCTACTGCTTGAAATTATGATGAAGAATAAAATATTTACATCCACTATATCTTGTACCAGAAGATGTACCTGGCGTTGCTCGATATTAAAAAAACATTAAATTCCTTAAAAAGATTAAGTAAAAAAACAGAAAGGAACTGAGACATATGCATGCAAGTATTATGTTTTTTCTAAACAGTTCATTTCTTGTAAGTAGAAAAAAATACTTGAGCTGAGATCAAAACCCGAACCTAAAGTCAGTGAGTCAAGTATGATAACCATTAGGCCAGCTTGACACGATCTTTAAAACTTGTTTTTATACCCTCTTATTATTAACATAATATGAACGATTTGTGAAGCAGTTGACAGACAGATAAAAATCCGATGACCACCAGGTATTAACTTTTAAATTTTGACCCGTTATCAGTCCCTTTTTTCCAAATGAAAACCGATGAAAAGTTTTCCACATCTGAATAACCAATATACCAAATTTCAAGATCAAAACTTTGTTAAGTATATAGGTTGAGAAGTATGCTCTCACACACGTGCATACACACACACACACACACACACACACACACACACACACACACACACACACACACACATTCTCACTTTTATAAATATATAGATTAGTCACTTCACTCCACTTTAACTCAGACGTTAATGAAATACTGGAAAATTCCAGACAATAACTGTTTCGGCCAAGGCTAGATGCAAATATTTGCCAGACCCAAGTTCAATGCAAAATATACAACACAATTCCCCTCTCACACACTTACAACTTAGGGAAACCTTGATGCTATTATGGAATCTCGAGTTTTCATTCCAGAATGTGAATGTGACATAATAAGTAAAGGTATTGGTTTCCAATGAATTCTAGGCGACAATCTTCTGAAGATTGAAAGTTCAATTTTTATTGCAGTCAATAATAATTAAGAATATCATAAATTTACAATTCCACCTGGTTATGACTGATGAAATAAGAACAATTTACTCCCATGGTTTGAATGAAGATCCAAATTTCATCCATGTTCTCAAGTTTCACTATTTCATTCCCAAATTCGAAAGATGCATCTAAAGAAGTTTGAAGGTTACATTGTCCGAAATATTGTGAATATGCCAACCAACATGATAATAATGCAAATTCATCTTAAAATATTTCTCTTCCTTTTTTTTCGAATTCAAATTGTCTACAACTGCCTAGTGTTTACACAGTCAAGTAAGTCAACAAACTTTTCATAAACTTTCTCGCACTAGCAACAGTAAGTTCAAATCAAATTTCATAATTCTTAATGATTTGCTAACCAAATTGAAATAATAATTATCTATTATATTTTTGATCTGTAATATTATTCAATTCGATTGATATTAATTTATTGACAAAAGAATAGCACAGAGCTAGAATCATGTAAAAGCATACTATGAAAGGAAAGTAAGTTATTGTTATATACAAAAGCAATCATCAAAAGATCCACGGCTCCATCTTGAACTCTTCGGATGTCTACAAACTGACCACAGTTTCTGGCAACTTGTTCTACTACCCAGCAACCTAAGCCTCCTAATGTCTATGAGAAAATCGTCTTCAGCATAGCTTATATGAGTTTCCACAAAATCCTCTACAGAACCAGTGTGGTAAATAGGTCATGTGGCAGATTATAGTGATCATACATAATGTTAAAATTGAGGATGAGGTTACAAGACAGCCGTCTACCCTCCAGAAACTTGTCTATTGAGAAAGTTACTAATATTATTAGGCATGTATTAACGTGTTTCCTGTGCATCAGGAGTAAGTTGCTGGAGTCTGTGTTAAATAGAGAAGTAGTCAACCACCTCAGCAAAAATAATCTCCTCAGTGACATGTAATATGGTTTCCGTTCTGCTAGATTTACAGAAAATGTGATCATGTTAGATAGTGGCCAAGCAGAAGCAGCAATCTGTTTATCTATCTGTTTAGCTAATTATCTGTGTATCTATCTATATATCTGTTTATCTATCTATCGATCTATATATCTATCTCCTTATCTATCAATCTGTCTATATAATTATTTATCTAGCTGGAGTTGTGTGGACAAGAGATTGGAAGCAATGTTTGAACAGGTTCTCAAAACATGTCAAACTGTGACCTGGTCAATTTTGCACCGGAAAGTATCCAAATGCTGACCGGAAGTTGATGTGTCACATGTCATGTGTTCCGGTTTGACAAGCATAGTGTATAGTTGGATTGAAGACGTTGAAGAAACAAGATGATCTGAAATGGGTCTCCTCACGAGGTGGGGGGAAAAGTCTCAGAATGGAGAGGTAGAAGAACCAACCCCCAAGCCAGAATCATCAATCACTCCTCCACTGGAAGTAATGCCTGGGAGTGAAATATATGTATAAAACCAATTATTCGTCTTGGGTCGTTGAAACGTCTCTGTTACAACAGATTCCAGCTCCTCCAAAGACAGATGGCGATTTCCCCAGGTAGGGACAAAAGACAGGTGGCCAACAGCAGAAACAGATATGTCATCAAATGTATATGTGTATGTAAATTTGTTGACACGCACGTCAACAAATGTATGTCATCAAATGTATATGTGTATGTAAATTTGTTGACACTAGACTAATCATGGGCCGTAAAATAGCCACTAAGAACAAGCAGCAGTATATTACACAACGTACATACACACATATGGTCTGTTTATGATTAAGAAACAACAGGCATTTTAATGGCATGTATACACTCAAACACACAACGATGTAACACAAATAGGTCACAAACATGTATAAACACATGTACAATTTAGATATATATATATATACAACACGTATGTTAATTTAGTACTGGTATAAAAACGGTTATATATAAACAACCCACACTACATAACACTAACAGTTATATCTCATAGGATTAGCGAATCTCTCGATGGAGGCTTCCTTTCTAGGGCAATTGCCCTTGATATATCAAAGGCCTTTGGCATAAAGGTCTAATCCACAAAATCTCCAGTTATGGTATAGCTGGAAATGTCTTTCAATTATCAAATCATTTCTCTCTGATAGGTTCATAAGAGTAGTGGTTGATGTGCAGAAATCAGAAGCTCACAGTATTAATGCTGGAGTCCCTCAGCGATCCATCCCGGGCCTAACTCTCTTCCTGATCTACATCAATGATCACCTAAATTACATCCTAAAATCATTCATAGATGTTTATGCTGATGACACTTCGAAGGGCATGAATGACCAAGTTCTCTCTGGTTCTCGCTTCTCTGATCTTGAACATGTAGTGCAATGGGAAAAGAAGTGGCTGGTTAATTTTAATGCATCGAAAACTAAGCTTCTGTCTTTCCATCATCAACACTCTGATCTCCGTCTGGCATCAATTGAAATGAATGACTCTCCTCTTGGGGAGGCTCCATGCTTTGACACACTTCTAGATCTGACCTTTAATTCTGATTTGAGATAGAACATATACATCAAATCCGTTGACAAGGCTGCTATGAAAATGGTGGGATTGTTCTACTGTTCTAGTAGATATATCACTGCTGATGCAATTCTCTACCTGTATAAGAGCCAAGTACGTCCAAGGATGGGGTAGTGTTGCCACATCTGGGCAGGAGTTGCTAGAAGCAGCTTATCCTGCCTTAACAGAGTTCAAAATAGACTTCGTAGTCAAATCGGGGGATGCCCTTTTCTCTTCCTTGCAACCTCTTTCTCACAGAAGAGACGTTGCGAGCCTGTCTCTGCTTTATTGTTATTTTCATGGCAAGTGTTCGTCTGAATTCCAATGGTCCCCCCCCGGCCTGACTTCCACAAAAAACACTCATCTAGCTGAAAACACTATCAATAATTTCCCCCACTCTTTATCTGTGCCTAAACCTAAACATAGATTCCATGAACAAAGCTTCTTTCTTAGAACTGCACGTCTGTGGAACTCTGTTTCATTTTTCCTGCTTTCCAACTGACTACAATAGGGTCGTCTTCAAGTCCAACATGAGCAAGTTCTTGATGAGCCGTTCCCCTTAAGTAATCCAATTTATACCAAACTTCCACTACTAACGATTACTATGATATTTTCCAATTGAATACTGTACACTCATTGACCCTTATTCTCGAGTGGCCTCCGAGCCTTGATAAGTGGTCACTCCTTTGTAAAACAAAATTTGTATGCAGTGTGATGATATATGGAAGTGAAACTTGAGCAATGAAGGTGGAAGACATATGTTTCATGGAGAGAAATGATACAATGAATGTGTCATAGGCTTCGATCTGATGATATCATAGGGATATGTGTAGTACAGGAAATGTTATTGGTTTGGCCACATTAAAAGAATGGGTGACAATTTTTGGTTGGTAGATTTAGAACAGTTAAGATGGCGGAGGAAGACCAAAGAAAACATGGGAGGAAATGATAAGATGAATAAGATGGAAAAATTAAGACCTGGACAGAGATAGGTTCGTTTGGAAGTCAATTTCTAAAAGCTATCCAACACAGCCTAATATGTAAAACAGATGTTAAACCGATGCTGCTGCTGCTGCTGCTGCTGATGATGATGATGATGATGACGATGCCTTGTCTTTAATCTCATAATCTAGGTTTCTCTCAACACTGTGTTTGACTAGAAGGGTTTGAGTGACACCTTAAAGGTCATAGGTAATCTCAAAGCAAAAATCAATGAAATCATGTGACTCCCGATCAGAGATTTCCTGTCTCTTTGGCGGGCAAGATTTCGAGCAGAAAAGATGTGTCTGAATGCTGTCCACAACTGTGGCCGGGTATAGTGAGACAAGCTATATGTCTATCTATCTGTCTATATTTCTCTCTTCTTTCTCTCTCTCCTTCTCTCTATCTCTCACTCACTCTCTCCCCCTCTCTCCCCACTCTCTCTCCCCCTCTTTCTCTCTCCCTCTCCTCCTTTCTTTCTCTCTCTCCTGGCTGCATGTCCTTTCACCCTCCTGTCACTCTGATTTTTTATGTGACTATACTACTTTTTAAATAAAGCCCTTTTTTATGAACATGCTCCAGTTGGTTTATCGTGATGATACACCCATTGGTAGGTGAAAGTATAATGAACTAATAATCTGTTATTCTTCTTTTTTTTTTTTTATATATATTTTAAGAAATTAAAATTTTAATATTTATTATCTGCTTTTCTCCATTTCTGTTTTGTACCAGTATTTTTAATGGCTTCATTTAAATTTTATGACCCTTATTGTTAGTTCTAATGATGTCAAGAACATGAGAAAATAAGTGGACAATGTCCAATTATTAGATTAAAATTGACTTTTGCTTTTTTTACTGCATATGTTTGCTATCTTTTCAAAAGTTCACCTGACCCAGTATGTTATCTCTGTGTAAAGGTGTATCTTTAACTGATTTGGTTGACATAATTGTTACCAAATCGAAATCAACAGGTACCAAATCTTAGAGATGCCATTGCCTGCCATATAATTATTGTAAGACATTTATCATTCAAGGACATCTTATATTAAATCGGAAGAAAATAATAATAAAGTAAGAAAATTAGCCGTCTTAGATGTGACACAAAACTGCATCCGGTGGTGTGCTCCCAAATTTGGAGTTTGAGAGATGTAACTTTTTAAATGTTAAACAAACCAGTTCGTACATAATCTTTTATGTAAACGTGCACTTTTGCACATGTGCGTTTTTGCCTGTGAGCAATCAAGAAACAAATCAACAAAGTCTTTTTACATACGTTTTGCAGTTGCTGGTTTTATATTCTTTTGATCGTTACCTTTTCCATGTGTGAGATGTCATCCCTCAAACTCAAAGGAGACTTGCTGGCTTTCAAATGTTTTATTTACAGAAAAGTTGTTCATGGGAGGAGACCAATATCTAATACTCATGACTTCTTAATTTGTTTTTCTAACTTTGTCAATGCGCAGGCAAAGTCCCGAGGCAACATTAACTTACCGCACCTTTCCCGGCAATCGCACCAGAGAACGTCCAGAAGCAATCAGCTTTGATCAATATGGGGCCAAACTCCTTATATCTGACAATTGCTATTCAATCTGGGCAATGGGAGCTGGTTTCCCCCTCCACAACATCTTGGGGAAACAACCAGCCAAAGTTAAAGCTACCCTGCAGTAAGCGAAAACTAAAAATACTTCCACATCATTGTAATGCTCCCGCGATGACCTCATTTAGCAGCTATCTGTCAATCAAACCTCTTTCACTCACTTTATAAGCCTTAACTTAACACCCTAATCAATTTCTCTCATTCGTGGCCCAGACGGTTAAGTGGTTGGTTTTGTTTCCACCTCCACGTCAAGACTTCAGGGTTTAATCCCGCCTCCCAACCAAAACTAATTTTTTTTTCTTTTACACCTTTAAACACCTGGGCAACGTTTTTTTAAAACAGAGTTATTACTTCGCTTATTCTTTAGTTAACCTCCCCCCCCCCATACACACAGCGTTGTTATCTTAAGATTGCAGGTTCGATCCAACAGGGTTATTTATGCCATTTTTTTCCGTTTTTTTTTTTTCGCTGTTTTTTTTTGGGGGGGGGGTCCGATCTTTTAACATCGTTTCAGGGTTATTACTTACCCCCCACCCCATACAAACACCCGGGCAACGCCGGGTACCCCCCGCTAGTAAATGATAAAAAAAGAGATTCTGTAAATATATGTGGAGAAACAATGTGAAAGGAGAGACAGGTAATGGGTGCTTCTATAATTGTAGATCAGATAGTCAACATATTTTTAATTGAAGCAGAGAAGCTGTGGAAGTACTAACTTGATATCATCATCATCATCATCATCATCATCGGTTTAGCATCGATGGCATGTGCTGGGCGGCTTTTAGAAATTGATTTTCAAACTAACCTATCTCTGATCAGATCTTTATTTATCCCTCTTTCTATAAAGCTAGCTTTATCAATTCCTCACAATTTTTCCTTGGCTTTCCCTTGTGGGCTCACTCTGCTACCTCCGTTATTCTGCATCTACTAACCCAAGAACATTCATCTAGTCTTTCAACATAGCCTTACCATCGAAATCTACTCTTCTGTACACATCTCTCTATATTGTTCCGATTTAATCTTCTGTTAAATTCCTCAGAAATAAATCTGCCTTTAAGATTTATACTGCACATCCATCACATCATTATCATATCATTTCTCTCCATGCAACACATGTCCTCAACCATTACTAGCCTAGTTTTACTTTCATACATTATCACACTGCATACACACGCTTGATAGATTATTCCCTTAGTGGACAGTGATAATGCTCTGTCAGTTAGTAATGGCAAAAGTCATCTGAATTTATTCTATCCACTCCTAATTTTGTATAATAGCAGCACCTACTTCGCTCCAGTGCTTAATAATATCTCTCCACCATACTGTATACCGATACTTTATGACTGGGATAGCTTCCGTACATTCATATCGGATCTACCTCTGCATTCAATGTTTAAAAAGGATGTGTCCTCTATAGTATCAGACCTAACCGAATGGTAAATTGTAGGCATAGACCGATTCATACCATCAAAAAAATTCCAACAAAAACCTAACAACCAGCCATGGTTCTCCCCAGAATATGCTGCTGCCATCGCGCACAGAAATCATTTTTTCCATAGCTACCAACGTAATAGATGCACTGAGACTAAAGCTGCTTTCAGGACCGCCAACAACCACTGTAAAAGAGTAATAAAAATTGCAAGAGTGTTCTATACTTACTTTAGTCTGTTAAATCCAAAGTAGCTAATCAGTGGCTTGATTCCCACCAGTTTTGGCAAATAACAAATAGGATCCTGAACAGAAGCATGCGTTCAATCCCAACCATTATCAATAGACCAGAGGCCATCTCGTCAGCATCAGACAAGGCCAAACTATTTGCCAAGAACTTTGCAGTTAATTCTACCCTATGCGACGAAGGTCATCAACTCCTCATATTTCCTCTTATAACACACAACACTCTAGGTAAATAATATCTGGGTGTGAGGTCACCAAGCTAATCAAGAACCTTGATTCCAGTAAAGCAACTGGCCCTGACGGCATCCTAATTATAGTGTTAAAGAAGCTTCAACCAGAACTTGCTCCCATACTTACAAAACTGTTTAAGCGTTGCCTTAAGGAGAAGTGCTTTCCATCTCATTACAGACTAATGTCTCCTGTGTGTCATGAGTAAGTTGCTGGAATCCATATTAAATAGAGAAGTAGTCAACCACCTCAGCAGAAACAACCTTCTTAGTGACACGCAATATGGTTTCCGTTCTGCAAGATCTACAGCAGATGTGCTAATGATTATATCTTATAAGATTAGTGAATCTCTCAAAAAAGGCGTCCTTTCTAGGACAATTGCTCTTGACATATCAAAGGCCTTCGATAAGGTATGGCATAAAGGCCTACTTCACAAGATTTCCAGCTATGGTATAACTGGAAATGTTTTCTCAATCATTAAATCATTTCTCTCTTATAGGCTCATAAGAGTAGTGGTTGATGGACAAAAATCAGAAGCCCGCAGTATTAATGCTGGAGTCCCCCAGGGGTCCATCCTGGGCCCAACTCTCTTCCTGATCTACATCAATGATCTCCCTAAACACATACTTAAATCATTCGTTGATATCTATGCTGATGATACGACTATCTATGGCAACACATCAAAGGCCGTAAATGACAAAGTTCTCTCTGATTCTCTCTCCTCTGATCTCGAGTGCATTGTACAGTGGGGGAGGAAGTGGCTGGTTACCTTTAATGTATTTAAAACCAAGCTCCTATCTTTACATCATCAACACTCTGATCCCCATCTGGCATCAATTGAAATGGATGGCTCTCGTCTAGGGGAGGCCTCAGGTTTTGACAAGCTTCTGGGCTTGACCTTTACTCTTGATCTGAAATAGAACACGTACATCAAGTCTGTTGCCAAGGTCGCTGGGAAAATGGTGGGATCCTTCTATCGTTCCAGAAGATATGCAATTCTCTATCTATATAAAATCCAAGTACGTCCAAGGATGGAATACTGCTGCCACATCTGGGCAGGAGCTGCTAAAAACAGCCTATCCTGCCTTTTTACAGTTTGACAGTTTACAAAATAGACTTCGTGGTTAGTGGGGGATGCCCTTTTCTCTTCCCTGCAACCTCTCTCCCACAGAAGAGACGTTGCGAGCCTATCTTTATTTTATCGTTATTTCCATGGCAGGTGCTCGTCTGAGCTCCAAACTCTGGTCCCCCCTCACCGATCTTTCATGATAAACACCCGTCTAGCTGAAACCACTGTCAAAAATTTTCCCCACTCTTTAGCTGTGCCTAAATCAAAACATAGATTCCATGAACAAAGCTTCTTTCTTAGAAGTGCATGCCTGTGGAACTCTCTACCACTTGCCTGTTTCCCTCCTGACTTCAACATGGATGTCTTCAAGTCCAACATAAACAAATTCCTGATAAACCGCCCACCTAAGTAATGACACTTTATGAAATCTCCAATACTAATGAATACTGCAACACTATCCCATTGAATACTGTACACAAAATAACCCTTATCCCCGAGTGGCTTCTGTGCTTTGATAAGTGGTGACCTTCATGTAAAAAAAAAAAAAAAAAGATAACAAAATTTCTGAGCAACCTCAATAACTTTACCATCCACATATATTTTCTCCATGTCTAAGCTCTCATCCTTATTCATTATTATGCATCTCTTGTACATAAACTGGTTATCATATCTCAACCTATCTGTAGTTCAACTGTAAGTACCACAACGAATTTAGTTAAACCAGACTCTTTTGTGATGTGCAGAGGAAATACCAACTGCTTTACTAGGTTGGACGTTGCACCAAAAATCATGGTTGCAGTACTGAATTAGAATGAGAGGATTGGAAAAGCCAACACTTCATATATTGATGACATCTGTGTGGATCAGTTAGTTTTACAGGTGGAAAAGCTTAGGTTTCACATTAAAACATAAGAATCAATGGCAAAACATTCTGAGTCACTTAACTCTTGAATTCAACATGCTGAAGAATAAGGAAACTGGAAAGTTGGCATTCTGTGAAGGAAGAAGCTTATGGGTTACTATGAATAACTATCCGGGGGTCACATATTGTTAAATCAAGAAACAGGCAAAAGAATTAAGATGGGGCGACCTGATTAGTGACAGCACACACAGGATGATAAAAACTTCAAGCCAAGGGTTTACCCTCCGCATCAAATTAAACAGAGTCTAGGCCATTGTTAAGGTGGCTTTTCCTTGTTGACTGAGGTATGTCTCTGGTTCTGTGAAGTTCTAGGAGATTCGCCCTCTCAGGCTTTGTCTCCTTCCTTTGAAAAGGAGTTAGATTATTGCTAATCGCCTAAAGCGTCTTTACCGGAAAATGTTGACGGGGCTGCCCAGGCATTCTTTTTTGGTCAGAGTGTTTTTTTTTTCTAGAGCACTGGTTCTTTAAGTTTCCTTTACCGATCCTTGTGTCACATCTTCTCACCCTGAGAAAGGGATAAATAAGAGGGATCACTTATACAGTAGGAGATGTGTTGCAATATTTTTGGCATAATAGCAGGGTGTGATCACAAAGTTTGGTACGATTATATTTATAGCCATGGGTGATAAAAGCAAACCAATCAAGTACCAGAATCATTGTATATAACCTACTGAATCTATTTGAATTTTTCAGTTTATAGCTTTTCGTTTTGACATGAGAAGGGGACTATTCTCTGCTGAACTTAACTTATTTACCTAGAATTCTTTACACTTCAACACTGCTCTGGCTTGATTGATGCTGCCAATATTTGCTTAGGACAGCTACATGTAATATTTGCAATTGGATAATTTTCTTTTCACTATGTTGCAGTTATTTCTTTGGGCTATCACTTTCTGAATCATTTTTTTACTACAAGAATGGATCTACACTCAAGAAAGTGTCAAAGTACAAGAATATGCACGGTTAAGAAAGAAGGTGGATGCTAACTACATAGATGTAGTAGAAATAGAGGCAGTAGTGGAAGGTGGGAACTTGGCATTGAAGTGGGAGCTGAAACACACGGGTATGATGATAGACACGGTAACATTATGGAAAAGGCTGAAGTCTGTGATTACAAAGGGGAGCAAGGCTTCAACCAGAGGAGTAGTAGAAATGCTTGTGAATTTATAAGAATATAATAAAATTAGAAAGTAGAAATGCTTGTGAATTTATAAGAATATAATAAAATTAGAAAGTAGAAATGCTTGTGAATTTGTAAGAATATAATAAAATTAGAAAATAGAAATGCTTGTGAATTTGTAAGAATATAATAACATTATAAAGTAGAAATGCTTGTGAATTTGTAAGAATATAAAAAAATTAGAAAGTAGAAATGCTTGTGAATTAGTAAGAATATAATAAAATTAGAAAATAGAAATGCTTGTGAATTTGTAAGAATATAATAAAATTAGAAAGTAGAAATGCTTGTGAATTTGTAAGAATATAATAAAATTAGAAAGTATAAATGCTTGTGAATTTGTAAGAATATAATAAAATTATAAAGTAGAAATGTGAATTTATAAGAATATAATAAAATTATAAAGTAGAAATGCTTGTGAATTTATAAGAATATAATAAAATTATAAAGTAGAAATGCTTGTGAATTTATAAGAATATAATAAAATTATAAAGTAGAAATGCTTGTGAATTTGTAAGAGTATAATAAAATTATAAAGTAGAAATGCTTCTGAATTTATAAGAATATAATAAAATTAGAAAGTAGAAATGCTTGTGAATTTATAAGAATATAATAAAATTAGAAAGTAGAAATGCTTGTGAATTTGTAAGAGTATAATAAAATTATAAAGTAGAAATGCTTCTGAATTTATAAGAATATAATAAAATTATAAAGTAGAAATGCTTGTGAATTTATAAGAATATAATCAAATTATAAAGTAGAAATGCTTGTGAATTTATAAGAATATAATAAAATTAGAAAGTGGAAATGCTTGTGAATTTGTAAGAATATAATAAAAAAAGAAAGTAGAAATGCTTGTGAATTTGTAAGAATATAATAAAATTATAAAGTAGAAATGCTTGTGAATTTGTAAGAATATAATAAAATTATAAAGTAGAAATACTTGTGAATTTGTAAGAATATAATAAAATTAGAAAGTAGAAATGCTTGTGAATTTGTAAGAATATAATAAAATTATAAAGTAGAAATGCTTGTAAGTTTATAAGAATATAAGACAATTATAAAGTAGAAATGCTTGTGAATTTGTAAGAATATAATAAAATTATAAAGTAGAAATGCTTGTGAATTTATAAGAATATAATAAAATTATAAAGTAGAAATGCTTGTGAATTTGTAAGAATATCATAAAATTATAAAGTAGAAATGCTTATGAATTTGTAAGAATATAATAAAATTATAAAGTAGAAATGCTTGTGAATTTATAAGAATATAATGAAATTAGAAAGTAGAAATGCTTGTGAATTTGTAAGAATATAATAAAATTATAAAGTAGAAATGCTTGTGAATTTGTAAGAATATAATAAAATTAGAAAGTATAAATGCTTCTGAATTTATAAGAATATAATAAAATTATAAAGTAGAAATGCTTGTAAATTTGTAAGAATATAATAAAATTAGAAAGTAGAAATGCTTGTGAATTTATAAGAATACCATAAAATTATAAAGTAGAAATGCTTGTGAATTTGTAATAATATAATAAAATTATAAAGTAGAAATGCTAGTGAATTTGTAAGAATATAATAAAATTATAAAGTAGAAATGCTTGTGAATTTATAAGAATATAATAAAATTAGAAAGTAGAAATGCTTCTGAATTTATAAGAATATAATAAAATTATAAAGTAGAAATGCTTGTGAATTTATAAGAATATAATAAAATTATAAAGTAGAAATGCTTGTGAATTTGTAAGATATAATAAAATTATAAAGTAGAAATGCTTCTGAATTCATAAGAATATAATAAAATTATAAAGTAGAAATGCTTGTGAATTTATAAGAATATAATAAAATTATAAAGTAGAAATGTTTGTGAATTTTTAAGAATATAATAAAATTATAAAGTAGAAATGCTTGTTAATTTGTAAGAATATAATAAAATAAAAAAGTAGAAATGCTTGTGAATTTGTAATAATATAATAAAATTAGAAAGTAGAAATGCTTGTGAATTTGTAAGAATATAATCAAATTATAAAGTATAAATGCTTCTGAATTTAGAAGAACATAATAAAATTAGAAAGTAGAAATGCTTGTGAATTTATAAGAATATAATAAAATTAGAAAGTAGAAATGCTTGTGAATTTGTAAGAATATAATAAAATTATAAAGTAGAAATGCTTGTGAATTTGTAAGAATATAATAAAATTATAAAGTAGAAATGCTTGTGAATTTGTAAGAATATAATAAAATTATAAAGTAGAAATGCTTGTAAATTTATAAGAATATAAGAAAATTATAAAGTAGAAATGCTTGTGAATTTGTAAGAATATAATAAAATTATAAAGTAGAAATGCTTCTGAATTTATAAGAATATAATAAAATTATAAAGTAGAAATGCTTGTGAATTTGTAAGAATATCATAAAATTATAAAGTAGAAATGCTTATGAATTTGTAAGAATATAATAAAATTATAAAGTAGAAATGCTTGTGAATTTATAAGAATATAATGAAATTAGAAAGTAGAAATGCTTGTGAATTTGTAAGAATATAATAAAATTATAAAGTAGAAATGCTTGTGAATTTGTAAGAATATAATAAAATTAGAAAGTATAAATGCTTCTGAATTTATAAGAATATAATAAAATTATAAAGTAGAAATGCTTGTAAATTTGTAAGAATATAATAAAATTATAAAGTAGAAATGCTTGTGAATTTATAAGAATACCATAAAATTAGAAAGTAGAAATGCTTGTGAATTTGTAATAATATAATAAAATTATAAAGTAGAAATGCTTGTGAATTTGTAAGAATATAATAAAATTATTAAGTAGAAATGCTTGTGAATTTATAAGAACATAATAAAATTAGAAAGTAGAAATGCTTGTGAATTTATAAGAATATAATCAAATTATAAAGTAGAAATGCTTGTGAATTTGTAAGAATATAATAAAACTATAAAGTAGAAATGCTTCTGAATTCATAAGAATAAAATAAAATTATAAAGTAGAAATGCTTGTGAATTTATAAGAATATAATAAAATTATAAAGTAGAAATGTTTGTGAATTTGTAAGAATATAATAAAATTATAAAGTAGAAATGCTTGTTAATTTGTAAGAATATAATAAAATTAGAAAGTAGAAATGCTTGTGAATTTGTAATAATATAATAAAATTATAAAGTATAAATGCTTGTGAATTTGTAAGAATATAATCAAATTATAAAGTAGAAAAGCTTGTGAATTTGTAAGCATATAATAAAATTAGAAAGTAGAAAAGCTTGTGAATTTATAAGAATATAATAAAATTATAAAGTAGAAATGCTTCTGAATTTGTAAGAATATAATAAAATTATAAAGTAGAAATGCTTGTGAATTTGTAAGAATATAATAAAATTATAAAGTAGAAATGCTTATGAATTTGTAAGAATATAATAAAATTATAAAGAAGAAATGCTTGTGAATTTGTAAGAATATAATAAAATTATAAAGTAGAAATGCTTCTGAATTCATAAGGATATAATAAAATTATAAAGTAGAAATGCTTGTGAATTTATAAGAATATAATAAAATTATAAAGTAGAAATGTTTGTGAATTTGTAAGAATATAATAAAATTATAAAGTAGAAATTCTTGTTAATTTGTAAGAATATAATAAAATTAGAAAGTAGAAATGCTTGTGAATTTGTAATAATATAATAAAATTAGAAAGTAGAAATGCTTGTGAATTTGTAAGAATATAATCAAATTATAAAGTATAAATGCTTCTGAATTTATAAGAACATAATAAAATTAGAAAGTAGAAATGCTTGTGAATTTGTAAGAATATAATAAAATTATAAAGTAGAAATGCTTGTGAATTTGTAAGAATATAATAAAATTATAAAGTAGAAATGCTTGTGAATTTGTAAGAATATAATAAAATTATAAAGTAGAAAAGCTTGTGAATTTGTAAGCATATAATAAAATTATAAAGTAGAAATGCTTGTGACTTTATAAGAATATAATGAAATTATAAAGTAGAAATGCTTGTGAATTTGTAAGAATATAATAAAATTATGAAGTAGAAATGCTTGTGAATTTGTAAGAATATAATAAAATTAGAAAGTAGAAATGCTTGTGAATTTGTAAGAATATAATAAAATTATAAAGTAGAAAAGCTTGTGAATTTATAAGAATATAATAAAATTATAAAGTAGAAATGCTTGTGAATTTGTAAGAATATAATAAAATTATAAAGTAGAAATTCTTGTGAATTTGTAAGAATATAATAAAATTATAAAGTAGAAATGCTTATGAATTTGTAAGAATATAATAAAATTATAAAGAAGAAATGCTTGTGAATTTGTAAGAATATAATAAAATTATAAAGTAGAAATGCTTGTGAATTTATAAGAATATAATCAAATTATAAAGTAGCAATGCTTGTGAATTTGTAAGAATATAATAAAATTATAAAGTAGAAATGCTTCTGAATTTGTAAGAATATAATAAAATTATAAAGTAGAAATGCTTCTGAATTTATAAGAATATAATAAAATTAGAAAGTAGAAATGCTTGTGAATTTGTAAGAATATAATAAAATAAGAAAGTAGAAATGCTTGTGAATTTGTAAGAATATAATAGAATTATAAAGTAGAAATGCTTCTGAATTTATAAGAATATAATAAAATTAGAAAGTAGAAATGCTTGTGAATTTATAAGAATATAATAAAATTAGAAAGTAGAAATGCTTGTGAATTTGTAAGAATATAATAAAATTATAAAGTAGAAATGCTTGTGAATTTATAAGAATATAATAAAATTATAAAGTAGAAATGCTTGTAAATTTATAAGAATATAATAAAATTAGAAAGTAGAAATGCTTGTGAATTTATAAAAATATAATACAATTATAAAGTAGAAAGTCTTCTGAATTTATAAGAATATAATAAAATTATAAAGTAGAAATGCTTGTAAATTTATAAGAATATCAGAAAATTATCAAGTAGAAATGCTTGTGAATTTGTAAGAATATAATACAATTATAAAGTAGAAATGCTTGTGAATTTATAAGAATACCATAAAATTAGAAAGTAGAAATGCTTGTGAATTTGTAATAATATAATAAAATTATAAAGTAGAAATGCTTGTGAATTTGTAAGAATATAATAAAATTATAAAGTAGAAATGCTTGTGAATTTATAAGAATATAATAAAATTAGAAAGTAGAAATGCTTGTGAATTTATAAGAATATAATCAAATTATAAAGTAGAAATGCTTGTGAATTTGTAAGAATATAATAAAACTATAAAGTAGAAATGCTTCTGAATTCATAAGAATATAATAAAATTATAAAGTAGAAATGCTTGTGAATTTATAAGAATATAATAAAATTATAAAGTAGAAATGTTTGTGAATTTGTAAGAATATAATAAAATTATAAAGTAGAAATGCTTGTTAATTTGTAAGAATATAATAAAATTAGAAAGTAGAAATGCTTGTGAATTTGTAATAATATAATAAAATTATAAAGTATAAATGCTTGTGAATTTGTAAGAATATAATCAAATTATAAAGTATAAATGCTTCTGAATTTATAAGAACATAATAAAATTAGAAAGTAGAAATGCTTGTGAATTTGTAAGAATATAATAAAATTATAAAGTAGAAAAACTTGTGAATTTGTAAGAATATAATAAAATTATAAAGTAGAAATGCTTGTGAATTTATAAGAATATAATAAAATTATAAAGTAGAAAAGCTTGTGAATTTGTAAGCATATAATAAAATTATAAAGTAGAAATGCTTGTGACTTTATAAGAATATAATTAAATTATAAAGTAGAAATGCTTGTGAATTTGTAAGAATATAATAAAATTATGAAGTAGAAATGCTTGTGAATTTGTAAGAATATAATAAAATTAGACAGTAGAAATGCTTGTGAATTTGTAAGAATATAATAAAATTAGAAAGTAGAAAAGCTTGTGAATTTATAAGAATATAATAAAATTATAAAGTAGCAATGCTTGTGAATTTGTAAGAATATAATAAAATTATAAAGTAGAAATGCTTGTGAATTTGTAAGAATATAATAAAATTATAAAGTAGAAATGCTTATGAATTTGTAAGAATATAATAAAATTATAAAGAAGAAATGCTTGTGAATTTGTAAGAATATAATAAAATTATAAAGTAGAAATGCTTGTGAATTTATAAGAATATAATAAAATTATAAAGTAGCAATGCTTGTGAATTTGTAAGAATATAATAAAATTATAAAGTAGAAATGCTTCTGAATTTGTAAAAATATAATAAAATTATAAAGTAGAAATGCTTCTGAATTTATAAGAATATAATAAAATTAGAAAGTAGAAATGCTTGTGAATTTGTAAGAATATAATAAAATAAGAAAGTAGAAATGCTTGTGAATTTGTAAGAATATAATAGAATTATAAAGTAGAAATGCTTGTGAATTTATAAGAATATAATAAAATTAGAAAGTAGAAATGCTTGTGAATTTATAAGAATATAATAAAATTATAAAGTAGAAATGCTTGTAAATTTATAAGAATATAATAAAATTAGAAAGAAGAAATGCTTGTGAATTTATAAAAATATAATACAATTATAAAGTAGAAATGCTTCTGAATTTATAAGAATATAATAAAATTATAAAGTAGAAATGCTTGTAAATTTATAAGAATATAAGAAAATTATAAAGTAGAAATGCTTGTGAATTTGTAAGAATATAATAAAATTATAAAGTAGAAATGCTTGTGAATTTATAAGAATATAATAAAATTAGAAAGTAGAAATGCTTGTGAATTTATAAGAATATAATCAAATTATAAAGTAGAAATGCTTGTGAATTTGTAAGATATAATCAAATTATAAAGTAGAAATGCTTGTGAATTCATAAGGATATAATAAAATTATAAAGTAGAAATGCTTGTGAATTTATAAGAATATAATAAAATTATAAAGTAGAAATGTTTGTGAATTTGTAAGAATATAATAAAATTATAAAGTAGAAATTCTTGTTAATTTGTAAGAATATAATAAAATTAGAAAGTAGAAATGCTTGTGAATTTGTAATAATATAATAAAATTAGAAAGTAGAAATGCTTGTGAATTTGTAAGAATGTAATCAAATTATAAAGTATAAATGCTTCTGAATTGATAAGAACATAATAAAATTAGAAAGTAGAAATGCTTGTGAATTTGTAAGAATATAATAAAATTATAAAGTAGAAATGCTTGTGAATTTGTAAGAATATAATAAAATTATAAAGTAGAAATGCTTGTGAATTTATAAGAATATAATAAAATTATAAAGTAGAAAAGCTTGTGAATTTGTAAGCATATAATAAAATTATAAAGTAGAAATGCTTGTGACTTTATAAGAATATAATTAAATTATAAAGTAGAAATACTTGTGAATTTGTAAGAATATAATAAAATTATGAAGTAGAAATGCTTGTGAATTTGTAAGAATATAATAAAATTAGAAAGTAGAAATGCTTGTGAATTTGTAAGAATATAATAAAATTATAAAGTAGAAAAGCTTGTGAATTTATAAGAATATAATAAAATTATAAAGTAGAAATGCTTGTGAATTTGTAAGAATATAATAAAATTATAAAGTAGAAATGCTTGTGAATTTGTAAGAATATAATAAAATTATAAAGTAGAAATGCTTATGAATTTGTAAGAATATAATAAAATTATAAAGAAGAAATGCTTGTGAATTTGTAAGAATATAATAAAATTATAAAGTAGAAATGCTTGTGAATTTATAAGAATATAATAAAATTAAAAAGTAGCAATGCTTGTGAATTTGTAAGAATATAATAAAATTATAAAGTAGAAATGCTTGTGAATTTGTAAGAATATAATAAAATTATAAAGTAGAAATGCTTCTGAATTTATAAAAATATAATAAAATTAGAAAGTAGAAATGCTTGTGAATTTGTAAGAATATAATAAAATAAGAAAGTAGAAATGCTTGTGAATTTGTAAGAATATAATAGAATTATAAAGTAGAAATGCTTCTGAATTTATAAGAATATAATAAAATTAGAAAGTAGAAATGCTTGTGAATTTATAAGAATATAATAAAATTAGAAAGTAGAAATGCTTGTGAATTTGTAAGAATATAATAAAATTATAAAGTAGAAATGCTTGTGAATTTATAAGAATATAATAAAATTATAAAGTAGAAATGCTTGTAAATTTATAAGAATATAATAAAATTAGAAAGTAGAAATGCTTGTGAATTTATAAAAATATAATACAATTATAAAGTAGAAATGCTTCTGAATTTATAAGAATATAATAAAATTATAAAGTAGAAATGCTTGTAAATTTATAAGAATATAAGAAAATTATAAAGTAGAAATGCTTGTGAATTTGTAAGAATATAATAAAATTATAAAGTAGAAATGCTTGTGAATTTATAAGAATATAATAAAATTAGAAAGTAGAAATGCTTGTGAATTTATAAGAATATAATCAAATTATAAAGTAGAAATGCTTGTGAATTTGTAAGATATAATAAAATTATAAAGTAGAAATGCTTCTGAATTCATAAGGATATAATAAAATTATAAAGTAGAAATGCTTGTGAATTTATAAGAATATAATAAAATTATAAAGTAGAAATGTTTGTGAATTTGTAAGAATATAATAAAATTATAAAGTAGAAATGCTTGTTAATTTGTAAGAATATAATAAAATTAGAAAGTAGAAATGCTTGTGAATTTGTAATAATATAATAAAATTATAAAGTATAAATGCTTGTGAATTTGTAAGAATATAATAAAATTATAAAGTAGAAATGCTTGTGAATTTGTAAGAATATAATAAGATTATAAAGTAGAAATGCTTGTGAATTTATAAGAATATAATAAAATTATAAAGTAGAAAAGCTTGTGAATTTGTAAGCATATAATAAAATTATAAAGTAGAAATGCTTGTGACTTTATAAGAATATAATTAAATTATAAAGTAGAAATGCTTGTGAATTTGTAAGAATATAATAAAATTATGAAGTAGAAATGCTTGTGAATTTGTAAGCATATAATAAAATTAGAAAGTAGAAATGCTTGTGAATTTGTAATAATATAATAAAATTATAAAGTATAAATGCTTGTGAATTTGTAAGAATATAATCAAATTATAAAGTATAAATGCTTCTGAATTTATAAGAACATAATAAAATTATAAAGTAGAAATGCTTGTGAATTTGTAAGAATATAATAAAATTATAAAGTAGAAATGCTTGTGAATTTGTAAGAATATATTAAAATTATAAAGTAGAAATGCTTGTGAATTTATAAGAATATAATAAAATTATAAAGTAGAAAAGCTTGTGAATTTGTAAGCATATAATAAAATTATAAAGTAGAAATGCTTGTGACTTTATAAGAATATAATTAAATTATAAAGTAGAAATGCTTGTGAATTTGTAAGAATATAATAAAATTATGAAGTAGAAATGCTTGTGAATTTGTAAGAATATAATAAAATTAGAAAGTAGAAATGCTTGTGAATTTGTAAGAATATAATAAAATTAGAAAGTAGAAAAGCTTGTGAATTTATAAGAATATAATAAAATTATAAAGTAGAAATGCTTGTGAATTTGTAAGAATATAATAAAATTATAAAGTAGAAATGCTTGTGAATTTGTAAGAATATAATAAAATTATAAAGTAGAAATTCTTATGAATTTGTAAGAATATAATAAAATTATAAAGAAGAAATGCTTGTGAATTTGTAAGAATATAATAAAATTATAAAGTAGAAATGCTTGTGAATTTATAAGAATATAATAAAATTATAAAGTAGCAATGCTTGTGAATTTGTAAGAATATAATAAAATTATAAAGTAGAAATGCTTCTGAATTTGTAAGAATATAATAAAATTATAAAGTAGAAATGCTTCTGAATTTATAAGAATATAATAAAATTAGAAAGTAGAAATGCTTGTGAATTTGTAAGAATATAATAAAATTAGAAAGTAGAAATGCTTGTGAATTTGTAAGAATATAATAAAATTATAAAGTAGAAATGCTTGTGAATTTGTAATAATATAATATAATTATAAAGTAGAAATGCTTGTGAATTTGTAAGAATATAATAAAATTATAAAGTAGAAATGCTTGTGAATTTGTAAGAATATAATAAAATTATAAAGTAGAAATGCTTGTGAATTTATAAGAATATAATAAAATTATAAAGTAGAAAAGCTTGTGAATTTGTAAGCATATAATAAAATTATAAAGTAGAAATGCTTGTGACTTTATAAGAATATAATTAAATTATAAAGTAGAAATGCTTGTGAATTTGTAAGAATATAATAAAATTATGAAGTAGAAATGCTTGTGTATTTGTAAGAATATAATAAAATTAGAAAGTAGAAATGCTTGTGAATTTGTAAGAATATAATAAAATTATAAAGTAGAAATGCTTGTGAATTTGTAAGAATATAATCAAATTATAAAGTAGAAATGCTTGTGAATTTATAAGAATATAATCAAATTATAAAGTAGAAATGCTTGTGAATTTGTAAGAATATAATAAAATTATAAAGAAGAAATGCTTGTGAATTTGTAAGAATATAATAAAATTATAAAGTAGAAATTCTTCTGAATTTATAAGAATATAATAAAATTAGAAAGTAGAAATGCTTGTGAATTTGTAAGAATATAATAAAATAAGAAAGTAGAAATGCTTGTGAATTTGTAAGAATATAATAAAATTATAAAGTAGAAATGCTTCTGAATTTATAAGAATATAATAAAATTAGATAGTAGAAATGCTTGTGAATTTATAAGAATATAATAAAATTAGAAAGTAGAAATGCTTGTGAATTTGTAAGAATATAATAAAATTATAAAGTAGAAATGCTTGTGAATTTATAAGAATATAATAAAATTATAAAGTAGAAATGCTTGTGAATTTATAAGAAGATAATAAAATTAGAAAGTAGAAATGCTTGTGAATTTATAAGAATATAATAAAATTATAAAGTAGAAATGCTTGTGAATTTGTAAGAATATAATAAAATTATAAAGTAGAAATACTTGTGAATTTGTAAGAATATAATAAAAGTAGAAAGTAGAAATGCCTGTGAATTTGTAAGAATATAATAAAATTTTAAAGTAGAAATGCTTGTAAATTAATAAGAATATAAAAGAATTATAAAGTAGAAATGCTTGTGAATTTATAAGAATATAATAAAATTAGAAAGTAGAAATGCTTGTGAATTTGTAAGAATATAATAAAATTATAAAGTAGAAATGCTTGTGAATTTATAAGAATATAATAAAATTAGAAAGTAGAAATGCTTGTGAATTTGTAAGAATATAATAAAATTAGAAAGTAGAAATGCTTGTGAATTTATAAGAATATAATAAAGAGTTTAACTTACAGGTCAAGGTTACTCTTGTGCCCACAGCAGTTAATCAGGCAAACGTTTTCACAAGTTTAAGAAAAACCTAGACTTGTTTGATGATGGAAAAAGTTATGATTTGCAGGATCGAGAATGAAGACCTTGAAGTGTACATGGAATGTACAGCATACGCATTGAGATTGCACTATTTTTGGCCAAGACAGTCGGATGGAATATTGTTACAACATACCAATGATGCCAATTGATTAACCCTGTTCCAAGAACAGATGAACTGGTGAAATTCAGAACGCAAATAATTGCTTCATGCTTATGAAAAATATTTTTTGTTTATGAAAATAAAATATTTAACGTTCAGGTAATGACGTTATACTCTGATCTCTTTGGTGATTTTGTTAGTTTCACGTTCCACTGGGAAGTAGTTTTGCTAAAAGTATTTAATGTTCTAGAACAAAATGTAACAAAAGTTTTAGTTTTGGAAAAAGAACTGATGCGCAGGCTGTTTGATCTTACATACGCGAAGCATGAACATATATTATGAGCATACATATTAGTTTATATAAGACTATAATTTTGTCATTTAATAAGTGTAATGTGCATCCAGGAGACAAGCGCCCGCATGTTTGTGTGTTGTGTGGGTGCGTAAGAGAGACGGACGAAAAGGAAAGACTTACCTTGGGACCGATAGATAAAGAAAGATCAAGATGGCGGCCGCCGTCTTTTGTAAAGGATGATATCTCGCAAAGTCACATGAATTCTCGCAATATGCAAATTTAGCCGGACTACAACGGCCATAAAAGCAGGTGATTGAAAGACGTTGGGAGAGCGATGATTGACTTGGTCGGGAATCGTGTTGCTGTTGCTTCTCGTGCCTTGTGAGGATATCTTACCATTGTTGGGTCCGGTCTGAGTAACCGTTCGCGTCCATCTAGGCACCTTGCTAGTTGGATTCCGTGCAGAACCGGTGTTTACTGGTTATTGAATTGATTTACGTTGCTGCAACATTATACATCTACAGAGGGCGCAGTACTTTTAAAGGATTTTCCTGAAACATCTACAGAGGGCGCAGTAATTTTTTAAAGGACTTTCCTTACACATTTTCTACAATAAGTACAACTTTGACTGAGGTTAAAGTAACACTGGGGACAGACGAAGAAAATAAATCAGTAAGAAGGAGGCACAAGAAAGTGTGAAAGCCATGGGAGTTAGACTGTAAGTGAGGAAAAGTGTATACCTTTGAAAATCTGAGCACATGATAGAAGTTAATAAAGAGGTTTAACATACGACTACTTCCTTTTTTCACTGCCCGAACACAGTATCGCTAACAAATCCACATGGCTTGTACCAACACCAAAACTTTTTTCTCGGGGCACAACCTGGACCTTTTGCCCTGGGTTCAACTTCGATAAGTAGATATATAATCCACTATGGCTACCATCAAACCCTGACTTCAACACTTGTATACGGTACACATCCATGAACTCTTTTCTCTTTAAACAAGACTTCCTAACTTTTCTATCTTTGTCCATACTCATGGACTTATTCAATTACTAACACTCTTCTCATTTCTATTTTACATACACCTTAACGAAGATAATTAAGTTATTTTAAATGTTAGATGTAACGTGCATCCAGGAGATAAGCGCCCGCGTGTTTGCGTGTTGTGTGGGTACGTGGGAGAGACGGATGAGGGGAAAAAGACTTACCTCGAGACCAGCTCAGCGTTACCGACCAAAAATAGAAAAGAGGGACCAAGATGGCGACCGCTGTCTTTTGTAAAGTATGATGTCTCGCAAAGTCACACGAATTCTCGGAATATGCAAATTTAGCCGGCCTAGAACGACGATAAAAGCGGGTGAGGGGAAAGACGTGTGGGAGTGACGATTGAGTTGGCTGGGGAATCGTGTGGCTGTTGCTTCTTGTGCCATGTTGAGGATATCTTACCGTGTTAAAGAGAGAGTCGGCGCCATCTTGAATTTTTCCTTACATTTTTTTTCTTACAAGCTATTCCGGCCATTTGGCCTCTAGGACTATGACCGAGTCGAAATTTGACTTAAAGCTCATACCCGAGTTTGACGGGACCACGTCCATCGTCGACTGGGTTGAAAGGGTCGAGCTGACGTGCGACCTTTGTGAGGTGAAAAGGGTACACACTGTAATTCCCCTGAGATTGGCTGGGGGTGCCTTGAGTGTATATCAGCAACTCAGTGCTGCCGAAAAGGGAGATGTCACCGCAATTAAAGCTGCGCTGTACAAGGCATTTGCCATGGATCCTTGTACGGCCTATGAAAAATTTGCTTCCCGAAAACTTCTACCGGAGGAAAGCGTGGACGTTTTCTTCGCTGAGTTAAAGAAACTCGCAGTTCTGTTCGGTGGAGGGGTGTCGGAGCGGACGCTTGCGTGCGCGTTTGTGGCGGGCCTTCCCACTCGGGTGAAGCAGCTACTGAGAGCCTCAACCAGCGTTTCAACAACGACCATGGAACACTTGATGGAACGTGCTCGAGCCATCATCAAAGATGAGGAGGACCTGGGGGAACCAGTTGTGATGGCGACACAGACAGGCCAGATTGGCGCTCGGGAGATTCCGAATCAGAACCCTGCAAGCAATGGGAAATGTTTTCGCTGCGGCCGACGTGGACATTTTGCAAGGAATTGCACCAACAGGGGGCGTGTGCGCTGTTTTAAGTGTGGCGGTTTGGGGCATCTAGCCCAAAACTGTGCGGGAAACGTATCAGGGGAGAGGACGTCAGCGCCGCCCTGCTCCCCGAGCAAAATTTGAACAAGGCGCAACCAGTAATAACCGTCTACGTAAACAGGATACCCTGCTCAGCACTTCTTGACTCAGGCTGTTCGCATAATATAGTGAGCACCAGGCTGTGTCCAAGTTGGACTAAGAGGAAGATCAAAGTCACCACGATAGGAGGTGAGACCCAGACATGCTGTGGAGCTGGAACTGTCAAGATCTACACGGACACCGGTGCAGCCACTAAGATCAATGTGCTCGTGACCCAAGGAAATCTCCTGGGGTTTGACCTGTTGCTCGGATACGATGCCATCAAGGCGCTGGGGGGAGTCGCAATTCATCGGGATGGAAAGGTGCGATTCTTAGAGGCCCCAGTGTGTGCAGCGCTCCATATCGATCGGCCGGATTTTACAGTGGACTATGACTCGCGCAAGAGGGCCTGGATTGCATCTTGGAAGTGGACCGAGGGAATGGCACCGACTAAACTCAAGAATGGGGTTGCAGAGTACCCTATACCCAGTGAGGCCCAAGCAGAATATGAAAGGGAACTAAAGGCGTGGATCCAAGATGGCTGGTTAATCCCCTACCCTGAGGACAAGCTTGGGCCTCCGAAGGGTCTAATACCCTTGATGGCAGTAGTCCAGCATAACAAGTCGAAAGTACGGCCCGTGCTGGACTATAGGGAGCTTAACAAGCATATTGAAGCCTACACTGCCGATGCTGACGTATGCGCCAGTAAGTTGAGGGAATGGCGTCAGAAAGGCACTAATGTCTCAATATTGGATTTACGAAAAGCCTATTTACAGGTGCGAGTTGATGAGACGTTGTGGCCGTTCCAGACAGTTTGGTTCCAGGGGCAGAGGTACTGCCTTACACGCCTTGGCTTTGGCCTAAATGTGGCACCACAGATCATGAAGACTATTGTCAACACAGTATTGTCCCAAGAAAAGCCCATGAGGGACTCAACGTCAGCTTACATTGATGACGTATACGTCAATGAAGATGTACAGTCTGCGTCGTGTGTCAAAGAAAAGTTGGCTCAGTTTGGTCTGGAATGCAAGAATCCCGAACGTTTAAGGGAAGGAGCACGTGTATTGGGATTGGATGTTTATGAAGAGGATGGCACCCTACAATGGAGGCGTGGCAGTGAAATTCCAAGCATCCCCAACCTCGTTACAAGGCGGACCGTTTTTTCTTGGTGTGGAAAACTTGTTGGTCACTTACCGGTCTGTGGCTGGCTCCGCGCAGCTGTTGGTGTGATTAAACGCAGAGCAAATTTAACAACCACGGGTTGGGATGACATATCCGATGATGTCCTACTAACTCTGATGATTAAAGAGACACTGGAGAGAGTGAACAAGAACGACCCTGCCTGTGGGCGGTGGTGTGTTAACGGAGACAACGTAGGTGTGTGGGTTGATGCCAGTTCTTTGGCGTTGGGAGTATCGTTGGAGCAAGGAGGAAACGTGTTCGAGGATGCGTGTTGGCTGCGGCCCGTAACAGATTCTCAGCATATCAACCTGGCAGAGCTGGACGCTGTTGTAAAGGGGGTAAATCTGGCCCTGCAGTGGCAGTCTAAGAAGTTGACCTTGTACACAGATTCTCTCTGTGTCTACCACTGGGTGTCTGACACACTTTCAGGACGGACACAAATCCGTACCAAGGCAGCAAGCGAAATGTTAATACGGAGAAGGCTAGACACGCTAAAAAACCTGGTATCTGAGTATGGGCTATCACTGAGCGTCACTCTGGTGCCATCACATTGTAATCGTGCTGACCAACTGACCCGTGTACCTCACAAATGGTATGAAGCCGCGAAGATGGGAATGGAGATTACTGCTCGATCTTGTGCAGTTGCAATCGACCCATGTCAAATACAAAAAATTCATGCACAGAGCGGACATCCGGGTATCAAGAGGACCCTTTATTTTGTGAGGCGTGCATACCCAGCAGTGACCAAGATGGATGTCAGACAGATCGTCAGAAATTGTGAGGCTTGCCAGTCTATTGATCCTGCACCAGAGCGATGGCAGAAGGGTCGCTTGGAAGTTGAGAGTGTGTGGCAGCGGCTGGCCATGGATATTACCCATTACAGTGGCAAGCCCTTTCTAACTCTCGTTGATTGCGGGCCTACAAGATTTGCGGTGTGGCGGCAGATGACCAGACAGGCTTCAGCAAATGTTGTTCGCCACCTATCATCCATTTTTTTTGAGCGAGGTGCGCCGGAAGAGCTCCTGACTGACAATGATGCAGCGTTTTGTAGCCAGCAAGTCCGGCAGTTGTTAGCTGAGTGGGGCGTCCGTCTACGGTTGCGATGTGCGCATGTGCCATCAGGAAATGGCATTGCTGAAAGAAGCCATCGCAGCATCAAGAGAATTGCTGCCAGGAAGCGATGTACTATTGCGGAAGCAACATATTGGTACAACATTACGCCAAAGGACGGGACGTCCCCTTCAACCGCACCTGCGAATGCTATTTACACGTACCAAGTCGGAGTGAAGGGAATCACCACTACGAAGCCAACCGACAAGGGAACATATAACAGATATGAAGTGGGAGATCCAGTGTGGGTGCGGCCTCCAGGAAATCGGTGCACCGACAAGTTTAAGCGAGGACACATATCTGGAGTGATTAGCCAGCAGTCTGTTTTGGTCGATGGAACCCCACGACATGTGCGAGATCTTCGCCCAGCTACCGAGGTGAGTCATACAACTACAGAAGAAAGCAGTGAAGCGTCTAGCGATGAGCTGCCGATGCACGGATTCAGTGAGCCCCTTCCAGAGACTGATAGCGATACTTCATCTGATGAGGCGGAACCAGATCCAGAGCCCGAATCTGAAACAGTGAATGTACCTCTTCGCAGAAGCACACGCACTAAAAGGCCACCCCCCCAGTGCTCTCTATGTGATCATCAGATCAGGGGGGAGTGTAACGTGCATCCAGGAGATAAGCGCCCGCGTGTTTGCGTGTTGTGTGGGTACGTGGGAGAGACGGATGAGGGGAAAAAGACTTACCTCGAGACCAGCTCAGCGTTACCGACCAAAAATAGAAAAGAGGGACCAAGATGGTGACCGCCGTCTTTTGTAAAGTATGATGTCTCGCAAAGTCACACGAATTCTCGGAATATGCAAATTTAGCCGGCCTAGAACGACGATAAAAGCGGGTGAGGGGAAAGACGTGTGGGAGTGACGATTGAGTTGGCTGGGGAATCGTGTGGCTGTTGCTTCTTGTGCCGTGTTGAGGATATCTTACCGTGTTAAAGAGAGAGTCGGCTCCATCTTGAATTTTTCCTTACATTTTTTTTCTTACATTAGAATATGATTGTTATCTTTCTATTCTACATTTTGGTGACTGCAACGCGATTTGAACACACCACCTTCTGGTTTTTCTATTCTACAGACACCAAAAACTGATCTATGTATGATTATTGAAGCACAAATACGTAAAATTGGACTATTTATGACTATTGGACTATTTATGACTATTGGAGTATTTACGACTATTGGAGTATTTATGACTATTGGAGTAAACATTTCCTGAAATTGAACTATTTAAAAAATAATGAGATGTTTTGCTTTCCATGACAGGGTTATTGCGAAGAAGCATCAAACATTCTTTTAATCGATTACATCTTTTTGAAAGTTCTTTTTTGTTTGTTTTGTGTGTTTGTTTGTTTGTTTTTTTTTTTGGGGGGGGCAGAGGCGTTCGATTTTATTATCAGTGTTTTCAGTTGTTGAAAAAACTATTAGTAACATTTTGTATGTAATTATGGATAGGCATACATTATGTAGGATTTTTCTGATAAGAATATATGTAAAAAAACAAAAAAAAAGACAATGTGAATAAAAAACAACGAAAATGAGCGGTGGGGAGCAGGTATAAAGAAAGAAAGAGAATGTTACACAGTGGAAAGAAAAAGGAATAAAAATTTAGGTTATTTAAGTTCGTTAGGTTTGCCACGATTATTTGCCAGGTCATTGTCTTTTTCTTTCTTCCTCTCTTAACTAAGAAAAAGCAACTTCCATCTTATATATAAAGTGTAGTGAGTACATTTTTTTACGTCAATATCTTTTTAAAATACAAGTTAGATACTTAACTCTGTTCTACCAGCCAATTATAGCAAATATTGGTCTGAATTTTTAAGAAAGAAAAATTGCATTTCCTATCGATTTTAACATTTACTCCTGTTTGATATTTTATTTTTCGTCATATTTAGAGGATATGTGAAGAGTTTCACTCACATTCAGATGAGAAAGAAAACTGGTTAAAAATATTTTAATATAACTAATCCATAAATAGTCTAGACATCTATATATAAATTTTCTTACTATCTGTGTGTGTGTGACACGGTTTATCTCAGCCTACAGACAACACACCCAGGAATGTTAGGTACCGAAATGAAGCTTATGATTCAGCGGATGTTTTAGTGATATTTATATCCATGTTTGGTGTATGGAAATGCAAAAAAATGCAAAAAATGCAAGAAAATAAATGCATGCAAAAATGCAAAAAGTCACATGTTTTAGTATGTTCTTAATCCCTGTATCTATATATCTATATATCTATATACCTATATATCTATATATCTGCATCTATATGTGTCTGACAGAACTTTCTATCTATACGGTAGGCTTATATTTCTATAGATCTGTGTCTATGTCTATATACATTTCTGTGGTCTATATATCTATATGCTTATAATGTCCTATGTATGTATCTATCTATGTGTGTCTGTATAACTTTCTGTGTATCCATATACCTATATATCTATATATATGTGTCGATGTGTCTATATATGTGTCTATCTATATATCTATATATCTAAGCTATATATCTATATATCTGTGTCTATGTCTATATACATTTCTGTGTCTCTATATATCTATATGCCTATAATGTCCTATGTATCTATCTATCTATGTGTGTCTATGTGTGTGTCTATGTGTCTATGTATGTCTGTCTATCTGTCCATGTCTAATATTCAATTTCACCAACATCATTTTATTCTATAGTATTATTGTTCCAGCGATCACTATGCCTAAAAGACGGAAACGTTCGTTGGGTCGGAAAACGAATCAAGCTGTGACATCTCAAGAGAGAAGACGACAAATGTCTTCAGAGTCAAAGAAAGAAGGCTTGAGAGAAATCGGCAGGCCACAGCTGATGCGAGGCGACAAGAGGCACCACACACCAGAGATGAAAAACATAAAAGAAATCGGGAGGCCACTGCTAATGCAAGGCGACAGGAGACACCACATACCAGGGATAAAAGACTGTAAGAGGATCGGGAGGCTACTACTAATGCAAGGCGAGGGGAGTCACTACACACCAGGAGTTTATGACATAATCAGGGCAGAAGACAGACAGCTGATCGGTGAGAGCACCAGAGAAAACAACTAGGCTTTGCTTATAATAAAGCACATACCACTGAAAAAATCCTCTCTGGAGACGAATTGGTTTTCTACTCCAGTGTTGGATCTCTCATCACTGAAGACGATGCAGCCTCCCCAATGGCCTCAGTATGCCCAAGTTGTCATGTGATTAAATGGAAAAATGAAGCAAGAGGCATATGTTGTAAGAACGGAAAGGTTGCCCCACTCATATTCCCTGATCATCCTGTTCCATTGAAACAGCTTTGGAAAGGAAATCATCCCCACTCTGCATACTTCCTCAAGTACACTAGGAAGATAAACAATTCCCTAGCAATGGCCTGTCTCAAAGTCGATCACCCACCAGGACCACCTTGACAACATGGATGGTAACCAACAGTCATCATACAAGGAAAGATATCTATACTGATGGGGGGGGGGCTGCAGTCAGATGTAGGATAAGAACCCAAGTTTGCCCAGCTTTATGTCATGGACCCTGATCATGCTCAAAAAGAGAATGAAGTCAGGCTAGCTACTGTAACCCAACCAGCATCAGCTACTGTCCATGAAAAGCAGATTCTCTAGAACGTCATTGATATTCTTCAGCAGCATCTGAGAGACTGGAACTCTTATGCCCATGACTTTAAGATGGCCTGTCAGATCCTCTGCCAAGAGAATCCACAACAATTAAATCTGGTGTTGGATGAAAGAAAACGACCCACTGGAGAGCACTTAAGGAGATACAACCTAGGACTGAAAGAAATCTCAGTCCTGATGAGCGATGAGACAGTAGAAAGAAGAAGCTTCTCAGTGCTGGGGGAATCAGAGAGATACTTGGCACTCACAGATCGGCAGATCCTCTTCATTTTGTCATTCTTTTTCCTACTGGAACTGATGGCTGGCATCTAGGCCTGAAACAAGAGGAAGGCAGGAAAAATCTGTCACCTCTCCAATTTTACCATTCCACATTCAGCATCGCCTCAACAATTCTAACATTCTTTTGAGAGGGAACAAGCTTTTCCAAGAGTACCTTTGCATCAGTTATGTTAAGGTAGAAAATCAAAGGCTCATCTACATTGAGCACAATCAGCAAACTCTCAGAAGTGAGAAATACACAAGACTGTGCGAAGATGTTGCCACAGCCAACAATCCAGATGATATCAGATCAGGAAGAAAAGTCATCCTGCTACCATCCTATACTGGAAGACCACGATATATGCACCAGCACTTCCAAAATGCAGTGAGTATTGCAAGGGAATACCACAAACCCGACCTTTTCATTACATTTACATGTAACCCTCAGTGGCCTGAAATCACGCACTCCCTCCTCCCCAACCAAAAGCCACAAGACAGACCTGATATTGTGGCTAGGGTGTTTAATCTCAAGCAAAAGGAGCTGATGAACGATCTTATCAGTGCCAAGGTTATGGTTAGAAGGGTTGGCCACGTGGATGTGGTCGAATTCCAGAAGAGAGGGCTTCCTCACTCCCACATCCTCTTCATACTCCAAGAACAAGACAGACTGCACACTGCCGATGAAGTTGATCAGGTAATCATAGACCCAGATACATTTCCAGAAGGACCGCAGAGGGAACAAGCCAGATTACTTGAACAGTTAGTGATCCATAACATGGTTCACAATTGCACTGAAGCCTGTAGACAGCAAGGCAATCAGTGTCAAAAAGGCTTCCCAAAACAATTGTCAGAGGTGACACATTGGGATGACAATGCCTTCTATCCCATCTACAGACGGAGACCACCAGGGAATGGAGGAAGGGCAGTGGAGGTTCGAAATAAAACCATTGACAACAGCTGGATAGTACCCTACAATCCATACCTGTTGCTTAAGTACCAGGCTCATATCAATGTAGAAGCCTGTGTCTCACCAATGGCTGCCAAATACCTTTTCAAATATGTTACCAAGGGATCAGATGGGGCTAAAGCTAAGCTCCAGGATGAATACAACGAGGTGAAGGAATACCAGAATCTCAAATCTATTGGAGCCAATGAGGCCTGTTGGAGACTATTTGACTGAGATCACGAGCCAGTACCCAGCTGTCCAGGCCCTTCGGGTTCATCTTAAAGGAGAACAATACATCACTTTCAAACAAGGTCAAGAAGCCAATGTAGCCTTCCGTGCCTTGATAAGTGGTGATCACTGTGTAAAAAAAAAAAAAAAAATGACCAAACTGATTATTTAGGATGGGGCTCCTATGACTCACAGATACCATCTCGAGGCTCTGGACAGAACCTTAAAGGACATTATAAAATCACAAGAACCATTTGGGGGAAAGTGTCTCATTTGCAAGAGACTACAGACAAATTTTGCCAGTCATTCCGAGAGGTTCCAGAGCTCATATTACAGCAGCATGAAGAAGAGCCCCCCTCTGGCGATTCTTCACTGTCTTTGAACTTAAAGAAAACATGAAAATTGGCCAATATTCTTCTCTTCAGGACTTTAAGCTTCTCAAGTTGGGAAATGTGGACTTACCAAGAGCAGAAAAGCCTGACATCATTCATATTCCACCAGAAAATCTCTTTGAGATACAAGATGAAGCTTGAAAGGGATTTATTGCTATCAAGGAATCCCTTACACAGTTTGTTGAGAAAGTTTTCCCAACATCACACCAAACTTCAAAGCCCCAGAGCAGCATTGGATCTCTTGGGTAGCACAGAGGGCAATACTGGCACCCAAGAACAACTCTGTTGATAAGATCAATGCCATCATTTCACAAGAACTGTTGCCGGGGGAAGCCATCGTACTGCCAAGTGCTGACAGCACAAGCGAACCCAAAGATTCAGGTTTCCCGTTGAGTGCCTCAACAAACTCACTGGTCCTCAGTAGAGCCACCAACATCCTGCTCCAATGCAAGATCGCCTCAGGAGACCATGTGGTGGAGGAGGTACTCATACCAAGAATACAAATGAATCACCAAGATGAACAATTTGTTGCGTGGAATCGTCGCCAATTCCCGGTGAGGCCTGCTTTCGCCATGACAATCAATAAAAGTCAAGGCCAGACGCTGAGCAAGGTGAGTGTATGGCTGGAAGCACCGACTTTCACCCATGGTCAACTGTATGTAGCGGCATCGCGGGTAAGAAACTTAGACGATCTGATCTTCGCTCTGAAAAAAGTGACTGTAAAAAGATGAGGAAACTGGTGTATAAAGAAATCCTATAACTTCAAACACTTCCTTGCTGTTGTTGTTTCTTTCATATAAATAAAAATTGTGTAAATACACTGTACTTACACGCTTTTCTTTCACAATATGCAGCCATCTGGCTGCAATGGGGCTACTTGTGTTATAAAAAACGCTCACAACCTGACAACATAATGGATAAAACAAGTTAACTTAATGGAAACAACCGTTTTTAATTGTAGGGGAAATAATTATGATAATTTTTTAAGCAAATTATGTCCCTTGAACTGCGTGAAATTAAAAAAATATGATTCGAATACGAATTAACTTTGCAATAAAAACTAATAAATGCCTCTTCAATGACTAACCCTAACTAGCTTAGACAATCAGTATTTATTTGAATATGTTTAGATTTTTAAATATATACTTTTTGAATCCTGTAACCACAAAGAAAATATTAACAATCTCACAGAAATAAAAACTAGTCCTGAAAAAATATATATTTGTAATTTGACCTTGTGTCTAACTTTGCTATGGTGGGAGCATTCGTATGAACTCGCTATTTCTGTTCTAATCCTGCCCAAATACAAATGTTATACACTGGATTGATTTTAATTCACTTCTGGTGAATTTTGAACTTCAATTAAACTGTCGCCAATAACATTTGATCTAGCAAAAGAAATATAAATAAATAAAACAATCAAGAGTAGAGGAGGGGCATACAAGCCCTCTAATAAAGTTATACACGTGAGTGATATGTCGTGTATAACGCAAATCAAGCATTTAACAACCCTTTGTTCTAGTTGGTGTCGGTTTATAAATATGAGCCATCTGCTCATACGCAAATTATACTTAATTTATATATCACTACATCTCCCTATAATGGATGGGCTTTATGCCGTGAGGTACTTCTTGTGCCCTCCTGAACATCTTCCTTTATTTCTCTCCTTTTCCTATCTATCACGTCTTTCCCTATAATCGCAGTGTTCCTCTTGCATAATCTGATTTTCCTCTTCTGCCTTGTCCCATTCTACTTCTTCCTCTTCTACCTCGTCTCTCTACTTCTTCCTCCGCAGTCTCATTCTGCAGTAATTCTTCTGTTACATCAATAATGGGTAGCTCTGAAGGCATTTCCTCATCCGATTGTTCTCCTTGTGAATCTTATTTAGTTAGCATGAGCTAGAACACTGTTCCCATTTTCTTTATTTAATATTGCCGTATTATGTCCTTTCTGCATAATAAATTCTGCTGTCTCAGCTTCCGTATTTCTATTTCTTTTGTACCACATCTTTGGATTTGTGGCATATGACATAGTTAAAGAGGACCTTAATAGTCTGCCCATTAAGGCAGATGGACTTTCTGACCTGCATGCATGCAGAATTGTTCTATAACTTAGTAATAGTCTTGGTAGGAAAGTATCGATTTTCTCCTTCTGTTGCATGCATGCTTTTATGCCCTTCTTTACCGTATGGACCATTCTTTCCACTTTTTACTTTGAGGGTGGTAGGAAGGGGTCTTGTAAGGTCTGCATCCAATTTTTTTAACCATTCATGCAAATCAGCATCCACAAATTCTGGCGCATTATCCGTCACCAATGTTCCCGGTATCCTATTTCAAAAATATTACTCTTAATATTTGTTTTACGGTGGTACTTTTTTTTATCAGGTACTCTCTCAACTTTAGGCCAACCTGAATATACGTCTACTAATATTAATAATAGTCCTATTTCATTGACATAGGCATGAGCCATGTGTACTCTGCTCCACGGTTCTGCTTCTCGGGGCCACACATGTATTTTCTTTTGCTTGAAATTCCTGAGTTCTGTGCATTTTTGAGTACCCCGACCACCATGCTTCCAATTTTAACCTTCTTTGCATAGCTGCTTCTCCACAATGTGCATCATCATGTACACTTTTTATAACCTGTCTCCTCTGTGTTTCTGGGGGAACTACCAAGTCTCCATTACATATTAACCCGTTTTCTATAGTCAGTTTATGTCTTATTTCTTTGAATGGTCTTTCAACCATTGAACAATTTCCCCAGCGATTCTCTTTTATCCTCAACACTATTCTGTTTAACACTGGCTCATTTGTAGTTTCAGTAGCCATTTTATCTACAAATATTACATCGGTTGCTACAAGGTGCAGGAATGTGTCTTCAAATTCCTCGTCGTTTTTGTCCTTATCCTCTCTATAAAACCTCAATCTAGATAAGGCATCAACATGCGGTATCGCATTCCCTTTAACATACTCAATGTCAAAGTCAAATACCATCAGTCTGATCGCCCAACATAATATTCTGGACTTTGTAACTGTCGGTAGTTCTTTTCTTGGGTTGAAAATAAATTCCAGTGGTCTGTGATCACTTTTCAACAAGAATTTTTTTTCCCATTGCTCTGTCCGTTGTCCACACTATGGCAAGTGCCTCCCTTTCTATATTAGAATAATTGTCTTCAGTCGTTGTCAATCTCCTCAATAAGTACATTATGGGATGACCATCTTGTGACAAAATACCAGATACGGAATGCTCACTAGCGTCAGTAGTTAGAGTTATGTCCTTCTTAGGGTAAAAAAATTTGTACTATTGGCTTTTTTGTCAGAATCTGTTTTAAGTTTTCGAAAGCTTTCTATTGGTGTTCTAACCAAATGAACTCCACATTTTTTTCTTAACTTCGCAAATGGTTCTGTCAACTCATTATATTTTGGTACATATTTTCTATAAAAATTTACCAAACCCAAGAAAGACTCCAACTCTTTTTTATTTTTTTGTGTAGCCACTTTTAGAATTTTCTCTATTAGCGCTTCATCTGGAGACATCCCTTCCTTTGATATTGAGTAACCCAAAAATGATATTTCATTACTGTTGGTTACACACTTTTTTGTATTTACTGTCATGCCAGCGTCTCTTAGCCGGTTCAGTATATTTTCAGTTTTTTTCTTTAAATCATCTTCATTTAAATCTCCAACAAATATATCATCTTGATAACAGATGGTATTTTCGACATTTCCTATTACTTTTTCAATAGCTTTTTGAAAAATTGAACTTGCCGTATTTATGCCATACGGCATCCTTTTCCACCTTAATAGGCGTATAGGTGTGTTTATCGTCGTCACTTCTTTAAAATTTTCATCTATGGGAATTTGGTGGTAAGCTGATTTTAGGTCTATCTTCGAAAACACTTTCATTCCAGCAAGTTTATGTAAAGCTACTTCCACATTCGGAATAGGGTACGAGTCGGCGCAAACTTTATTGTTCACCCCTATTTTATAATCTCCAGAAATTCTCAAGTCGCCGTCTTTTTTTTTTAATACCACAATGAGTGATGCCGCTTTACTTCCTCCTGAAGGGGCAGGTTCTAATAAATCTTTCTTTATTAACTTTCGCAACTTAGCTATTACTAATGGTAATAAATGCACTGGTACTTTCCTCGCTTCGTGGTAGGAGGAGGGAACATTTTCTTTTAATTTCAGGCTAGCTTCATAATTTTTTAATTTTCCTGTTTTCTCCATTTCTATCTCATTAATAAACTTCGTTGAATTTATTTTTAATACATCATTCCCCAGTAGTCCATGCGTTTTTCGGCAATTTGTAACTATAATGGATACTACTTCATACGTTTCTTTTAGTTCTATTGAACCTTCAAAGTAACCCATAATTGCTATAACCGAGCCATCAAACTGACGTAATTGTACGTTGCTTTTTTTTAAACGTAGTTTTCCCATTTTTCCCAACAAATTTCTGGGAATTATGGTTACTTCACTGCCGGTATCAATTTGCATTTCAACAACACAATTGTTGATTTTCATTTTTATTTTTGTCTCTGCATTCCTTGATCCAGTATTTTGTATATTATCCTTCTTTACATTAAAGATTTGTCTATTTTCATCCTCTTCTTTCCACATTTTTCGTTTTACATACTTCTTTGAAATGATTCTTTTTAAAACACTTTGAACATGTTTTTCCAAACGCTGGGCATTTTACTTTTTTCCTTTTAGGAATTTTTCCACAGTAAGTACATTTTTTTCCGTTTCTACCGTATACGTGTCAGCCATTATTTCTTGGATGGGTTTTTTTTTTTTATTTTGGTTGTAGGTATGTATTAATTTCTGCTGTTGTATAAATTCTAGACGCATATTCAAGGGCATGTTTGTAAGTTGTAACTGTTCCATTAGCTTATATCTATGTGCCGAATTATGCATACCTTCAATTAATCTTAGTTGGATTAAATCTTCTTCTGTTGTCTGTTCTTCTGTTCCTAGTTTTTCAAAGTCATAGTATTTATTCACATTTCCTAACCGGGGTAAATATTTTACTATCGGTTCATCCATTTCCTGCTTCATTGCCATAAACTTGGTCCTTTCTGCAATTACCAGTCTTTTCTTTGGCTTCACGTTTCCCTTGATGATCTGACTTATTTCTTCGAAAGTCATTTCTTCTAGTTCTCGAGGGTAAACTATTGTAGCAACCTTCATAATTGCTTCACAACCAGCGTTAGCCATGAACAAGTCGGTGATTTCATTGTCCCCCTCCTTGTTTTTTGTTGTCTTTCAACTTTTTGCTTCTCGCATTAGCAGCAAAGCAACGAATCCAAGTATCTACATATTCCGGGTTTTCAAAGACCAGAGACGCCATTGATATGTCGTGTATAACACTAAGAAAGCGTTCAACAACCCTTTGTTCTAGTTGGTGTCAGTTTATAAACATGAGCTATCTGCTCATATGTAACTTATACTTAATTTGCATATCACTAAAGTGAGTTTAGAAAGATGATGTCAGCAATTTAAGCGTTTTGCCACTTACATCTCTAAGAATGACTTTCCTTTTAATGTCGATGTCAGTATACATAAATGATATTATTACATTCGTCATAGTCAAATGTGTGATAGAACTGGGATGTATTTAGTTTGGAGCATCTTCGAGTGTAGCATTTATATGAGTTATCAGTTATGGTAAGAAATTGAGAAGAAAAAGGTTGGTTGGTTTGTTGGTTGTTTTTGTTTTACGGCATATCAACCCTTTTCAGGTTATTTAATGCTGAATCCAGTGATTTCGAAAAAAAAAAATTTTTAATAGAATATATTTGTTTGTTTTTGGTTTTTGGTTTCTCTTTAACCCATAATTGGGACTCTAACAGGTACTACCACTCCAGGTCAGAGTGAACCTGGGACCAATGGCAATTAAAGGGTGACTCCACACTCCAAAAGCCCGCAAGCTGGGGCCTCACCATCGGATATAGTTTAAGGTCATATCCAGGACTGAGAAGAAAAAGGAGAAAGTGGTAAAATATAGGAGGTAGTTTTAAACTGGATGTTTTATCTTATTTTGAAGGAATAAAATGATGCTGGTGATATTTACATTAAAAATTAAAGCGTTTTGACTTTCTCTTGCATGTTGGCAAGGGCAGGAAATTTGTCATTACAAAGGACCTGTGGCTTAATGAATAAAGTATGTGGTAAAATTCAGACCATATTACCCAATGGATTAAATAATGGATTCCATTCAAAATTGCGTGTAGATTCCCGAGTTTGATAGAAAGATTCCTTAATTGACTGAAAGATTCTGAGTCTAATAAGATACACCTGAAGAAGGTTGCATCGATCGGAACAGTGTAAAAATAACACTCACTATAAGAACAGTAGTCTGAAAAGTTCGAATATGTGGAAATTTGTCATTTTGTGTTCTTTGCTGGCATTTGAATCTTAGTTGGTAAGATTATCTAAGGCGAGAACATTATACTAGTGTTTTCGGCTGCTTCTGTTTTCACTTACATCCTTAGTCAATGACAAAAAAAAAGATGGAATCCTTGTTGGTTACTCAACTTGGGAGCTGCTTTCTTCCATTTGCCCTTCCAGGCCTACAGAGTCAGAATCGAGAAGTTGGAGTCCAAACAAATCCATTACGTTGAGAGTTGCAGTCAAACCTTTTGGTATTTTGGTTGAATCGATGAACATTTAAATCAACCAATGAGAGGCAGCACCGTTGTCATGTGATCTACCATCCATGAATATAAACAGCTGGTCAAGTATAAATGAGAAAAATACAGGGTGACCCCCAAAAAACAAGCCCCAACTCTAATTAGGCCCCGTTTCTTAGTGTTTTGTCCAAATAAAATGAAACTTTGGTCATAACTAGTTTATTATATTCAAAACGTCACATCAAAACACTAGGGTCTTTGTCCTTTTTTTCTCCGTTCTATAGTATATGTTCTAGATGGCCTCCATTTAGCTTTTGTTTTTTTGGGTCACCCTGTATATATGTTACTTATTATTAGGGTGAGCAAAAAAAAAGATGTATTTAAAAATTCATTTCATGCACATTGTATGCAACATTTTGGCAAATTTGTTGTTGTACTGGGACTATGTGCTAATCAACTACAGGTCATTAGATAACTGAAGTATGAAGATAAAATTGCAGAAATGTTTTTTAAGGAACTCAAACGAGGCAATACAGAAAATATTTTATTATTATTATTATTATTATTATTATTATTATTATTATTATAACATATTGTGTTGTAACATTTCCAAAAACAAAATAATCTTTAGACATACGCGTGAAGTGTTTATATGTGGCTTCTTTTTTATAGTCACTTCTTCTTGTCGTCACCTTTTGTTTAGTGGTTGCTATACAATAAGATTTTTTTATGCAGGATATAACACAAGGAGACGTTTGCTGAGTTTTCAGAAATTGTTTTATTTGTAGAGAAAGGAGTGAGGAGAGAGAAACTAATGTTATCTTAGCTAATTGTTTACTTCTTTACTTTACTTTCTAACTTGCTGAAATGAGTGATGCAGACGAACATAGACATCGAGCCAATATTTTGGCAATTAGCAAATATTAATGTTTTCTACATTGTTGGCGATATCTCATTCACACGGTTTCCATGAAGAGACTGATCTTAAAAAAAATTTGTTTCTCCCACCATGAAAACATGACGTCACTCATCATCGTTTGACTCCCATTTTGTCTTACCATTTAACCTGTTACCTCCTGCCCCAACTTTACATGACTCATCTTTCATTCAACCCTGAAAATGATTCTGTTTATGTGACTCTTGTCAAAATTCACACTAGCTAACTTAATCATTATTGACATATAGTTCCTAATGCGTAACAACATAAGAAATATCTGAAAAAAACTGGATTGAAATTAATTATATTTGTGTACAGAACAGTATGTATAAAACTAACAATAAAAATAAGCTGGTCCAAATCGAATTTATATGACAGATTGGTATTTGTGTCATACTTTGAAAACCGACTGACTTAATTTTATAGCGTAGATTCCCACTGAAGAGACATTCCTCTCATACACTTATTACTAGATCTGAGAGAAGTCAACATCTGATCTATCCCTGGAGGAATATATTCAGTATAAATGAATTTACCTGTGAAAAATATTAATTATCAATTCACCTCTGGAAAATATTGATTATTGATCATTAAATGATGATCAACACACAGGGTAAGTATACCAGGTTTATTGTTCAAAAAACGTACAATGTAACAGATCAAATATTTACACTCAAAGGTTTGTCAGGATCTGCCCGTATATCAGGCATAAAATCCTCATTTTTCAAATTTCTTTCGTATCTTATATTAGCACGTAAGATTGAATATACATGGAGGAACATTGCTCAAGCATCCGCAAACTCCACATATGGAAAATAAAAACAGCCTTAATAAAAACATTATTGAAATATGGTAGACTAAAAATATTGCAGTAACAAAATGAGTTATTAAATTAACTTAATATTTAACTTAGTAATAAATTTAATATTTAACTTAGTAATAAATTTAATGTTTAACTTAGTAATAAATTTAATGTTTAACTTAGTAATAAATTTAATATTTAACTTAGTAATAAATTTAATATTTAACTTAGTAATATATTTAATATTTAACTTAGTAATAAATTTAATGTTTAACTTAGTTATAAATTTAATGTTTAACTTAGTAATAAATTTAACTTAGTAATAAATTTAATCTTTTAAATCGAAGCAATAATTATGAATTACAAAATACTCCATGTATGTATCTGATTTATACTACTGATACATCCCTGCAGGAATATATTCTATATAAATTAATTCAGATTAAATGATGGTCAACACACAGGGTAAGTATAACAGGTTTATTATTAAAAAAAACGTAGAATGTAACAAATAAGATTTTTACACTCAAATAGTATCTTAAATGCCGTAATATCAAGATTTACTTACTCTCCGCTGGTTACTGCTTGTTAGCGTATTTTATAGACTGAGTAATCTATTCTCAGGGGTTTTTTTTTTTTTTTTTTTTTTTTTTTTTTTTTTTTACAAAGGCATCACCACATTATCAAGGCCCAGAGGCCACTCAAGGATAAGGGTTAATATCGCCTTCCCAAGCTAAATTCTTCATGGAATTTTGCTTTCAATATATATATATATATATATATTTTTGATTAAGACTTAAGTGTTTAGTCCTCTTTTTTTTTCCACTATTTGTCCCCTCAATCCGTGTATTTTCACATTTAGAAGAATCAATTGCGTTTTTTTTTATTTCGTTGTCGCTTCTATCGACATTCCAACGTTCATGGTGATTTGAAAGGAGTCATATTATACCTCCATTGAAATTTCTTCATCATATTAAACGATTTCTATGCATCCGGGTCTAAATTGATTATCTTTCATCAGGTTTGCTATTGATTTTTACCAAAGTTAACACCCTTAAACACACTATTATCACAAGTGCATTTGAGAAGTTTTATCACCACACAAGCAGAAGGGTTCGACCTATAAAATCAACAGTAGGTTCTTTGATAAGACAGAGGTGCTTCGAAATGAATGTTTCTGTTAAGAATAATTGAACCATTATACTTGACTTTTACATGTTAAACTTTAATTCAAGCCATTATATAAAAATAATTTTATAAAATCAACAGAAGGTTTTCCCCAATGCAAACCATATTTCAAACCAAGTCAACGCAAGGAAGCATGTGAAGCTTCCTCCTGGTGCTTCGTAGTGGGTTCCCAACTAGAACAGGTAATCAATCAATTTGATTGAAAAACGGGTGTTTTCACTGATTTAGATGACAATAAAAGTATTGGGAATGTGGAAGATTCATTATTCCTCATTTAATCCTGCTTATATATATATATATATATATATATATATATATATATATATATATATATATATATATATATATATATATATATATTTCTTGTTCATTCTAATTTGAAATTCAATTTTCACCCCAAACAAGGTACAGTACCATTTTGAAGTAGGGGGCTGCTATCACGGACATAAGTTGCAGGGATATTATGAAGGGAGATGAGCAGTAAGATGTCTTACACTTGAACTTCTGCATATCAGTACAGATGGGAAACCAGAATCCCGTAAAGGAGTTCCAAATCTAACAGTTCTGGGGAAGAAACTATTGGAGTAGAAGGCTTTCTTACACTTAGGGATCTTTATAGGGGTAGGATTTAGCTGCTTGTTGGGGGTATTTACATCGAGAGGCATAAGTGCTTGTAATTCGTTAGAGCATTTACCATAAAAATACTTGTAGAACAGGCAGAGGGATGCAACATTTCGTCGATGGAACAGAGACTGAAGCTTAGATGACAGTTCAGAACCTATCAGTTGGCGACAGCCCAAATGTGACAACAGCACTCCATACATGGGCGAATGGTGGCCTTATAGAGGTACAGGATAATTTCAGGCGTGAGTAGTTTTCTAACATGGTAGAGAGAGCCCGCCTTCTTTGCAGCAGCCTTGGCAATGCTCTCAATATATCTGTTCCAACTCATGTTCCCTGTGAACATTAGGCCGAGGAGTTTAAGAGAAGTACTTTCAGGCAATGTGTTTTTGATCATCACTATTGGTGGTAGAGAAGGTTTCTTGTAATTATTGAAGGAAACAAGCTTAGTCTTGGCAGCATTGAATGTGACCATCTATTTTTGTCCCCATTCCACTACAGATTGGAGGTCTTCCTCTAGTGTTTTTGCCATTTTCTTAGATATGTGTTTATTTGTTTTCCCCTTGTGCCTGTTAAAGAGCATGGTGTCATCAGCAAATATACCCATCTGAGAGACAATTTTTTCAGAGAGGTCATTTATGAATATTAGGAATAATAAAGGTCCAAGGATAGACCACTGAGGTACTCCCACAGTTGTATATGTTTATTGTTTAGATGTACGACCGTCGAGGACAACCTGGATATTTCTCTTACTTAAGAAGGATTTAATTATGTTATGCATTCTTCCAGTGATACCATATGATCTGATTTTCCTGAGAAAACCATTGTGCCATACCGTCAAAAGCCTTAGATATATCTAGGGCTACCGCTCTACCATCCCCTGCTTTGTCCAGTGAATGGTATATACATTCACAGATTACAGTTAGGATATCTGCTGTGGAACGGGCTTACCTAAATCCATATTGATGGTCGGTCAGAAGTTTAGCAGCTGTAAGGTGATGGACGAGCTTGATTAATTATGGACTCAAATATTTTGACAAAAAGCAGGAGGAGGCTAATGGGGCGATGAAGTCAGGGAGGGAGTGGTTTGCTGGGTCCAATGTGGAATTTGAGACAAACGGACTGGTTAGTCTTCTCAGCTGCTGTGCAAACAAGCTCATGATTGTTTGATAGTGGGGAATGGTTGACTATCATTATTTACTACACTATTGTAGATTTTCCAAAAACCACGGATTCCTAATTTCTGTGCTTCGATGCATTTTCTGGTGGTTTCAATATATTCTTCCTTAGCTTTCGCTATTTCTCTCTTACAATTACTTGTAGCTTCTATAAACTTCTGTCTGTTTGGACTCGACTTATGTTGGTTAAATCTGCAGTATGCATGCAGCCTTTGGACAATGGCAGCTGCACACATAGAAGTAAAGCATTGGGAGAGTGGGGCTTGCTATAGAATTTCTGCTTGGGAACATGTGCTTCAATTGCAGTTTTGAACCACTCAGTGGTCTCATTTGTGCCCTATTCAGCGGGAAGAGAAAAGATATTTCCTCATGGGGTATCTTTGATGAGATCCCTGATGGCTTTCCAGTCAGCCTCTTTATAATACCTCATTATTTTGAGCAATGGCCCTTCAGTTTTGGGTCGAGAATTTAGGGCGATTTCTACCATAATCACAGCGTGATCAGCATTCCCGAGTGGGCTGTAGACATTCGTTACACAATCATCAGAAACTGTGGTCAAATGTATATATATATATATATATATATATATATATATATATATATATATATATATATATATATATCAAGTAGCTTACCTACTCGACATTGTCCATTGCAATTTGTTTTATATTTCAGAATTTTTTTAGATAAGGATTGATAATTTGTATTATTATTCGAACTACTGTTCTCATTGTTGTTTCCTTGTAGGCTGGTAATAATTTAGACAAACACAGTTGTATAGATAACAATCATGATTCTAGGGGAACAACTTTCACCATTTGCTACTGTAATCTATGGTCATAACTGTATTTATTGTGTCTGGGTAAATCCATTTATTTCTGAAATAAGTGGATCAGCTTACACTCCCTTTTAAGGCTTTTCTCTGTAAGGAGTCAATATCTTTTTCTCTTGGGTTGACTCTAATGAATTTCTTTTTTTTTTCCTTTCTCGACGTTCGCATTTGAGAAATAACTTGTGGGACTGGTAACTCAAATGTGTCAAACACAACATCTATTAATTCTTCTTCTGTAGTGTTGCCCTTTACAGTATCGGAACATGTTTTCCTGATTTGGTTTAAATGTCTCTTATAAGTAAATTTAGATTCTTTCACCATATAAAGCATACTCCCAATTTTTTTTATGTACAATCCCGGTTTCCAAAAATGACTTGTTATCCTTAAAAGAATATTTTCCAGGTTAATATTTTCCAGAGGTGAATCAACCAATGAAGTTTCAATGCGGTTAATACAAGATTGCTCAATACTGAAGTAGGGCAAGATATACATTTTATTTGTTTTACATAAGCATAAATATGTCGCTACACATTAATGAGCATGTTTCAGGCAGCTAGTTACAAGTAGCTCGAGAGCTCTTCTGTAATCTACGGACTTGACTTTTGTATAAGCAATATCGCCTGAAGAGGTCTCTAGTTACTTGTAATTGGCTGACCGAAACATGCTCATGAATGTGTAGCGTCATATTAATGTTTTACAAAGTTTTCATACAATAATGGAAACTAATCGAAAGCAGTGGTATTCTGGTCGCAACCCTACCATGAAATCCAGTTCTGTGAAGCTCTTGTGAACAGTTTTTGTTGAAACTTGATTATTCAGGTGATTTCTAAAGTTTTGCTGTAATTTTGGGTGTCGTGGTTTTGTGCTCTTTCTTCACAATCCTTACAAGGGTTCTATGAGCTCTTTCAGACAGATTCGGTTTTCTTCCAGAATTTTGTTTAGAAGATGTTTTCTCTTCTTTTTCATGGGCTGCCATCACCTTTGAAACAGTTCCTCTCAATACGGTCAGCCACTGCTGTTACAACAGCACCTGTCATACGAGCATCAACAATCTGCCCTTTTTGGAAATCTTATAGGTCTTTCATTTTAATTTTTCTTACTAATAGGCACTATCTGTAATAAAAAATAAATTCAATCAATTAATTCAGGACAACAATAACCATAAAAAAAAAATATGGAACAAACGTTTTGTCATTTTTTTTTCAAGTTTTATAGGTTTTTTTAGAATTGATGTCGAATTCACAAGATGTTTCCATTGTTTTGTTTAACTCTTATTTGCAAATTTGCTTTATAGTTAATTTTGATAGTGAATAAAAAAAAAAGAAAAGAAGCTTAACAAATACGTAGGACCATTGTTTCTCAGTGTGTAAAGTCATAGAAATTCGTTCTTTTTTATTGTAATTTCTGTAAAATACCCGATAGTTGTGCTAGATATCACATTTTTATTAGATGTATTAAAGCATCTTTATTGGCCTATTTGGCATAATGGTTGAGTGTGATAAGACGTTGTAGTGTGGGGAAGTCCGGGGTAAGCCAGAGGTCCCGAGTATCACATGAGTTCCGACTAATTGTTCTCTTAATAATTCTGGGCCCACATTGTGAATTTCCGATCCAAAAAAAAACTGTCATTGGTTCAAATTTCAGAGGAGGGCTGAACGACTTTTAGGCATTCTGTTTTACCAGAGAAATCTTGTTTCAGGGACAAAAAAATGTGTTTGCAAAGCTGAAAAGAAAGTTGTTGGATATAGAATGGACATTTTTGTGTAAAAAAATATACATTTTTATTATATCATTCTATCTGTTAAATCATTTTATCAACCAACACTTGTTATATTATTCTTCTGTAATAAGCTATGTCCGTCCATCTGTCTGCCATGTTTTAGTTTGAGAGAGCGTTTTCGTTGGTTTGTCAAACTTAGATTTAGATAGAATTTTTAGGTACATCCATGCATCTCTATAAGAGGTTACGTATGTCCAGTTGTCTTTCACATTCGATTATCGCCCGTCGGTTACATTAAATGTTAAATAACATTTTAAAAATGCGTTCATGTATCCCTATAAAAGCATCCGTTCATTCATCTTTGATGTTTAAATTTAAAATAAAATTTTTAATCGTTTGCCACACTTAAATCTGATGCAGCATTTTTAAAATGCGTCCACATAACATATAAAAAGGATCTGTCCGTTTGTCTTTGGTATTTAAATTGGAAGTAAAATTTTGGACGGTCTGTCGTAAAAGATATCCTTATATATAAAAGTATTGTTTAAAACTTAAGAAGGTTAAAACAGTACTTTTAGATACATCTTCTTCTACTATTATTATTGCTACGACTATTATTATTACTATTACTTTTATTATTTCTTCTAATGATGATGAGGCTTATTTTTGCTTTTCACTACAGATAAATGTCTTTGTTGGTGTCGTTTTAAGTCCGAAGGCATCATAAATGCTTTGTCACAAATTTCGCACTGATGACACTTCTCTCCAAAATGGATTTTCAGATGACGTTCAAGGTTGGAAGATCGGGAAAAAGATTTCCAACATATTTGGCATTCAAATGATTTTTCACCTGAGTGAACTTTGAGGTGTGTGGAGAGATGCGATGCCTGGGTGAAACTGCTGCCACACTGGTCACAAGGAAAACTAATCCCAAAGTGTATCTTCCTGTGTCGTGACAGTGCAGATGACTGGGTGAAGGACTTTGAACAAAGGTCACAAATGTAAGGCCTCTCCCCGGAATGGACCCTTAAATGGCGAACTAAATCCGAAGAAGATATAAACGTCCTGTAGCAAATAGCACACTGAAACGCTTTCTCTCCATTACGGATTTTCTTGTGGACCAGAAGAGATGAGAAGTTGGTAAAGGATTTCGAGTCCATGTTGCATGTAAATGTTTTGTGTGTTCTTTTGTATTTACTTTTGTTCATCCCAAACAAAACATATTGCCATTGAAGTTTAAGGGGTTACTTCTGTGGTAGAGGTCAGATTTGGTTAGTACCAGATGGATGACCATTTGGGAATTCTAGGCGCTGTATGTGCTCTCCACTTATCTCAGCATTTGTTTCCAGTCGTCCTGTACACTTCACTGACCACTGGTATTTAATAATGTCGACTCAGGAGAGGTGTGATTGGAGGTTGTGCACCTCCTGCCAATAAAACTTTCATGTGTAGTTCGTGGGTAACTATAGCCTGTCAAAGACTGAGGGAGCCCTTTTTAGAGGTCAGATTTATAAGGAGGAAACCTATGTGGGGGAGCATCAAGATGTTTGTTCACATTACATTTACATTTTTGCATGTCGGTATAATCAGTGAAACAGTGAGCAGGTAAGGAATTCCAAAGATAAGCAGTCCGAGGAAAGAAGCTATTAGAGCAAAAAAATTTTCATCACCTAAGGTCATCTACAGTGAAGGTGGGGGATTTTATTGCTAGTTGGGTGGGCTGGAGATATTTTCATTGTGGTGGTGCAGGTGAGGTAAGTTCATTCAATGGAAGTTCTTGTAAAATAAGTACAGGGATGCAACACTGCAGCGATATGATAGAAGCTAAAGCTTGGTAGACAGTGCAGGACCTAATGTGACTCCAGGTGGCGCTTTAGCTTGGACACGAGGATATCTCCATCATTGCTTATTTGGATGTCAAGATGTGGGTTGAAAATCATTCAGTAGTTTCTGATAAAAAAAAAAATAGAATAAACGTGGTTATTAGAAATATAATTAAAAATAAAATAATGAAATAAACAAAGATTAACATTTTAAAATATCAAAAGTTGCACAAGGTTTTATTAACATTTCAGAAGAATGATCCAAAATAATGTGTACATGTCTACAATGAAAAGTGGACTCATCCATATTGATGAACTTAGGAAATATGTTTAATAGATCTTGTCTCAACGGCATGTAAAAAGAATTGATGATAATGTCGTCACATTAGTGATCAAGCGGAAAAGATAGGAAAGAGCAGGGTTGTCAGACTATAATTTAAAGCCAAATTTTTCAGGAAAAAAGGCCAAAAAGGCCAAATTGAAACCGGAAGCTACACTTTTCCAAACAAAAAAGCCAAAAAAAAAAAAGACCAAATGGACAAATTTCTGTATTAATACTTTATAAAGAAAAAATGGTTATATTAAAGATAATAGCTTCCAAATATTTGTGTTTTTTAAAATTAATTTCGTATTATTTTCATAGCGATGAAGTAAAGACATTTCCTATGGAATTGAAATCATGGGCTTTTTATAAGTGCTTTTGAGGGAAATTAATTTTTTTTAAATAAATACATTTGCGCTAAGGAGCACTAATAATATATTCTACAGTTTACTTCTTACTTTTTAAAGCATACCAGAGGAGTTTAAAGAATATTTGAAAATGTTGTATTTAAAGAAATGTTAATAAATTTGTAGATAAATACCCTCAGCTAAATCCCACTCCCTAAAAATAAGATTCTTTTTTTTTTGCTTGGGTGAAAAACATTTCAGAATTTACAATTGGAGATTATTTTTGCATATAAATCTAACGTAAATTTATCACCCAATTTAAACCGAAAAGTCCAAATAGCATATTGAGAGTATATAACTTATAGTATATTAAATGAGCCAATAGTTGAATCAGCCAATGGAAGACTGCCTCATCGTCATATGATCTATTCTTTATGTATAGTTAAAGGCAGACCTAGGTTTTGAAATTATGACAATTTTTAATGTTTTATTTTGTGAAAATTTTGAATGTTTTTTTATTTTGTGAAATTTATGTACGTTTTAAAATGACAACTTTTATCTCAAATGCAATTTAATAGTAATAGTTAAAATGTTAATGCTATCAGTCATTTATTGTTATCAAAAAAGAAAGAAAGAAACAGATCGTATACCTACCCAATATACGGACAACGATTGTATACAACATTCATATTAACATTTAAAAAACGGTGAAGTTAAAAAACAGAAATAAGAAAGAAAATGTTTCAAACTGAAATATTTTAAAGAAAACGAAATTAAAAAAAAAAAGAAAATATTACGAAAATAAATTTGCTTTCCTAATTCCCATGCAGAAATAGAGAAAATAGATAGATACATAGATTTTTGTGATAATATTTGCAATGTCTGTCTGCCCAAAATTATAATTAAATTATGTCAAAAATTAATCTTTGGAATAAACCCCATATTTGTATAATGAAAATATTTTTCTGTGATTTATTTTAATTTAAAGTTTGCCGCCATAAAAGACCACCCTTTATATATTTTCTGTTCACAATACATGTGTGTATTAATGAAAGAAAAGTAACATGTCGAAGAAAATATAAGATTCACTAAAATATTTACTGTATGTGGAACAGACCATAAATGGAATGATGCATGCATGTGTGTATGTACGTTTGTGTACGCATATGTTTGTTTATGTATATGCATATGTGTATGTAGAGACTAAGTGTCCATTGGGAATGTCTATAATAGAAAGTCGTAGTATTGTGTATATATGCGTGTGAGTGAGGGAAAGTTCTTACATACGCAGTAATGTGTACTTGTGTGTGTAAGCACATGGTGAAAACAGTGTCCTTGTGGGTGGTTGAGAACATATTGATAGCAGCTGTCATACCCAAGTAGGGAGAGAAAGAAAGGTCTGGCTGATGTTATCTGTAGTAGGCCGTGAGAGAAACAAAGATTGAATCTGTGCATCCCTTTTTATAAGGCAGATCATGTGCTCCTGGTATAAAGGGAAATAAATTGAGTCACCAAGTGTGGTATGTGTGTGTAATTGTTTTTTAAGAAGGCAGTTAATGCTACATAAGTAATAATATAAGAGGCATCTTCAGACACAACTGTTGTGTTGATAGAGTCTAATTAAGCCCTAAATGTGCCCCTGACAAGTACTACTACTGGAAATACTGGCAACTAAAGCATATAGTTTAAGCTGATACCCATGACCACCTTGTATTACTAAACTGGATAAATAAACAAAAATTAGAATGGATTAGAACAGAAAATAATGAACTTTAACAAGTTTTCCCAAAACTAATCTTTACTTTCTTTCCATCTAATTTACATTCTGCTACTTTTCCTAACCCTTTTTCTTAACCCTTTCAACTCTATAAACATGGATGAATAGTATTGTTAAGCCATGACAGAGTTAACTCCCTTGCACTATAAACTTGTAGTCAGCACAAATTCTAACCATTATCTAAACGTTGTTATGTGTTGATATTTGCAATACTTGTAATCACCTACATTTCCTTTTATGAACATTTTTTTCTCATTAAATCCTTTTCAATTGCAAAGAAAAAACTTTCCAACCGTTTTCTGGGGAATATATATTTGTCTTTAATGAGTTGTTTAGTGGGCTCCCGCTATTCAATGAAACACATGCAAGACATACTTCATAAAAAATATGAATGAAATATTATGTGTGATAATTGATTTGGAATATTGACTAACAATATACATGCTCTGGAAGTGAAAATTCATCTTTATTGAGCTTAAATTATTGTGACAATTCGAAAACTCATAGAATATATACCTTAAAAGTATATATTTCTTCATAACTGTAATATATATATATATATATATATATATATATATATATATATATATATATATATATATATATATATATATATATTAAGTAATGTGATTCATAATTTAAAAATCAAATTATAATTAAATTAAAAATCCGTTTCATAAGATTTTATCTTATGAAACGGATTTTTAATTTAATTATAATTTGATTTTTAAATTTTAAATTATCAATCACATTACTTAATATTGAATTAGCTCTAGGATATTTACCTATCGAGCTTATTATATATCTAAATTACAACGAGCACTTTCTCTTTCCTGTATTTTAATTAAACTAGTAATTTCACTGTTACATTGAAATACACTCAGCTCTTTAGACTATTGTTCTAATCTCCTTTATATATATATATATATATATATATATATATATATATATATATATATATATATATATATATATATATATATATGTATGTATATAGATAGATAGATAGATAGATAGATAGTACAATTGAATCCTCATAGGGATGAAACCCAGAAAATGTTTTCTAGCTTAATTGCTATATATATTTTCAAAATTTACTACTTAGCTCTACTTATGCAATGAACATTGTTGAAGCAAATACTGAAAATAGATACATAAAATTTTATGTAGATACATAAGATAATATAGGCATAAAATATAAAATGGTAGAAGAGAGTTCAAATAAAACTTTATTATATCATTAGATCAATAAGAAAATCGAGAAAAACTATCAAGATTATGGCATTTCAAAGTTTAATGCTTCTCATCAGAAGAGGAGAAAAGGCAAGAATATGCATTTCCAAAAAAACTGACTTAAGGAAATTTGCTTAGAAATGAGATAGAAAAAGGCTATTAGTATTAACCAGTAAGAAAGACATTAAAAAGTTGTTAGAAAATGCGGAAAATATATTAGGGTGATGAAAAGAAATGGCGGGAAAGGTAGAGAAAAACAAAAATACATATTGATATGATCATATAATAAAGTTTTATTTAACTTTAAATTCTCATCTTTTATTTGATAATAATTGCTCCCCTTAATCGTGTAGAGCTTTTACTATCTTGATATGTTTGTTTGCTTAAAGATTATTTGTATTTTTATCAATTTCATCTTTTACTTAAAAGCTTTTGTTAGGGTTCAGCTTTTTTTGCCTATCTTGATATGTTCATATAGTTCATATGAGGAATTTATCCCCAGGTTCCTTTAAAAAATATACCTATCCCTTCTAAGGAAGTTAATATATACAACTTTATCCAATCATTAAATAAATTTATGGTAAATGTAAGATGGAAAGCCTTCCATCACAACTTAAAATTAAAATCTTTTAATAATAATAAACTTTCTCCTATCAATTCTCTCAAGAACTATGACTTCCATAATTCTTGCCTTTCAGTTAATTATGTTGGTGAGCTAAAAAAAAAATGAATGTCAGTTGCTTCCTGTTACTTTTCCTAAACAAACTGATCTCTTTGATAAATTTGAAAATGATTTAATTAATTTAATTAAAAGAATCAAATTCGAGACAAAAATTAAATAACCAAATCTTGCTATACCATAAAGTTAACAATTTCACTAAAAGAGTTAATATTTTACCAGAAATAATTGTCCCTGCTAACAAAACTATTATAAACGATATTGCTTTACCTATAAATCCCTAATTTATAATGAACTTAATAAATTTTATAAAACTGCATCCACTCATTCTATTAATCATATCAATAGTGAATCAAAATCTTTACTCAACTCTTTGAACATACAGAGATCAAAGTACCAGCTACCTAAAGATTTTCTCTTAACGACCATAAAAAGAATTTTCATAATTTGTCCCTCTAGATCATATTTAGGTAAAATAAGCAAAAAAAAAAAAATTTGGACAGAAACATTCCTAACTTAGAAAAGAAAATTTGCTTTCCTCTTTAGTAAAATCAATCAATTGGTTTTCCGACTTGAAGCAAGAATCTTATTCAAATTTTATTAGTTTCAATATTGACAACTATTATCAATCTATATCTTCCATCCTCCTTAATAAAACTTTAATTTTAGCAAAAGATAATTCCAATCCAACTGACCTAGAAATTAAATTTATATTACTCGCTAGAAAATCCCTTCTCAGATTTGATAATAAGCTTAGGATGATGAAAAACACTCCTTATAATTTCAATATCATTACGGGAGCTTCTGACAGCCCAAATTACAGAGTTGGTCTTTTCCTCTTGCATGAGCTTTGAATTAAATTCAAAGATAGGGACTGGGAAGGCAGCTTATACAGAGATGTTCAAACACTAATATTTTCCATTTGTCATCCTGATCCTTTTTTCTCGCTTTTAAACATTTTCTATCCTGAAAGGTGATTGCCGGATCTCTTAAAAAAGATTCTTACCCACTTATATATTTTATATTTTTTTATATTAATTTCATCTCAGTTCATTGTGAGTTGAATATAAAACATCAAATGGCCCATTTTTCGAATCAACAAAATCTTGTGGAACCCTGTTTGCTGAATGTTATATACTCAAGGTTTTGCTTTTCATGTATCATTTTTTACATACTTGTGCACACTGAAATGCGTGCATACCCAAATTTAACTGGTGAATTGCCAACATGTGGGATTCTGTTAAAAATATTCCAATTCCAAACTTTCACCATGGATTCTTACCATCCACTCATTACACATTGGACTATTATTTAACTCGCTGGATGCTACTTCATGGACTTTGCTTGGAAAATCCTAAATATTTCTTATTAATTTTGGATAGTCATCATCAGAGAATGAAAGAGTTCTGTTGTTGTTTTTTTGCTTTTTTTTTGGGGGGGGGGCTTTGTAGTAAAATGTCTGTCCTAGTGTTGTTGTGTCAAGGCTGTGCTGATGCGTGGTCGTCATAATATAAAGAAGGCTGAGGATCAAATATTGATGTCATTGAATTTGGTCACAGTTCCAAAGAAACAACCGGAAGTAGATAATATCTAATGACAGAATCGAAAGAAGATAAATAACTATTTGGAGGGATTTAGCAAAGAAGTCAACAAGCAAACAAAAAAAGTTAAAAATTCAAATACATAGCAAATAAATGCTACCAAAAGCAAGATAAGTTACTCGTCTACCTACATGGATAAGTTTTGTGTGCTTTAACAGAATTTAAAGCTTTTATTCTGTTCGAAAAAGAACTAATATCGAGCTGCTAAGTTAAGCGGGCAATCAAGATGGCTGACAAAATAAAAAAATAAAAACATGCTGTTATTGGAGCGTAAAAAATGGTTCAAAATTTGAAAAAATAAGCAAAATACTGATAGACATCCACCCAATAAGTGTTACTGTGACACTTCCTGACATTTGTTGGGTGGATTTCTATCAGTAATTTGTTTATTTCTGAACCTTTGAACTATTTTTGACGCTCATGTGCTTTTTCATCAGCCATGTTGATGCCTGTTTACCGTAGCAGCTCAACACTAGTTCTTTTTTTAATCAAATAAATGCTTTAGATTTCATTAAAACACACACAACTTATTCAAGTAGAAGAGTAATTTATCTTGACTTTATTTTTATGTATTTGAATTTTAATCCTTTTTTTTTTTTTTCTTCTTTGCTATATTTTCTTTTGTAATTCTCAAAGATGCCGTGTCATTGCATTATACCCAGGTATGGGCAATATTGGCAGAAAAAAGATAAGAGGACATAGTTTTGAAAACCGGTTTATCGTAATTTTTTATAGGTTTCCAACTACTTTCTGATTGTATTTAAAAAATTAAATTAATTTCCAAAAGGAAAAAATATTTGTACACGTGAAAAAAATTATAATGAAAAATGTTTTCACGATGACATTCAGAAACTGACAAATTCAGTTAAATTTTGAAATTAAATAAATTCACTGTAAAAATCCCTTGAAAGATAAATATTAATTTTCTGGGTCTATTTCAAAGATAATTAGTAAAACAAAGTCCTAAGATATTGAATTAAATAAAAAAAAAAACCCATCTTGTTTAAAAAAAAAAAAAAGCTTAAGTAGCTCCCAAAAGCAAGAGATTCTGGCTTTACACAAACAAAAACAAATGAAGTCATCTAAGAATACGTTCTACAGAAGGCCAAAATGTCACAAAGTCAAAAAGTTGTCTGAAAATGACATCAGGTAGTTGCAGGAAGATTTTCTTCTTCTTTGTTTTTTTTTCAGCCGTGCATCCATAAACGTTTGTATAATTTTTACCATTTTTTTTTTAATTTAATTATTTTTCTGTAATCCTGCTTTTAAATTAATTTTTTTTTATTTTTCAAGATTATATAAAATTATATTATGCTGACGGTTACACATTCGTTGAAGCAAGGAAAATATTAGAATCCTACAAATAAAAATTACACAAAACATGCAATCTAAAAAAAAGAAGGAGGAAATATTTTTTGCAATTATATTTTTTGTGTGAAAATATTAACTAAAAAATTCTTAATTCAAGGGCTTTTTTCGTAATGTTCCTGGAAAAATTAATTTTTCTTTTTTATCGTTATAATTTACGATGCTTTATTTTCATAAAAAAAACGGTAAAAATAAATTCAATCATTCTTTTTACTACTGAAAACCATAACTTTAGTAAAGGCGTTTTTTGTTTAAACAAAATAATACGTTCCCACTAAGATACAAATAAAAATAGTGGGTTCATTATATTCCGTGACCATTATTTGATAAATACTGAAAATTTCATTAAAATTGGTTAAGTTCCTGAGTTTTGGTGAATTTTTAAGTAAAGGGAGGGGTCAAAATGTTTATACATTTTGAACATCGGCATTCATTTTGAATGTACCTAGTTATACCGAATTGCAGAGAAAATTAGAAAAATCGTCCAAGATTGACTGTATTTTCATACCTGAAAGACAAGGAATTATTTTACATTTGGATGCATGCAATTAAAAGAGAGAACTTTTTGTCTAGCGATTTTAGCAAAGTAAGATTTTTAAAAGTTTAATTATTAGTAAAATCTAAAATTTCAATACGATATTTAAAAAAAAATGTGCCTATCTATCAATTATTTATCAAATAAATCGTTAAATAAGTTTTTTAATATTATTAGAGTTTATTATCTTTTTTTAACTGTATGTGTTGTGTTTATGTCTGAAAAACGCGTATCTAGAATAGAGTTGAAAAAATCTTTTTTAACCTCAAATAATCTTGCAAATCATTTTACATCAGATTTTTTCGAAGCCTGTTGTCGTAATGATAAATAATTTTTTCATTTAGATTATATATATTTAGTTAATTTAGAAAAAAATTTAGTAAACTTTTAGCCCCAATCGTGACTTTATGATTATACAGGGTGGAACGATAAAATAATCGGCCTAGATAAAACGACATGATTCCATTTCCGTTTAATGAAAGCCGTTTCTTTAGGGGAGGGGTGTGCAGGCTATCTACTAATTGGCCATTTGTACAAATCCCAAGATCGATAGAAGCCTTCCATCATGTCTAAAAGTGACATAATGTTTAACGAGTGAGATCAAAGATGCGCCGCTGTACAACTCATGCTCTCTGCTGATCCAAGTTATGACAACAGGACCATTGCCAGCGCCCTCAATATGCAAATCCAAATGGATCGACAGAGCGAACGACCCATGGTTATGGTCTTTGGTGTGATTTCAAGTGAGGGCCACATCATGCCACCTCACATCTTCGAAGTTGGCTTGAAAGTTAACACCAAAGTGTACCTGGATGTGCTGAAGAGTGTGGTGATCCCCTGGTGCAATCAGTTGGTCGCTGGCAGACCATGGGTGTGTCAGCAGGACTCGGCACTGGCACACAAGTACAAAGAGGCTCAAGCTTGGCTTCAGAAGGAGTGGTATTACTTTGTACTCTTCTCTCACTTTCCCCTCCTTCTCCGACCTGAACTTGCTGGATGAGTTTGTTTGGTCATACGTCGCAAACATCACCAATATGACTTCCCACAACACCAAAGTCAGCCTGATCGCTGTCATCTACCAAGTATTCGCCAAGCTCTCACTGGCGTTTTGAAAAGGCATCCTCCCAGTTTCGGACCTGTATCGAGGCGGTGATTGAGGTTGAAGGTGGATACATTGAATAGATGTCAGCTCTACTACATAATCAAGTTACTTGAATTGATTTTTTCAATAAAATTTTTTAAAAAGCTGCAGTGTTATTTTCTTTAGGCGACAATTATCATTCTACTCTATATTGACATTAAGTTTAATTTGTTAAAATTTGAAATTGCTGTTAACTTAGTGCTGAGTTATCTATTATTAAACCGAGTTCCCCACGAGTGGAGGAGAGGAGTGCACTGTCATGGCAGAGTCAATAAAAGATCTCAAGTATGATATATAGTATAATAACCAAACGCTTGTGTCCTGTTGCCATTCCTCATTATGTAATGTTCTTATATCCTAACTATACATTGTGTTAGAAGAGAGATTAAAACAAAAATAAAAGTAAAATACAACAACTCATCCAAAGTTAGGAAAAAAAAAATGCAGCAAAGCCAAAGGACGCACACCTGCACCACGAGATAAATTTTAATATCTCAAAATGTCTAACCTAAACGAACCTCCAAGACACACTGAAGTTGACATGATGACTTTCATGTTGCAAATGCAACAACAACAGCTTGCTATGCAATAACAAATTACTAACCTCATGGCATGTATTTTGCTCACTAAGCAACGCACCCTCACCCCATTGTTGCACCATTTACATGTGTAACCTGTGCGACCAATTATTGAATCCAACTCATCGGATAGTAGATGGGTTATATTCCAAGATGTGTGGCTATGCTACAAGGAAATGATATGGCTCACTGACCCTACCAAAACCCGAAATGCAGTTCGTCCCTTAACGAAATGCTATTCAATTTTGTTGATCCACATGCACTGAATGATGCCACAGAAGAACAACTGCTTGGGTATATTAAAACTGTTGCAGTGAAAACCGTCCACCCTAAGGTATACTGTCAACAATTCTTTGTGGTGAAGCAGAGTGATGGGGAGACATCTTTCATTTCCCAGCTAAAATTACAAGCAATGTCTGCACCTTCGAAAGACAATGCGGTTGTAGTAACGAATTCTCCAATGACATGATTAAGTCCCAAATCATTGCTGGATTACGAAACACCTCCCACCAGATAAAAATTTTGGCAGAGATTACTTCCCTGCCAACTCTAAATGACTTAACAAGATGTCTCTTGACTCTGGAATTTACAGCCAGAGCATCAAACCACTTCCGACTGGCAGAGACCACACAGGTTGCCCAATACTCTGTATCATCAAGAAAATTTCTTCCGCTAAATAAGACAAAAAATAATGACGACATATGCAAGGGTTGTGGATGCAAGACACACCTAAAAGGTCAAAAACAATGCCCTACTTGGGCAAAGCATGCCAAAAAATGGGAGAACCACTTCTCAGGTACACGCAATGGTCTAGCATCATTGAGTGCCATAATGGAGAACAACCCCAATGATGATCAGAGTGAGGATTCTTCATTCATATCAACCATGACCCAACCATGGCCCAGATGACTGAAGGAAGAAGAGAGAATCCCATATGGTACATGGACCAACAACCAATTGGTACCAGGCCGGTCAGAGCCACCCCCCTTCATCAATATTACAGTTGCATTAAACACAGTACTTCGCCCATCAGTACTTTGGACAATTAATGGATACAGATATGAAACACCTGCCCACTAAATTGACTGCCATGGCAGACACGGGAGCTCAAACATGTACAGCCGGAATGGACATATTAAACGACCTTGGGTGCAAGAAGCATTGTTTATGCATCGTAAATGCTGACAACTTTCACATCATGGGAGCCTTAATTGCCATGATGTCACTTGGTAATGTAGCATGTTTGAAAGTGATATACATCAGCCCAGGAAATAAGGGCCTGTATATATCGCAAACGGCCCTAAAAAAAATAAGGGTCATCGACAATCCCAGCTAGATGCTGATGTATCACTGAACATCATTGAACCAGTACCAGCAGGGACACCAATGACATGGTGTTCCAGAATGACCGCAGTTTCCAAAAAAGATGGCAGCTCATGTAGAATGGTTGACCTGCAGAATTTGAACGCAGTGACAAGACGGGAGACACACCACACACCCTCTCCATTCAACCTTGTCAACACAATACCCTCAGAACAAAAGAAAGCCATTCTTGATGCCTGGAATGGTTATCAGTATTCCCCTTGTTGCAAAAGCGTGGGATGCCATGACTTTGATCACAGAATAGAGCAGATACCGATATTTGCAAGCTCCCCAAGGTTTCCAAATATCTAATGACGGCTATACAAAGAGATTTGATACAGAAAGTTTCCCTCATGTGGCCTGCTGCGTGGACGACTCTATTTTATGGGATGATGATATAGTACTATCTTTTTGGCACACCATTAGATACATAATATTTTGTGCTTTTTTTTTTTTTTTACATGGAGTTCACCACTTATCAAGGCCCAATGGCCACTCGGGGATAAGGGTTATTGTGTGTACAGTAATCAAAGGGATAGTGTAGCAATAATATTGGCGAATTGATAAGGTGTCATTACTGGGGGGGGGCGGTTCATCAGGAATTTGATGTGTTGGACTTGAAGACATCCAGGTTGAAGTCGGGAGGGAAACAGGCAAGCGGAATAGAGTTCCACAGGCGTGCAGTTCTAAGAAAGAAGCTTTGTTCATGGAATCTACGTTTTGATTTAGGCACAGATAAGGAGTGGGGAAAATTATTGACGGTGGTTTCAGCTAGTCGGGTGTTTTTTGAAAAAGATTGGCGAGAGGGGACCAGAGAATGGAGCTCAAACGAGCACTTGCCATGGAAATAACGATAGAACAAAGACAGGCTCGCTACATCTCTTCTGTGGGAAAGAGGTTGCAGGGAAGAGAAAAGGGCATCTCCAACCAAGGCACAAAGTCTATTTTGTACTCTGTCAAGGCAGGATAGGCTCTGTTTTTAGCAGCTCCTGCCCAGATGTGGCAGCAGTACTCCATCTTTGGACGTACTTGGCTTTTATATAGATAGATATCATTAGTGAGATATCTTCTGGAACGGTAGAAGGATCCCACCATTTTCCCAGCGACCTTGGCCACAGACTTGATGTATGTGTTCCATTTAAGATCAGGAGTAAAAGTCAAACCCAGAAGCTTATCAAAACATGGGGCCTCCCCTAGAGAAGAGCCATCCATTTCAGTTGATGCCAGATGGGGATCAGAGCGTTTATGACATAGAGATAGGAGCTTGGTCTTAGATGCATTAAAGGTAACCAGCCACCTCTTTCCCCACTGTACCACGTGCTCAAGATCTGAGGAGAGAGAATCAGAGAGAACATCATCATTTACAGCCTTTGATCTGTTGCCATAGATAATCTCACTTAACATATGTTTACATTCAGCAATTAGCCAGAGAACAAAATGAGTTCATCCATAAACTGATAATGAGCGATGAAACCCATTTTTGTCTGAACGGGTTCGTGAATAAGCAAAAATGCCAAATATGGGCAATTAAAAATCCAAGAACCGTTCATCAGCGTGAATTGCATCCAAAAAAATGTACTATATGGTGTAAGTGTTACCTCCGAAAGAGTGATAGGTCCTTATTTCTTCGAAGACGAAGAAGGTGTTGTGGTGAGAGTAACTACACAGCACTATCAACAAATGATTGACAACCTGGAAATGTGGTTCCAACAAGATGGAGCGACTGCCCACATTGCCCGTCAAAGTATGGCACTTCTAAAGGGATTGTTTGGCGAGTGTTTAATTAGCAGATATTCTATTATTAACTGGCCTTCATGTTCACCGGATTTGATAGCGTCTGATTTTTTCCTTTGGGGTTATCTTAAAGAAAGTGTATATGTGAAGAATCCAGAATTAAAAAATACAACGAATGAAACTCTTTAATAAAACAAGGATGAAACTTTTAAAACTGCAGCGACTTTTATTTTATTTATTTTTTATTTATTTAATTTTTTACTGAACGAAGCTCATAATATTAATAGCACCAACATCCAGTTTTTAACATGAATAATAAATTGCAGTTTAGTTTAATAAAAATTACAATTCCTCTACAACTATGGTCGCATTTTCATTTTTTTGTAATGTCCTAAATTATGAGATGAAAAAAATGAACGAATCTCTTAGTTAGAATCAGCTTAGTTGCACCAAATTTTTGGAGATAACCCCTTTTTTATTATTAAAATCTGTAGTGAAAAAATTATAAATGTACATATTGCTTTGTTTATGATTCAATCAGAAGTAAAAGTTTTAAATTTCTACAGCAAAATGTCTCCTTTTATACGTTACTTTATTCTGAAATCCATTTGATTCCTTGGTAGTGATTCAAGTGAATAGCAAGAACGAAGCGATATAAGGGAGACAACTCTGTCACATCTTAATGTCGATATTTTCTAAATATTAGGTACGTGCAAAATCAATAGACGATGTTCAAAATGTATAAACATTTTGATTCCTCCCTTTACTTAAAAATTCACCAAAAATCAGAAAATAAATTAATTTTAATGAAATTTTGAGTATTTATCAAATAATGACCACGGAATATAATGAATTCACTATTTTTATTTGAAACCTAGTGGAAATGTATTATTTTGTTTAACCAAAAAAAAAAAAAGAAAAAAAAAAGAACTTTACTAAAGTTATGGTTTTCTGTAGTAAAAAAAAAAAAAAAATGAATGAATTTATGTTTGTTCTTTTTTATGAAATAAAGCATCGTAAATTGTAATAATAAAAAGAAAAATTAATTTTTTCAGGAACATTACAGAAAACGCCCCTAACGTCTGTATTAATGAATTCAATATAATCGAAGAAAATATAATTTCAAGAACTACCGCTATTATCATTGAATTAAGCATTGTTTATTTAATATTTTCACACAAAACATTATAATTGCAAAAAATATTTCTATTTTTTCCTTTTGATTATGTTTCACGTAATTTTATATGTAAGATTCTAATATTCCCTTGCTTGAATGAACATGTAACTTTCGGTGTAACATAATTTTTATATAATCTTGAAAAATAAAAAAAAATAATTTAAAAGCAGGAACACACACAAAAAAAAATTAATTAAAAAATGTTAACAATTATACAAACGTTCACGATAGGAATGTGCAAATACACAGCTGGGGGTGGGGGAGAAAAGAAAACCAGTACTTTCTACCTTTCTCCAACCGTCTGACGTCATTTTCAGCCTTTTGACTTTCTGACAATTTGGATTTCCATAGAACGCATTCTTAAACGACTTCATTTATTTTTGCTTGTGTGACGCCAGAATCTCTCGCTTTTGGGAGCTTATTAAGCTATTTTTTTTGTATTTTATTTTACTAATTATCTTTGAAATAGACTCAGCAAACTAATATTTATCTTTCAAAGGATTTTTACAATGAATTTATTTAACTTCAAAATTTAGATGAATTTGTCAGCTTCCAAATGTTGCTGTAAAAACATTTTCCATTTTAACTTATTATTTTCATGTGTACAAATATTTTTTTTCTTTTGGGAAATTAACTTTAGGCTTTAATCTTTCAAATACAAAAAGTCGGAAATCTACAGAAAAGTTATGATAAACCAGCTTTCAATACTATGTTCCGCATCGTTATTTCTCCATTATTGTCTGTACCTATTAAATATAAATTTGTTTATTTTTCATGCTAATGCTGCAATTTCTGTTTTCTTGTTTCTTCTTCCCTCCTATAAATTCACACCAATAAACTCAAGTTGGGTAGCTTTTTTAGGTACAACAAGATTACGTGTAGGTTCAAAATATGGTTTTATTGTGATATTCTTCAAATCGTCTTAGCAGTCTGTCACTCCTACTAATTGGAATTCAAACTACTTCTCGTCTAACACTGGGACTCTCAAAATAGTGGCAGTAATAACCACCTCAGTGTCAAGGAATACTGTTTTGCCCCTGGTTTAGGAGAATAAATAGTGAACAATATTACTAGAATTTAGTTTTTTAAATTTTTCATTCAAATAATTACTTATCTTCTTTGCTATCTAATTTACATGTTGCTACTTTTCTTATGATTCACCCTTCCAATGCAGTAATCGTGAAAGAATAGTCTTGTTAAGCCATGACAAAGTTAACTCCTTTTGACTAAGCGCAAAGTTTAACTATTATATAAACGTTGTGTTGATAACTGCAAGACTAGTGATCACCTGAAGGACTTATGAAATCACTTTCTTTTCTCGACTAACTTATTTGAAAGTAAGACAATATTATAAAAATTCTGTATTCGTTTTGTTGTAATGCAAGTGTTGCCATAAATGACATAAATGAATATAATAACAGTTTTAAAAAAAAGTAACAAAAAAGTAGTCAAAGGGGGACAACTCTGTCGTGTCTTAATTAAATTATTCTTTAAACATGGATTAATGTATTTTTATGCTATACATGTTTTATTGCCCATTTTTCCTTCTATAAATTTATAACAACAAATGAACAGGAAGAAACTTCTGTTAATTACAACTTCCAGGCCACGTGTTGGTTTAAAACATGCCTTTATTGTTCCATCATTCTTAAGATTTTTTTGTTAAACTATCTCTAATATGGTTGTAACCAGAAAGACAGACTTCAATGCACTTCATTAGATTTTAATTGGAATTCATCATCTTTCATTCTGCCTCTCGAAAAGGCATCAGCCATTTTTTTTGCAATCAAATAATTATATCATAGTCAAAGTTCTGGATAGAAAACATCGTTCTCAACAGTTTTTTTGGGGGGGTACTTTGTTTAGTAGTTATGGGCAAAATGAATAATCGAACACCCAAAATAAAAAAAATTAAAACTTGACTCTCTCACTATGTGTGTGTGTGTGTGTGTGTGTGTGTGTGTGTGTGTGTGTACATATATATATATATATTATTATTATTATTATTATTATTATTACATACGGGCTAGGGCAATATTTAAATATAACAATAAAATGCAAACACAGGGGTATGGATGGGCATTTATGGATAGCAAACGCTTATCATAGGCAGACAAATCTTCTGCATTAGGGGTATGTTCACAGGTCCCAATTGGGTTCAATTTCTCTTCTTTTATACAAAAAAGGTTTGAAACAAATAAAACAACAATTATTTTATGCGAGACAGGCAGATACAAAATAAACACAAAAATCGAACACAATAAAATTTGCAAGAGATAACGAAACAAACACTTTCAAATCATATAAAACTAAAATTATTAATGATAAGGGGAAAGAAAGATTTAACAAAAACAAATATATTCCAAGCTAATGGGATTGGGGGATATTTTTAACATACTAACTGAAAAAGAATCCTATAACAGAAAGACAAAAGGTATACGGCAGCAACCCGTCCACATGAGACAAAGTCCGATCTCCAGCTCGACAGAGAAAGAAAGTAAAGTTTGTTTTTTTTTTGCACTTACAGTTCAATTCTTTTCTTTTGACAATTTGCAATTGCTACATTTAATCCAAATAAAATCTCTTGTGAGGGAAGAAAGCTTCAATCACCAAATCCAGTCTTTCAACGCCGTGCGACACATTTCAGTTCCGCGTGGGAGACATAAGTTCCAAATGACTTCGCAGCTATTTTTGATTTGTTTCTTTTTTTTTTTTAAATATGCCTGTCGGCATCCGTTTTGGATTATCCAAAATAGCTTCATCGAGGGATTAATTTAGGAATCTTTTTTTTTTTTCCGTCTTTGCCAACTTCGGAAATGTGACATCGCTTTGGTTGTCCAAAACACGTTTTATGCGGTCGGACTTTTGGTCAAAACTCACCACACAAGAGAATTATTATTTTTCCCTTTATTTGTTTCGCTCCTCGATTCTAAAAATACAATTGACGAAATCCTGTTCTTTCTTTATTCTGCCCCTTGGGGCAACGAGGTCACCATGTGTGCTGACCTAGGATGACCTGTCACTTGCCTTCATATTGGAGGAGGTGGGAGGTGTTTGGTGCTAACGTCGATCGAATGTTTTTCAACTCCCTCTCTCTCTCTCTCTCTCTCTCTCTCTCTCTCTCTCTCTCTCTCTCCATGGGTGATGAAATCCATAGTGGGTTTTTTCCTCTGCTTCCAAGATCGGATCGCAGTGTAGTAACTGTTCCGCCGTCACACGTCACTCGCTCCGTCCTCGGCCAAGGAAAGAGAATCTCTCCAGACTGATTTTAATACTGGGTTTTGGTGGATTCTCGTTCAGTCAGAACATGCCAATCAAACACCTACTCTATACTACTAACAGAATAATAAAACAGTATTTGATGCTGAGGTGGCTGTTTGTAACAATTTATATATATATATATAAGCGCAAATAGTTAATAAAACATGTTAAAAAACACTTTGAAAAAGAGTTAAAAACATATTTAATCTGAAAAGGAAACACTTAATAAGTGGATAGTCCTTAATCCGCGGAGTTTCGAAGAAATACTTTCCTTCTCATCAGAGGGTAAGAATTAGCAAAATGCAGGATCGGATTTTGCATACAAAAGTATTTGATGAATTTATAATATACTTTAGTTTTACCATCTTGGATCATTTTGGTAAATTTAATTGTAATTTTTTATTTTATATATATATATATATATATATATATATATATATATATATATATATATATATATATATTATACTAAATGTGCATTGATCAACATTTGTTTTACTAAGAGTTTCTTTTCTCTACTTTAAAATATTTATTTGCAGAAAATATTAAAACATTACATTAACAACAAATTAGGCACAAGGCCATTCAAACGTGTGAGAAAACGGTTGTTGTTGGTCATCTTTTGTCATGATAACTAGAAAAATACCTATCCTGCTCTTAACTAATAATAACACCATACTACAACATTCACTTCAGGGGCCATCCTACTTAAAATTTCCCAAATAGTTAAAAATGTTATCGAAAATAAATATATCTATATACAATAATTTAACTGGAGAGAATTGTGGAATGGGGAGAAAACAAAGAATAACAATTTGGTTAGTAAGACCTTCCCAACCCTTTCTAAATAATTTATTTTGGACGAAAAAACAAGTAGGCCAACCTCTAAGAGTGATGGTAATGTCTAAATGGAAGAAAAAAGAAAAAACGGTGGGGGGGAGTTTGGATAGTGAGTGATGTTTTTCCAAGATGAATACAATTTTGGAGAAACCATGGGAGAGGGGGTGAAAAGAAAAAAATTTAAATGCGGGGAAGGGGTATTCTAGAGGCTTTCTATTAGTGGAGAATGAGGTAATTCACTCGACTAGCCAAGAGGCTAAAAACTTACCTGAAGGGCTGAAATCATGTGTGCCATGCTAAACGTCTCTTTGTACATACAAGTTTGCTACATGTATCTGTCTTTTTTCAAAAACCGTTGAATGTAATCTACAGAAAAAGGGACAGCATTATGGAGTTTCATTCTATATTAATAAACAAATTTATTCGTCATTTTCGTTAGAGGAGTGTACAAGAGAGAAACGGGTTAATAGGTTGAAGTATTCTTGTGTAAAAATGGATTTAATATCATGCTGGCTGGTTGAAAGAGAGAATAGTTCAGTCCACACATGTTTATAGCTAGTAGTCGTCGGGGCAAAGGAAACCGATTAAAGCAGAAAGAAAGGGCAAAGACTTCAGTGTATTAATCTGTTGTCGCAGGTGTGTGTCAGTGTATGTTCTTTAGCATGACAAAGAATGTTCATTTGGGTACCGCTCGTGGAAACAAATGAGAGTTTGAAAGGTCGCCATGTTAGCTTGTAGTACTCATGTTCTGCCTGAGACCGAAGCCCCAGGCGATTCTGCTCCCAGGCAGGGTCAGGTTGAAAAAGGATTAATGGTTTCAGATTTTGCCTTTTATATACTCTGTCACGTGATAAATAGCTGGCTTGTGATTTGACAAGCCAGGGAGGAAATGGATTTCAAGTCTAGAATCGTGAGAAGTAGCTCCTGCCTGTGATGTAGCGAATGTCGGCTGCTACAAATCTCTTTCTATCACATCTGATTTTGACTTAATTGGTGCATCTTGATCAGCAAAAGATTCAACCCCTTGGTTATCTCTCTGACACAATGTTATTCCAGCACTGAGAAGCAATGTATTCTGGTCCAATTGCCAGGTCAGAGAAAACTCAGAGTTGTTGGGATGTATACAACAAATTAGGCACAAGGCCATTCATTTCAATCACATAACGAATGGATCATCAGTAGTCCACCGTACTAATCCTCTATATAGTTTTGCTCTAGAAGTCAAAGAAATGTCATTGGATCTAAGAGGATTTTTGAGCGTAGTTCAGCACTCTCTGAGGAACTGCATATCACCCCTTAGCCTACAACGACCTTCAACTGAATGGTCAAGAATGAGGTTGGAAAAAGTGTCATCAACTGCGGGGTTTCACACAGATTCTTTTGGCAAAACTCGATTCATGAAGGCTAGTCTCTTGACCTTTTGATGACACATCAAGTCGAACATCCCCAAGCCTCCCTAACACAGACGTTGAATACAAACCAGTACGTAAACTCAATGCCCCTTCCTAACCCAGAGAAGTGAGAACAAGAGGTGCTGAAAGACTTTTAGGTTTTTCACAGGAAGAGGAAGTACTGTCAAAAAGGAAAGACGTAAGTGGGGCACACTTCAGCTCAGCTTAATTCTAAGATTAAGTTATGTTTGAAAGAAATTCTTTTCTAATTGTTCCATTTAGCCATAATTCATAATTAATTAAACAAGCCAACCATCTCTCTCAAATATGTCATAGTATGTAAATATTCCAATGAAATAGTGGGTCATAGGTACATACAAGATCACTCATGATAACTCCTGTTGCGGGCCAGGATATAAATATCCTAACTCACTACAAAAGAAAATAATGAAACGAATGGAAAGAAGGAAACAAAACTCAATTGCTGGATAAAATAAACATGTCGTTTATTTTCTGTTGAAAAATGAATGTTTTAGGTGTAACTCGTGTTCATGTCCGCGTGTGGAAAGAGGAGTGAGTAATGTAGTGGAACGAGAAATGGCAGTCTAGTGTGTAGACAAAGAAAAAAATCGAGGGTTGACATCAGTAAAGCTGCGCGCACATGTTGGTACTTGTCCACATGGAAATATCTTCAGGCCACTAGCTGTGGACGCAAACTTGTCTGGTCGATGGACCAAAGCAAAAGGAAAAAAAGAGTGAGAAGTCAATCTAGTTCATGGAGAGAGAAAGCGTATAAAGTGTACGTACTATCTGTTAGCTCTTGCCCCACATACAGTAGTAGGGGACGTGACGTGTGCGGGTGCGCGTGCCCCGAAAGGTGCGAATGGTCTGTTGACCGTTCAGGTCGGAAGCTGGTTCAAAAAAAACAAAGCAGCTTATTGGCTCTTGCTTTTATAGTTGTTTCCGGTGGTCTTTTGCGCATGTGTGGATTTCCTTTAAAGGGGAAGTGACGTTGCCCATGTGTGCGTACGTGTGCGTATATGTTAGTACATGTGTGTACGTTAGCATGTGTGTATATGCACGTGAATGTGAGTGTATGTACGCGAACGTGAATATATCTACGTGTGTGCATGTGTGCGTGTATGTTTGTGTGCACGTATGTATATGACACAAAATATGGCTTGAGATGTGAATGCGTGTTTTTGTGCAAGACTAGAAAAGGCTCGCACAATACTCCCCTTCCCAGGAAAAAAAAAATATGCAGTGTATGTATATATATATATTTTTTTTTAAGTAATGTTTTGGGTAATTGACTGTTCATCCTGTTTTTTTGCTGTTGGTGTGGTTGTTTAAAAAAAACGTCAAAAACGGAGTGTGTTTGTAAAAAAAAGTATTTACTTATGCGTGGAAAAGGCGTTTACTCTTTTTTAGGCTGACATTTGTTTGTTTGTTATTTTGTTTTTTTTGTGTGCTGACATGTGCAACGAGTTGCTTGGACAGTGAAGTGAATTGTTCGTTTGGAAGGAAAAGTTTTGTTTCGTGTTGACGTCGTGTGTCAAGTTGACGGTGTCTTCGCAAGTGACTCTGCGGTAGTGTGTGTATATTGCTTGTATGAGCGCTTGTTGCACATTCGTGAGTGTGGTTGCCGGCTGTCAACGAAACTTCCAGTTGTGAGTTTATCAGCGTGCGTGGTGCATCTCAATTCATATTGTTGATTCAACTTCTTCTTATGTGTTGATAGGGATGTCTTGTAATTGTTTCTTTGTTGTTGCGGCTGCTGTGCGGGAGAGAATAGGCCTATGTGATTTTGCTCCTCGCGTTTGTTGCAGGATAATGTCAGGAAGCCGTGAAAAATGTTTTGTCGAGCTCGAATTTTTCTTTATATTCGGTATGAAGTCGACAGTTCCGTGTTTATTTTTCTGCCGAGTCTGACAAGGGGTTTCATCATTGTTGTTTGTTGAGATTCTTGTCAGTAGTAGTTCACTTGTTTTTCTTTGTTGAAATGTTCGTTTTTTTTCTTTATCAAATAAAACGTGTGTCTCACTCAAAACAATTAATTCCAAAAAGGTACAGTCACCATGCATGTTCGTTTCACATCAGTTGGTCGCCAGTTTGTTGCGGGACTTGTGGTTTAGAAGGAAGTGTGTGTTCATCTCACGTCGGGTCACCAATTTCTGGAGGTGTGGTAAAATAGGGAAATGAATTGTCTTGAGGAAGAAACTAACAACGCGTTTATTTGAATTAAACGAACTAGAATTTATTTAGTGAAGAAACAAATGAAAGAAAAGGGTACAGCACGTGTTTAGTTTGGCATGCGTCTCTCGCTGTTTACTGGTGAGAAGGAAAGTCTATAGTTTGGTGTGCATCTCTCGCTGTTAGCTGGTGAGAGGGAAAGTATTGTTGTAGAGAGAGAGAGAGAGAGAGAGAGAGTGTATGAGTGTTTCATTCAAACACATCCATTTCATTTTAAAATAACGGGGTCACCATCGTTTGTTGCGGGCCAGGATATAAATATCCTAACTCACTACAAAAGAAACTAATGAAACGAATGGAAAGAAGGAAACAAAACTCAATTGCTGGATAAAATAAACATGTCGTTTATTTTCTGTTGAAAAATGAATGTTTTAGGTGTAACTCGTGTTCATGTCCGCGCAGGGAAAGAGGAGTGAGTAATGTAGTGGAACGAGAAATGGCAGTTCAGCATGTAGACAAAGAAAAAGATAGAGGGTTGACATCAGTAAAGCTGCACACACATGTTGGTACTTGTCCACGTGGAAATGTCTTCAGGCCACTAGCTGTGAACGCAAACTTGTCTGGTCGATGGATCAAAGCAAAAGGGAAAAAAGAGTGAGAAGTCAATCCAGTTCATGGAGAGAGAAAGCGTATAAAGTGTACGTACTATCTGTTAGCTCTTGCCCCACATACAGTAGCAGGGGACGTGATGTGCGCAGATGCGCGCGCCCTGAAAGGGGTGAATGGTCTGTTGACCATTCAGGTCGGAAACTGGATCGAAAAAAACAAAGCAGCTTATTGCTCTTGCTTTTATAGTTGTTTCCGGTGGTCTTTTGCGCATGTGTGTATTTCCTTTAAAGGGGAAGTGACGTTGCCCATGTGTGCGTACGTGTGTGCACATGTGTGTACATTAGCGTGTGTGTATATGCACGTGAATGTGAGTGTATGTACGCGAACGTGAATATATCTATGTGTGTGTACGTGTGCGCATATGTTTGTGTGTGCGTATGTATATGACAAGAAATATGGCTTGAGATGTGAACGCGTGTTTTTGTGCGAGACTAGAAATGGCTCGCACACTTCTTCAAGCAATATTTTCTATATACATTATTAAATATTTCTCTCTTCTCTTTCGTTCTCTCTCTCTCTCTCTCTCTCTCTCTCTCTCTCTCTTAAAATATAAAGAATGTATGACGTCATTTGCCTTTCAGTGTTTATGGTTAATTTTAGTTGTATATAAGTATATACATTTCTACACATATACATGCACATTGTATTCTAATATATATATATATATATATATATATATATATATATATATATATATATATATATATATATATTCTATTTTCTTCTTATGTGTATACAGTCAAGCTACGCCCCCTTAGATTAGTGTTTGATAGCTTTCATAACAAAAGCCACATACATAACTTCTCTTCAGTTACTGACTGCTAGAGCATATTGGTCTATGTTGTTAGAAAACAAAGTTTTAGTTTTGATTTATTTCTTCCATTTAATTGGTAATGCCCACTATTTTTTTTCAAAAAAATTAGTCATAAATAAAGGAGATTTGGGGAGTTTTTACACTTACATCTGTAGCACTGGTATTAGTATTCCATATTTGAGTTTTGCTATTGTTAATTCAATGTATGTACAAATTTTGCTTGAATAACCCAAGTAATTTCCTCTACATTTCAACAATGTCTGCGTTTTATAATCTCGATTACCAGAATGCAAGAGTAACAGATATTCAATTACTAAACACTATTTGTCTCTGATCAATCCTTACAAACTTCGGCCATTTTAAAAACAAAAATAAACATTGCATCTGTTACTAATTTATTATATTTACATCTTGCTTCTTCAACGACAGTAATGCACCTTTATACTTAAAAATTTAATATTTAATTTTACACTAAAAACAAAATGATTCTACTTTTCCTAAATGCTAGTACTATATACACCATCGGTTTTTGCCTACATTTTATTTCTAAAATTACAATTTAACATTTAACTTCGGTTGCATTTGTTTTAATTGTGTTGTTTATTTTTTATTATTAAACAATCGTATTTTTGTGTGCATATATATGCACATACGAATGCACCTTATAAGTAGAATTAAAATATTTCTACATTCCGTAAGGCATTTTAATAATACAAAGGGGTGGGCTCAATGAATGAAACACAAATGAAAGTAATTTGTAGTTGGGTTGTAGAATTAAATTGGCACAGAAAATTTATACAATTGATTTAGATGTAAATATTTTGGTTATAAGGTTGCTTCAATGAGCGAAAAATACATTAAAGTAATTTGTATGTACGGACAGGCACACAATCGTCTACTAATTATAAACTGTATGGTTGGACGTTTTCACTGTGTTTATCTAAAATGACAAAAAATTGAATCGGTGAAAGTAGAAAAAATGTACTCTTTGAAAATAATGTCGTGGTGAAACTAAAATTTAACTGAAATGTTACACAATGTTATAATTGTTTTTCTTACTTTCGCCTTCACAAAACTATTTAAAGCAACAAAACGAGGACAAAAATGGACATAATGAATTAAATATTATGCTTAAATTTCGTAGTATTTTCTTTATTTCTATATTTAATTGAAAAATATGCTATCAACATAATTAATTCTTTTAATAGCCATTACTTATTAAAATCATATATCCTATAACAAAGTTGCTTGAGGGTCCTATATTTTCCCGGGCATCGCTGGGAAACAGGTCTTGCTAGTCTAAACATATATCAATGAAAAGAGGCTTATCTTAATGCTTTTACTGAAGGTAAATCCAATCATCATGCAGATATTCTTATCCAATATGTATGAAAATATTTGAATCTGCATTATTATAAAGTTCTATCTGAAAGAGTATTGAGCTCTTTGTATGTGCAATCAGCTCTGTCAAACGGCTTAGTAGAAAGACACCATCGTATCATGGGGGAAATGATTCGGAAAACAGTTGCTGATTCTGGCTGTTCACTTGAATTTGCTGTTATGCGGTGTCTCTGTGCAAAGAACAGTCTGATAAATGTTCATGGTTTCAGTCCATTCCAGCTTGTTTTTTCTCAGAATCCTACACTACCGTCTATTAACAAATAAACCCCCTGCACTGAACCCAGAGGTTTCCAGTGATATCATTAGAGAGAATTTAAATGCATTGCATTCAGCTCGGAAAGCATTTATTGCTACGGAAAATTCAGAAAAACTGAAGAGAGCACTTAGACACAATGTTTGAACTTCAGGAGACATCAAGTACTTCACTGGTGACATTGTATATTATAAACGTTTGGACAGAAGGAGGTGGAGGGGGCCGGCTACTATTTTGGGTCAGGATGGTCAGCAAATTTTGCTGAAACATGGTAGCACATATGTCCGAGTACATCCTTCTCGCCTTCGACTAGAAAAGCCCACAAAATCGGTGATAAGCAGAGTGAACTCGGCAACTTTGAAACATGAATCTACAACAGATGAACAATCTAAAGACTCTCATTTTCAGGTAACAGAAAATAAAACATCATTTGAAGATATATCAGACGATGATTCACTGAATGACAGCAATAGTGAAGAAAGTAAACAGTGTGTCAATAATAATACTGCCCCAGCAGCAAGCATCAACAAAAATGAAAGCTCTGACAATAATCTACAACTCCATTTGAATTAAAAGGTGCTGTGAACAAAAAAATGACTACCACCTCTCCACCACTTAAGAAGAATATGGAATTAAACATCAAAAAGAATAATTCTGAGTCGTGGGAAGCTATAAAATTTGTATTACGATCTGGAAAAGTAGAAAATATGGAAATGAGTGGAATGCTATAAACAAGGATGGTCAGACTTTGGTTATTGATTTTGATAGGAACATTCAAGATTTTAAAATGGATGTCACAGAAGAACTTAAGTCAAAAGAGGAGGTTGGTAATGAAATTAGTGATGAAATCTTAATGTGCTTTACTTATATTACTGAAGCTAAAGAAGAAATTCTATCAGCAAAACAGAAAGAACTAGACAGTTGGAAATCAAATAATGTTTACGACGAAGTTGATAATAAATCAGTAAAATGGATTTTAAAAACAAAAATTATAGACGGCAAACACCTTGTTAAAGCACCGTTAGTCACTAGGGGCTTTGAAGAAAATGCCACCTTTAGAACAGACAGCCCTACCTGCCTAAAGGGGGAGTGTAAGAGTTGCGTTATGTATCATTTCTTCTAAGGGTTGGAAATTGCATTCCCTTGATTACAAAACCTTCAGAATCAAAAGTTTGAAAGAAGATCTTTGTTCAACCACCTAAAGAAGCAAAAACATCAAAAGTTTGGCACTTGAACAAGTCCGTGTATGGTCTTCAAGATGCACTTCGCGAGTGGTACCTTACCTTAAGAAGAGCTGTTCTTGATGTTGGATGTAGGAAGAGTTTGGTTGATCCTGGTGTGTTCTTCTGGCATAATAATGACAATCTGGAAGGAATATTAGTCACTTATGTAGATGATCAGCTGTGGGGTGGTACACAGCAATTTGAAAAGGAGGTCGTTGTTTGTGGTTGGTGTTGAAAACACTAGTGCCTTTATGTATGTTGGAATAGAGTTAACTCAATATGCTGATAAGTCAATCTATATCAATCAGAATAAGTATGGCCAAAGTTTGTCTGAAATTGCTATAGTAAAAGACAGCTCTGCAGATAAATCTTCTCCATTAAATACTGAAAAGATCAAAATACTCTGATCCACAATAGGTAAAATTAATTGGCTTGCAAATACATCAAGACCTGATCTAAGTTTCAGTGTACACCAAGCAAGTATCTCTCAAAAAGCACCAACTATAGAAAACATAAAAAACCTAAATAAATCAGTAAGAGAAATTAAGTCAAGGCCTTCCTCAATATTATTTCCAAGGTTTGAAACTCTGTCAAACTTGATGCTGAAGGTATATTCAGATGCAAGCTTTAACAGTACAAAAGACGGTGGTAGCATGCATTTTTATTTTTAACAAATGATGAATTATCATGCCCCATTGTCTGGAGTTCTTCGAAAACAAAACGAGTAGTAAAATCTGCACTAGCAGCTGAAGGTTCTGATCATGCATATTTATGGTCCAAACTAATTGCCGAAATCATATTTAGCGAAAAGGATTTCTCTCTACCCATCACTTGCTTAACGGATAACAAATCTTTATACGATGCTGCTCATGCATGCAACCATCTCGAGGATAGACGTCTTCAATTAAAAATCTCAAGCATACGAGAATCCATAGACAAACAGGAAACTGATGTTGAGTGGATTGAGGGTGAAAAACAACTTAGTAATGTGTTAACAAAATTTGGAGCCAATAGATTCAAGTTATGTGAAGTGCTCGAAAAAGGACATTTCTAACGAGCTATATTGATCAATCACTTAAGCAAGCTTGTGAGAAAAAAAAAAAAAAAAAAAGGAGTCAATATAAAGGAAAGGTTACTATGTTTAAGTTTTAGTAAACTAAGTTTTTTGTTTGATGATGGAGGTACTCTACAAAGTGATCTGTGTGTAGGATGATTTAATTTTTTAGTTTCACTAATAACTATTTGTTTCGGGAAAGATGTATACGGGTGATATGGGTGAGGGGTAATGTGTGTTGCTCTTGGGAGCCTCTGGGTACGGACCAATCTGATGGGTAGCAAACAGAGAGAGAGGCCAGATTATTAAAGTGTCTCTAATTCTCTCTTTTGTTGCAGATGCTTTGTGTGTAGAAGCACAGGCTGGCCTCTTCCAAGACATAACTTAATCACAAGAGGTTAACAGAAGAAGTCTCCGAGCAACAGAGACTATTCCAGTTGCTTACTCAGTCAAGGAACTAAGGTGTCTAACAAAGGGGTCTGATATTTGATCAAGAAAAAAGAAAAATGTCCCTAGGACTTTATCAAGAAGAAGGAAATAATAGATAATAATTGTTCTTTAAACGGTTTTAATTTCCATTTTGTACTTATGTAGCGATAAGAAGAGGCAAAAATGTCCATAAGAAATAAAATATTTCAATGGAAAAAAGAAATAAATAAATATGATAATGAGATTCTTGAGTTTGGCAGAAAAACAATACAGGATCGTTTTGTGAAAGAACAATTCAAATATTATGGAAACAATGACTTGGGTTCAAAATGTCTGCTTTGGTGTCTGGGAGATGTTGTCATTTGAGTCCACCTGTTGTATTTAACTACCAGGCCACCAAGCCAGTGATAAGTTAGTTGGACAGATAAATAAATAAAATTGAACCTAGGGAGAGATATGGTCACGAAAGAGAAGGAAGAGTTCACAAGAAAAGAGAAAATGAAAAGAATAAGATAATGGGATAGAGAAAAAAAGAGATTCAGAGGAAAAAAAAAAGAAAGAAAAGTAATCTTCAACATGACAGAGGGGGGGAAGAGGCCAGTTTTATAAAAACGATTGGCTTTATTAGAATTAGAGTCTTTTTACTGGCTGGCATCGAGACATCCACATCACTCTCACCCTGCCTGGGGGGCGGGGGTGAAACCCTCATAAGAGCTAAGTTGAAAAGCTCTTGTCCTTAGCTGGGAAATTAACTAGATGAACTTAAGTTATACAACCCGCATCACGAAGCTCGGATCAAAGAACTCGACTTTAAACAAGTGTAAAAGGATTTATAAATAATTATTTTGTTTTGTTATATAAAAATGACCCAGAGTTTTTTCTTGTTTCTCGATTGCCGGCCTGAATGAAGATACAGTTTATTTCAGGTATGCCCTGATGTCAGATGATGAAAGAGATAGACTGGATCCAGTACGAAGCCAGAGTGACGGCCGAAAGCGACAATGTTGCCACACGGACTTAGAGTCATGCACATTTTGCATGTCCTGAGCAGCAGAGAGATATTTTCCAGTGACCAGTGAGAGTCTGGTCACCCTTGAGGTGTCCACCACTAGACAAGTAAGAATGTAGCCCTGCTGGGTTGCATCTATGGTCCTGTGAGCCAGGAGCGATGAACACTACCAAGAGTACATCACAAGTATGCTCCCGTGAACCAGGTTAGCGACGGATGCGCCCGGCCCCTGGACAAGAGAGAGGGCATTAGGGTTATACTCGCATTTGAATTTCTGCTGGAGCCCCCTTAAGCATAAGTATTTTAGACATTTTCTACAATCAAAACCATGTAATGGATTTTGATCAAAATGGGAATAAAAAGTTTAGACTCTGTATCTAAGCTAAGTATCATTATATCTTGATTTTAACTTTTGTCAAGGGACATAAAGGTGGTACAAAACTGTTCTGTTTGATGAATTAATATTATTCTTCCAATATATATATATGTGTGTGTAATACTTTGAACACTTATATCGATATTAGTGTTGGGACGATTATTCAGAATTGCGATTGGGAATCTGATAAATCTGAACTTTCTGGGGTATCAGAATCAGTATCGGAATCGGAAAATTTTATGCCTATTTCCTGATGCCAAAATCGATTCTTTCAATTGTCTTTTTTATTAGATTTTGTTTAAAACAAAATCTTCCACTGTTAGTACTAATGATAAAATAATAAATATTTATTCATTTTAAACTAACAGTAAAACTAAATTCTATAGATCATCCCGCACTAGTATAATTTTATATTTGAAAAAATATGTGCGCATTTAGCATGTGTTTTACCGTGTGTTTTGGCAAAAATCAACCATTTTATAGTTAAATATTTAGAGTTTTATAAGGAATCGGAATCAGTAATTGTATCGGAATTGAAAGCGTTGTATGGAATTAGTAAATGCATCAGAATCGTGAAAAATATTGGAATCGTCCCATCACTAATTGATATGTCAAATTTTTTTTACCTTACATGTTCATCAAAACCAAATTTAATAACTAGAGGAACAGTGGCAAACTGAGTCTAAAAATATTGCTTCCTTATTTCTAATTATTACACCCTAAATAGTTGAATGTTTGTATCTATCAAATTTTTTTTATTTAATATAGGATGTCCACTTGTCATTGAGCAAGCTTACACAGTATTCAATTTACCATTGCACATCTTCTTATACAGGGTTCACCATAAGTAACTGAATGTATATATATATATATATATATATATATATATATATATATATATATATATATTATATTAAAAACATATTTAATCTGAAAAGGAAACACTTGATAAGTGGATAGTCCTTAATCCACGGAGTTTCAAAGAAACACTTCCTTCTCATCAGAGGGTACGAATTAGCAAAATGCGGGATCGGATTTTGGATACAAAAGTATTTAATGAAACTACAAGTGAGTCAAAGATCTTACTTGATAACAAAAAGTGAAGCAGAGGGAATATGGTGAAGAAAAAGGTGATTACACATGAATGGATAGTCTGGTGAAAGGTAAATAATCCAATGACGGTAAAATCCAAAAATATAACTCCAAGAAAGTTAATTGAGTTTCCATTTGCACAAGTAAAATCCAAGGAAATCACGTAATTGGAAGATGGTCCAAAATAATTCAAAAGGCCGAAATCTATGGAATAATTCACAAATATGTACAAAGAAAAGAAAAGGGGAAAATTACAATAATATTAATAAAAGAAAAATAAGATATGCTTTTCACACGACTGCCGAGATATAATAAGAAAGATCAGAGAAGAAGAAGAGGAAAAAAAATTAAATGTTGATAGAATTAAATATAAGATAGAAAAGCAAATGTCAAAATGACCCAGACAAAAAGGATGTTAAAAGGCGCGAAAAAAAAATATAGGGCAAAAAATAGGTCAACTGAAATGTACAGGTTATTACTTAAGAAAATGTCAACAAGAGTTGTTAAAAGACACTAAATGGAAAAAATAAATAAATTAATTAATAAATAAATAAAAAAATAAAAATAAATAAATAAATATAATATATATATATATATGGCTATGCTACAACAGCAGCTTTTAACAGCAGTATAGGGCAGAGGGTCTGTACTGCACATTAGAACGGGGCACCAGCCTAGTATGCTACACATGTTTGAGACTGACTGGATGAGAAGCTGTCCAGTCGCGTGATTGGTAGTTTTGGATCACTTGTGTAGCTATCAAATTCCCTAGATTTAACTCCTCTCGATCGTTTTCATGTGGAGAGTTCTCAAAAACAAAGTCTACTCGGTAAAACTCCATGGTATCGTTAGACTTAAGAAACGCATCAAAGCTACCATTGCTTAAGTGTGGTTGGAGCTGTGTGCTAAAGTATACCACTCAGTCACTAAAAAATTAGCAAAGTGCATTAAGCTCCATGGAGAGTACACAGGGCTTTTATAAACATTATGCTTTATGTGGCAAAAACAAGTGTACTCTGTAGAAATGATGACAAGAAAGGAAATCTCATTCTAACATTTAAGAACAGCTTTATTGATTATCTTTGTTGGTAAGAATAAGGAAATGGGTTAGTCATCGAAAGTGTTCCTGTGTGGAGACATAGATTAAAGATTAGACAAGCCTGTTGAAAGAGATAGAGTTGATGTATGTTTGTGTCTAAAGTAGTAGGGGAAACGTGCATCACGAAAGATTAGAAACAGTATTGTAGGATGAGTTCGTGTGTGTGCCGCATGTGGCGATAGTCATGTTGGCTTATTTGTATTGCATCATAGTCGAACCCCAAACTCATATGCCGGCAAGTTCTGTTGAGTCTCAAGAGAGAAGTTGGAGGTGACAGGTCCATACCATGTGGAGTTGTTGTCAGTTCAAGATCTAGGAAGAACGAGAGTGCGTTGCCGGTTTAATCTTTTATAACCTTGGTTATGTGACTGAGAGCTGGCTTCTGATTGGATGAGCCAGAAAGGAAGTGCATTCAAAATCTCCAGCCGCGAGAATTCGCACCTACTTATGTTTGTTGCGATTTCATTTTCTACAAATACCCCCTTGTTTGGATTCGTTTGCATAAGAAAACCAAAAAGTTTATCAAAATAAAAGGTAGGTTTTTATATGTGCTCACTCTGATAGTAAGTTATATATTAGAACATGCGAAGTAGTGAGGATTTTGTATATGTCCGTTTGTGACAGTTACTTGTAGAATCCACTTTTCTCAACACGAGACTTGTTGCTATGACCGTATTCAAATTTGTTTTGTAGAATTGTATAAAATTTCTTTAAATTGGAAATATCCCAGTTGCTGTTGCTCATTGTTAAACATCGGTGACAAATTGTTTTGTTCACAAGCTTACTTCAGAAATTACCTCCGGTGGAGGTTGCGAAAAAATAAATGTTTCAAGTTGTTCTTCAATGAAGTTATTTTGAATAGCTAGTCGCCAGTAATGAATTTGTGTTCTGACTCGAAGATGCGGTGAACAGTTATATTTTTGTGTGTGAAAAAAGAATTGTTGCTTTTCAGTGAAAAAAAAAAAATTATGTCAGATAAATTTGTGAGGGAAATGTATCTTGTTGCAGAAAATATTTACACCACCTACATGCAATGTTGTCAAGCTGACCCATTTCAATTTTTAAATATTCTCTGGAGTTAAGTTTATGCAGTGAGATCGCTTTATTGTCACGGATATTTACACCACGTATGTTTAATAGCGTAGAGTTGACCCATTATTTTGTTTGTTTACATATCCGAGGTGAGCGTTTACGCAGGGAGATTGTAATAGAAAAAGGCAGCATGAAAACAAATAAAACCAGTATTAGAGTGCTTTCGTACACAAAGAAAGCATTTGCTCTTTTTTTGTCAGGTGATTTTGTTGTTGTTGTTGTTGTTGTTGTTGTTGTTGTTTTTGTTTTGTTTTTTGTTTTTTTTTGTTTTTTGTTTTTTTAATGATATTTGTTGATATTTGGAGCGGCTGTTTAATTAAAAAAAACAACATCCGTTGAAAGAAATTATGATTTTTATTTGGTTTGTTCGTTTCGGCGAAACGTATCTGGTTGAAATGTTTTTCAGCATTTCTCGTGGAATGTTTCAGATAAAATGTTTTTAGCTTATTTTGTGTGTGACAAGTGTCTGTTTGAAAATGTTTCAGCTTTTTAAGTTTAAAGTGTGCTTCTTTATTAAAACGCTATTTTTTTTTTTTTTTTTTTTTTGTGGCGAGTGTAGGGGTCGTCAGGCCTTTTTAGGAACTAACTTCCTCCACAAATAAATAAAAATAAAAAGAAGAAGACTTACATGCAAAACAAACGGAGGTTTATTCACAGAAACCAACCATTAACAAATAAAATATAATTCTCTTTATAATGAGTTCAGAAGTCCTTTTTAAGTGTTCGTATAAAAAAAGGAGAATGTCTTTTTTTGTTGAACTGTTCATATGTTAAAACATGGTAAGAGAGGTAATAGGTAATGTTCGCCTGTGAAATTGTATGAAGCGCGCGGAGCGGTGAAAATGGAAGAGTGATAGTAACACGCGTGGAACGTCCGAATGAAAATGCATTTGAGAGAGAGATTTGATGTTTGTGTGTGCTTAAATACTATTTGGACCGGCTCCCAGCGAGCTTAAGAAGAAAAGTTTAGAAAAATGTCCTTGGAGAAATCCCATTGGACGGAAACATCACGTGGGGTGCTCTGTACTACGTCTGCTCGTTTTGAGTCGATTTAATATATAAGGCCACGCCGGAATTTGCGTGGGAGTTATTTTTTATTTTTCACGCGCCAACATAATCATACTCATACTGCGCGCCTAAATTGTATTTATTTTTATAACAATTTTTAATCCGAATCTTAACCGTGTCAACTGGCACACGAGTATGCGGTTAAACAAAATTTTTGTTTGTTTTAGTATTTTTTGATAAAAGTAAAATAATCAGTTAATTTTCTAGATGTTGTAGGTTACATCCTCACAACAGGTGATGCTAACTACAAATAAAATAAAATATTACGGCGTTAGGTAAAAATATTAACGATACTGAATGTTTGTGTTTTTTAAAAGAGGCTAAGAAAAACGAAGATAACCAAAGACGCCAAAGGCTGTGTATTCCGGGAGCACTAATGTAGAATAAAACGTCGACGAACGTTGCATATTCGCCATCACGTCGGGAGTTGTCAAAATGTAGAAATTAAATACCTTTTGTCAGTTTCTATATTACACATTTTTTTCCATGTTAAATTTAGTATGTTGAAATTAAATTATATGGTTATTTAAGAAAGATTCTGTATGAAAAATAAAATCAGAATGTACCCTATTCATTTGACCGTTATAGTTATATAAATAAAAGCTACGTACGGAATTCTGTTTTGTATGCATTTTGTTAAGTACACCCAAAACATTATTTAATTTGGTTGATTTCGCTAATTTTTATATTTTATTTGCTCAGCTGTTCTCTCTTTGCTTAATAATTTTAACACGTAAAAGCACTTACAAAACTCGTAATTTTTTAGATGAGGACTAATAATTTGGATTATTTAGGTTATTGCGACTACTGTTCTCATCTTAGGTGTTCCTATTTACAATGCCTCCCCACAGGACAGAGTTAGACACCAGGGTCGTTTTTTAATGTGGAGAAAAGGAACAAAAATAAAAATTGTCTCAGTCGTGAAGGATTTCTCCTCCACTGACAGAGAACAAAAAATTGAAGTGTATATCTGAAGAACAGATACTACACTTTGATCTTGACCCGAAGGCCAAGACTGGGTGTAACTTGCTAAATTCAAGAAGTTTTAAGTCAAACTCAGAAATTTGTACATAATTTCAAACTGAACCGTTTCCACAGAGATATATTGTTCTTGTTTCGTCAGCCATGACCCAGTAGAAGTCTTGAGTAATTCTTTATTTTATTTGTAGTTAGCATCATCTGCAGTGAGGATTGAACCTACAACCCCTAGAAAATTGTAATTTAGAACTTATTATTACTTGATACTTTATCCATTGTTCCACTTATGCTGACGGTTACATGAGCCGAACGTTGTGAGAAAAACGCCGAAGATGAGAACACTAGTCCAAATAATCTTAGTAATACATACTTATATGATGTTCTTCGTTTTTTCCCTAGCAATTCCCGTGCATGTTTTCTTGTATATTTGTATTTGTGTGTGTATATCGATAACATATTTATCTGAATGATATTGACTGTAATTATCTACTTAGATTATTTCATTTGGTGATTCGTCTGTAATAAGAAATTAAATCTAAAAAAAAACAAAACATTTTTGACAATTTAGTTAAGATAAACAATAAATTCACACATTTTCATGTGGAAAAACAAATAATACTTAATCTATATATTAATATTGTGCCACAGCGCCGGGTTTCATATATATATATATATATATATATATATATATATATATATATATATATATATATATATATATATATATATATATATATATATATGTTTTATTAACTACTTGTTCTTATATATATATATATATATATATATATATATATATATAAGAACAAGTAGTTAATAAAACATGTTTAAAAACACTTTGAAAAAGAGTTAAAAACATTTAATTTTAAAAAGGAAACACTAAATAAGTGGATAGTCCTTAATCCACGGAGTTTTGAAGAAATACTTTCCTTCTCATCAGAGGGTAGGATTTAGCAAAATGTGGGATCGGATTTTGCTTGCAAAAGTATTAAATTAAACTATAAGTAAGTCATAGATCTTGTTTGATAACAAAAAGTGAAGCAAAGGGAATAGGGCGAATAAAAAAGTGATTTCACGTCGATGGACTGTCTGGGGAAGTGAAAAATATCCAATGACGGTAAAATCTAAAGAAAGTTAATTAAATTTCCATTCGCACAAGTAAAATCCAAGAGAATCGCGTAATTGGAAGATGATCCAAAGTAATCCAAAAGGCAGAAATCCGTGGAATAATTCACAAATAGGTACAAGGAAAAGGGAAAGAATTCCAATATATTATTAAAAGAAAGATAAAATGTGCATAAAAAAAGGAATGGAAGAAATATACAGCTCGACTGTCGAGACAAGGCTTTTTCAAAGTGTTTTTTTTTTTAACATGTTTTATTAACTACTTGTTCTTATTATAAGCTCTATCTCCTATTTGGTTTTATCGACCTTTTACATCTGGTTGAGATTACTTTATAAATAGTAATTCTTTAATATTATAATTTACTTTAGTTTTGCCATCTTGGATCATTTTGGTAAACTTAACCGTAATTCTTATTTTATATATATATATATATATATATATATATATATATATATATATATATATATATATATATATATATATACTAGCAAAAGTACCCGTCGTTGACTGGGTTCAAAAACAGTCTGCAGAAAATGGACTCTGATTTATGAAAGTATGATAGGTTATGAAAAGGAAGGGTTGTAAAGAGATAGCTTCGAATTTGGGGGTATCAAAACCAAAGCAAAATATGATGAAAGTAAAAATAAAATAGATAAACCCCATAATTTATTATACCATACCTGTTCACACTGAACAACTTATCACAATATTCTATGGATCTATATTAAAAAACCTTGTTAAACTTTGTGACATATTTCAATTCTATGAAGGTCAGGCGCGAACGAACACCCCATAATTTTATTATACCATATTTCTTTAAACTGAAACATAATTATCAAAGTATACTTACGCAGATAGAAATGAAAAGTCTTTATTAAAGTTTGTGCCTATTTCCATTCTATGGAGGCCAGGCGCGAACGCAGACCCCACAATTTTATTATACCATCCCTATTTAAGTTAAAACATACTTATCAAAGTATTCTTATGTACATCTATATCAAAAACATTTGTAAATGTTTTTTTTTAATTTTTAAATTTGTTATTTCCATACTTTGTGGACCAGGCGCGAACGCTGACCCCACAATTTTAATGAACCACCGTTCTGCCAGATCAAACATACCATTCCTTTTTTTTTTTTTTTTTTTTTTTTACATGGGGGTCACCAATTATCAAGACCCGAAGGCCACTCAGGGATAAGGGTTATTGTGTGTACAGTAATCAATGAGATAGTATTGTAGTAATCATTAGTATTGGGGTTTTTGATAAAGTGTCTTACTTAAGGGGGCGGTTTGTTAGGAGTTTGTTTATGTTGGACTTGAAGACGTCCAAGTTGTAGTCAGGTGGGAAACAAGCAAGCGGCAGAGAGTTCCACAGGCGTGCAGTTCTAAGAAAGAAGCTTTGCTCATGGAATCTACGTTTGGATTTAGGCACAGATAAAGAGTGGGGAAAACTATTGACAGTAGTTTCAGCTAGACGGGTGTTTCTCGTGAAAGATTGGCGAGGGGGGACAAGGGATTGGAGCTCAGACGAGCACCTGCCATGGAAATAATAATAAAACAAAGACAGGCTCGCAACGTCTCTTCTGTGGGAGAGAAGTCGCAGGGAAGAGAAAAGGGCATTCCCCACTAAACCACAAAGTCTATTTTGTACTCTGTCAAGGCAGGATAGGCTGTTTTTAGAAGCTCCTGCCAGATGTGGCAGCAGTACTCCATCCTTGGACGTACTTGGCTTTTATATAGATAGAGAATTGCATTAGTAGTGAGATATCTTCTGGAGCGGTAGAAGGATCCCACCATTTTCCCAGCATCTCTGGCAACAGATTTTATGTACGTGTTCCATTTCAGATCAGGAGTAAAGGTCAAACCCAGAAGCTTGTCAAAACATGGAGCCTCCCCAAGACGAGAGCCATCCATTTCAATTGATGCCAGATGGGGATCAGAGCGTTGATGATGTAAAGATAGAAGCTTGGTTTTGGATGCATTAAAAGTAACCAGCCACCTCTTCCCCCATTGTACCATGTGCTCAAGATCAGAGGAGAGAGAATTAGAGAGAACTTTGTCATTTACAGCCTTTGATGTTTTGCCATAGATGGTCGTGTCATCAGCATAGATGTCAACGAATGATTTAAGTATGTGTTTTGGGAGATCATTGATGTAGATCAGGAAGAGAGTTGGGCCCAGGATGGACCCCTGGGGGACTCCAGCATTAATACTGAGGGCCTCTGATTTCTGCCCATCAACCACTACTCTTATGAACCTATCAGAGAGAAATGATTTAATGATTGAGAAAACATTTCCAGTTATACCATAGCTGGAAATCTTGTGAAGTAGGCCCTTATGCCATACCTTATCAAAGGCCTTTGATATGTCAAGAGCAATTGCCCTGGAAAGGAAACCTTTGTCAAGAGATTCACTAATCCTATGAGATATAACCGTTAGCACATCTGCTGTAGAGCTTGCAGAGTGGAAACCATATTGTGTGTCACTAAGAAGGTTGTTTCTGTTGAGGTGGTTGACTACTTCTTTATTTAATATGGATTCCAACAACTTACTCATGACACACAGGAGACTTATTGGTCTGTACTGAGAGGGAGATGACTTTTCACCTGAATTCTTAAATACAGGGCATACTGATCAGGTTTTCCAGGGTGTTGGAAAGCACTTCTCCTTAAGGCAACGCTTAAAGAGTTTTGTAAGTATGGGGGCAAGTTCTGGTTGAAGCTTTTTCAGCACTATAACTGGAATACCATCAGGGCCAGTTGCTTTACTGGAATCAAGGTTCTTGATTAGCTTGGCGACCTCACGCACAGATATTTGTATGTTGCATAGCGTGTTGTCTGTTATAGGAGGAAATACAGGGAGTTGATGGTCATTGTCGCATAGGGTAGAATTAGCTGCAATGTTTTTGGCAAATAGTTTGGCCTTGTCTGATGCTGACGAGATGACCTCAGGTCCATTGATGATAGTTGGGATAGAACGCACGCTTCTGTTCAAGATCCTGTTTGCTACTTTTCAGAACTGGTGGGAACCAAGCCTGTGTCTCGATACATCTTCTATCATTATATGTAATCAGTTTTTTAAAATAGTCAACCATATAGGAGCCTATTCGTGACCAGACACACACACACACACACACACACACACACACACACACACACACACACACACACACACATTCAGCTTTATATTTTATATATATATATATATATATATATATAGTAGTGGCCATAATATAAAGAATGGAAACAACGAAGATATAAATATGCGTATTACCTAAAAAGTAATGCATTATAAGCAATGAATTTTTTACTGAATAAAGATGAGAATGTAATGCATAAAAATTATACAAAGTTACAAAATCTTACATAATAGTTTGTCTTTTTTAATTAAAGATTAAATAGAACAAAAGAAATAAGATGCTGGACAAAGGTTAAGGAACAATCTTAATAATTTGCAAAATCATTTAATTTACATTATTAAAAACTCCCGACAAAGCTTTTCAACAATAAGTAAAAGTTCGTTTATCATTAGGACTATATTTTTAAGCAATATGACGAAGTCTACACGCAAATTGCCCTCTTTTGAAAAAAAAATGGTATTATCGCTAACTATTGCGAAAAAAAAAATCAATTTCAAATATTTGTTATTGTTCGTACATCTAAAATTGTTCAAAATTGACTTTGTAGCCTCATAGGGGATACCCTTTTCTCTTCCCTGCAACCTTTCTCACAGAAGAAACGTTGCGAGCCTGTCTCTGTTTTATCGTTATTTTCATAGCAAGTGCTCGTCTAAGCTCCAATCTATGGTTCCCCACTCGTCAAACTTTCACAAGAAACACTCGTCTAGCTGAAAACACTGTCAATAATTTCTCTCACTCTTTATCCGTGCCTAAACGTAAGCGTAGATTCCATGAACAAAGCTTCTTTCTTAGAATTGTATACCTGTGGAACTGTCTTCCGTTTTCCTGCTTTCTAGCTGATTACAATATGGTCGTCTTCAAGTCCAATGTAAACAAGTTCTTGATGAGCCATTCCCCTTAAGTAATCCAATTTACCAAATTTCCACTACTAACGATTACTACGATATTATTCCATTTACTATGGTACACTCTTTAATCCTTATCCTTGAATGGCCCCTCATTTGAAAGTGAAACAAAGGGCACACCTGGAATATGCGAGAGATGTTGTTTTGACTCTCACACAAAGGGATACAGTTCATTTCAGTGATGAGTCTAAGTTTAATATATTTTATTCTGACGATAGAACTTACATATGTCATATGCCATAGAACAAGAGCGAGACTATATTCTCAATGTGTCAAGAAACCACAAAGTTTGATGGTGACAGTATGATGGAAAGGGGAATGATTTCATCTGCAGGAGTTGATACATATATCGATGATCATATTTATAAAAGGTTTCTTTTGCATCATGTGGTAGCAAGATTACATCATATTCTTTATGAATGTCCTATTTTCATGCAAGACAATGTACCTTGCCAAAATGTTCAGAAGGTTATGATTTTATTTGAACATCAAAGAATTGCCCTAATAGAGTTACCACCCACAGTCCCAATCTAAATCCGATAGAAAATGTTTGGAAGATAATTGGAGAAAGGAGTCAGAAAAGAAACCTGAAAAACCAGGATCACTGATGAGGGTTATTGAAAGACGAATAGGAGGGAATTACTGCTGGTTTTTGTGCAGAGAAGTCATTGAAAATAAGTGGATGTTTACCAAATATTAAATGTTGCTGATATTTTTTTAAAATCAAGTATTAATAAAATTGTTTCTTAACTTTTGTCCAGTAGTTTATTTCCTTTTAATCTCTTTTTTCCTCTCTTTAACAGGATGGAACGATAAAATTTTCGCCCTAGAAAAGACGACATAATTCCATTTCCGTTTGATGAAAACCGGTTTTCTTTTGTTTTGTTGCAGATTATCAACTAGTTGGCCAGTTATGTACAAATCCCAAGAGCGATAGGAGCCTTCTATTATGTCTGAAAGTGACACAGTGTTCAACGAACGAGATCGGAGATGCACCACTGTACAACTCATGTTCTCTACTGATCCAAATTATGACAACAGGACCATTATCAGCACCCTCAAAATGCATTGCTGGATTCCCACGAATAACAGAAATGTGCCCAGGGTGATGAAAACAAAGTTTCCGGTCACTGTTATGGTGTTTGGTGTGGTTTCAAGTGAAGGCCACATCATACCACCTCACATCTTCGAAGTCGGCAAAGTGGACCTGGATGTGCTGAAGAGTGTGATGATCCCCTGGTGCAATCAGGTATCCTCCCACAACACCAAAGCCAGCCTGATCACCGCCATCTGCCGAGTATTCGCCAAACATCCGCCAGCACTTGCAGAAAAGGTATGTTCCCAGTTCTGGACCCATATCAAGGCAATGATTGAGGCTGAAGCCAGCTACATTGAGCAGATGTCAGCTCTACTACATAATCAAGTTACCTGAATTGATTTTAAAATAAAGCTGTAGTGTTGTTTTATTTAGGGTGACAACTTTATCGTTCCACTCTGTATTATTAAGAAAATTATCATGTAAACTTTTCTAACTTTATATAATATTTATGCATTACATTATAATCTTTATTTGATAAAAAATTTATTGTTAAATTGTATATTACTTTTTAAGTAATACATGTCTTTGTTGTTTCCATTCCTTATATTCACAATGCAAGCATGTAATAATGAATGAAAAGCAACAAGTTGAAGAAGATATAATTCAATAAAACATTAATTGGCACTTGTACAGTTTAATCAAGACATTAAGAAATGAAAATATCGAAAAAAGGTTATATTGTACGTATCCGTTTTGGACTGAAGATCTCTGAAAAAAATTTTCATTTAATTTGATCGGGTAGTTTTGTTGTTTTTTTTTACAGCAGAAAAACACGTTTTTATGACAGTGCATTGAAGGTAGACATCTTTTAATTTTTTGAACATGCCACGAGGAGATAACATAGTTTAAAGCGCCGACACTCCTTCCCCATCTTTAATACTAGCTTTTCTTCCTAAAAATTGAATCTTTTGCTCAGTATCACAACAAATTGTTTTTTCACTGTAAAAACAAAATACTTGATGAAATTAAGTGTAATTTTTTTTTTGGAGAACTTCATTCCATAACAGATACGTACAATATAACCTTTTTTATATTTTCATTTTTTAATGTCTTTATTATTATTATTTTTTTTTTTATATTTTCATTTTTTAATGTCTTTATTATACAAGTAACCATTTATCATATGCAGAACCGACTATGAAATAGTATTTATTAAAAGTAAATGTAGGTGGAATGATATGTGCATGTTTGTGTATGCGTACATTTCTCTCTGGTTTCATTTTACTTAAGTTCTCAGAAATCAAATGGCCCCACTTCCTGGAGACTAACACTTGATCTTTACATGAGATAGACATTCGAATATTCCATTAAAGTTCTCCTTTACTTCTCAAATATTAAATTAGTAAAGAAGTTGAGAACATAATTTTCCTTTCCCCAATTAACCTTTTAAATATGTTATAGTATATCTTTCTTGTGGTCTTTTGATCTTATTGGACCAGAACAAAAGTTTATCTTGTCTAGTGGAGTATTCAACTTTGTGCTCGAAAAAGCCAGTGTTGGTTAGCAATACTGAGGCGATCTTATTTGGGCTGTGAATACCATGTGATTTAGAATATTTGGTTAGGGGTTATTTATAGGAAAAACATCATGCCACGTTCTCCTGACAAAACCCCAACTCAAAAAGACTCGAGGATAATGTCTATTAGGTATTCAAGTTCTCTCAGTACATACGTATGTGCATGTATGTGTGTATTTAAAGAGGCAAAGCTAATGTACTAAATGATATATGCATATGTGTGCATGATAAGATAAAGTGATTATTGGGGATGCCTATAAAATTTCTTACAAAAGTTCTTACATACCAGGATAGTGTCCTCATACGTGTGTGTGAGCACATGGTGATAGTTGATGTCAGCCTGAATAGGGAGAGAGATATGTTATCTGCAATAGGTCATAAAAAAGGAGAAAGCGAGTCTGTGCATCCCTTTTTATAAGGCAGATTAGGACAATCTCTGGGGTAAGCGTTATGAGAGGCAGAGATGAATCGAGTTTGGTACCATCTAGTAGTGTGTGTGTGTGTGTGTGTGTGTGTGTGTGTGTGTGTGTGTGTGTGTGTGTGTGTGTGTGTGTGTGTTTTGAGAAAGGAATTAACTCTACAATGCTAAGGCATTTCTTCTTTACCCTTATATTATAACCGTTCACACACATTAAAAAAAAACAAGATTGTCTGATCAATAAAGATGCTCATTGGTAATTAATTTGATGTCACTGAGGTAAAAGTACAGACTTTACCCATTTTGAAATGAATTTTCCAACATCCAATTATGTCATCCCGTCAACTCAAAGAGTACGCTTTTAAACGTACTCAAAACGTACTCAAAGAGTACGCTTTTCAAAAAGTGACATTTATTTTATTGCCTCGAAAAATATTTAGATGACATTTATTTTTTTTTTACGGTAGGAAGATAAAGAATATTTATTGTTTTTAAAAGAATTATATTGTTACAATTTTAAATAAATACAGAAGAGGCATTTATTTTATTTAAAGAATATTTAGTTGACAATGACAATTATTTATATAGAAGAGGAAAGAATCTATTTTTGCTTAATAATATTGACCATGACAGATGTTTATTATTTCAAAAGGAATATTAATATCAATAAATTATACAAGAGTGATGTTGGAATTACCATAGGGTTACACTAGCTTATTTCAATAGCAGACGTGAGAATAAAAATAAAAGGCATATAAATGACTTACCAAAAAGTTACAAACGCAGACAAGAATTTTAGAAGTGTCTGCTATAATCGTTTTGTTTATCGTCCAGCTGAAACACCTTCAACAAATGTGAAAACGTGTGCAGTCGCTTTCATTGATAGACGTTCTGTTAATTGTTACAGCAGAAAAGCAAATTTCTTGTTTCTAGGTGAGGTCAGTTTTCACAATTGTACAGTTGTTCCCACCTCCGGTGAATTCTCATCTAGAACTGGTTATTCCGCTTTTTATACAAGCGAGAACAGGTTTTATCAAAAGCTCTTTTATAAATCCTATATCTTTAAGGTAAATTAATGCCTGGAAACGCCCGTCATCTAATTTTTGAGCATTTCTCTAATATTACCTGTACATTCTGCATTTATGAAGATCACACTGCAACTTTATAGTTATAAATAGTCCATATCAATATATAAAACAAGGCTGCTTTTATGTGTTTATGCATCACAGCATCACAGTTGATTTAAGAGCTAAACTAACTACAGACTTGGAATTGAAACCTTTGATCTGATGTCCTTATCGATATCAGAAGTTTTTTTGTTTTGTTTTTTAATCTTTTTGAAAACTGATTATTCAAAATCAAATGTCCATAAAAATAACATTAGAAAGAAATGTTCCGATATTTTTAGTGTTCCTTTTAACTGACCGAACAACTACTTTTCAGAACAAATCATTGTACGCATTTGATGTATTACTCACTTTGAAGAGAAAACATTTTTATTAACAATGGATAAACAAATATTTCATGAATGTTCACAATATATTTTTACTTTTATAAGAATTTTTTCAAAATATTTATGTTGCTTTATGTTTTTATTTTTAATTTATTTTAGACAATCCCACTATTTTACATCCGGGCAGAAATGTTAAAAACTACCTATGCTGAACTCATTTAAGTAGGTTAAAAAATATTTTCATTAGATCAGTGCCCTTATGAATAAAGCAATATATGATGATATATAATTTAATTTTTTCAAACCTATCAGTATACTAATATTTTATGTCATTGTGAATTCGAATCTTAGATGAGACAATTGTGGTTTTTTGTTCGTTTGTTTTTGTTGTAGTTCTCTAGTTACCTCTTAGATAAAATCATCATCGTACACCTGAAAGGATGAAAAATACTTACGTTTTTAATTTTTCATTTTGGTTATAAACCTAAAAAAAAAAAATGTTGAGAACCAGGCATAAACAGTACCTCCACTACATATATCTACAATATAAATCTCACCTGTCTGTTTAAATGTATGTATGTATGTATGTATGTATGTATGTATGTATGTATGCATGTATGTATGTATGTATGTATGCATGTATGTATGTATGTCTTGCAAAAACTTTCGATAGAGGTGATGGATCCTGATAAGATCGATATCATTTTGAAGCTCGGACATTGTGGAAATCAATTTGTATCTGTGCCATTGGCACATTCGACAACATTAAAAGAACAGCATGAAGCAATTTAGTATGTCCTAGAAAAAATTTCTTATGACCAACATAAATGGCTGATTTGCGTTGACTTAAAAATGGTCAACTTCTTGCTTGGTGAACAGTCTGGATTTACCAAATACCCATGCTCTTTATGCCTCTGGGATAGTAGGGATCGTACTCAACATTATGTGATAAAAGAATGGCCAGTACGTGAAGAGCTTGCAATTTGTAGAGCAAAAAATCTGATAAACAAGCCTCTAGTTGACAGGAGACGTATTTTATTTCCTCCACTGCACATAAAGCTCGGTTTGATGAAGCAATTTACAAAAGCCCTGGATAAAGATGGACGGTGTTTTCAGTTTCTGTGTAAAACCTTCCCCAATTTGTCAACTGAAAAATTAAAAGCTGGTATTTTTGATGGTCCTCAAATTAGGCAGCTGATCAAAAACTCTCCCGCGTTTGAGGAGACCATGAATCCTGTTGAGCAACAAGCGTGGAATTGCTTTGTTCAGGTTGTGATGAAATTCCTAGGCAACACAAAAGCAGAGAACTATAAAGATCTAGTAGCAAACATGTTAGTGGCCTTTAGGAACCTTGGCTGCAATATGAGCATAAAAATGCACTACCTGTACTTGCACATGGACCGCTTTCCCGAAAATCTTGGCTCTTTAAGCGATGAGCATGGAGAGCGCTTTCACCAGGACTTGAGAGAAATGGAATCACGGTACCAGGGAAGGTGGGACATGGTGATGATGGCGGACTACTGTTGGAATTTAAAAAGAGATGTGCAAGCACCAAAACATTCGCGACAATCAAAAAACGAAAATTTAGACCGTAATAATGCAAACATTAAGTTTTCGTTTTTAGTTACATGTACTGTACATGAAGTGTACATGATTCTTTGTTAGAATACAGCAATTTTATCATAAAAACTGACATTTTGCCATTGAAACATCATTAGTAAATCTTGAAAAAATTGTTTTAAAAAATATAAGTCGCATAATTTTAAATTCAAATTTACAAAAAAATTTGACCTCCGAGAGCAAAATTGATGTTATTTCTAGATTTAGCATGGCAAAAATATAGTAAATCAGTTAAAAAATATCAGACACTTTTTAAAAAGTTTCTTTTTGTTGACCAGTGTTATTAGTGTGATAGATGGAGTTGGAGGAAAGAACCCTCGCTCCATGTTGTCCTCTTACTGCTACCAGAATCACAAGAGCATGTAAATGCAAGGGAACTGAAACTACAAGAAATTTCATTAACTCTTTCCTTTAAAAACAAAATATGCACACATAGTATTTTGTATTATAACAGCCTCGGTTGAAACCACGCAAAACTATCATGAAGAACAAGGAGGCTGGAAAGACTAAGAAGGGAGAACATTAACTAGACCTTCAATAGAAGGGTGCAGAGAGTATTGAGATCTTGGAGACGCTTATTACCAACCAAATTCCAAAGAAGACAAATGGTAGTTGCCAGCGGGAAATCAATGAGAAATGGTTATCAAAAGAAGTGAAATGTGCTGGAAATCTAGGAAGACTTGTCACTCAGACTCCAAGGAACACCACTTGTAAACAATCACTTGTGTAAAAACCGTTAGTGAGCAAATAATAATAATAATAATAATTATAATAATAATAATAATGAAATTATTGTGTACTAGCAGTTCAACCCGGCTTTGCTCAGGTCCTATGTACTGTTCATAATTTTCCTTATGTGTAAATACCCTTTATGTAAAATTTCAAATGTTTAGACCAAAGATTGTCTGAGTAATTTGGTAAACACCGCAGAGATAATTTTTTTTTTAACTGTGACCCTCATTTTGACCCCTTAACATTTATTTTTTTGGTCTCAAATTGAAATAAAAAGTTGGACTCATGTCCAAGTAAGCTACATCTAAAATTTCAAGTGCTTCAGCGAAATTTTCGCCCTAAAACTGATTAAAATGCTTACCGTATGTCTGAATACCTGTTATGTAAAATTTCAAATGTTTAGGTCAAAAATTGGCTAAGTAGTTTGCTAGAGACCGCAAAGGCCAAATCTCCTGAAAATCTCCTTGGCAGCTCGAATTTTTGACACAAACCAATTAAAAAGCTTGCCCTATCTCTAAATACCCTTTATCTAAAATTTCAAATGTTTAGACAAGAAATTGGCTGAGCAATTTGGTAGAGATAGCAGAGGTCTAATCTGTTTTTTTTTATTTTGACCCCAATTTTATCCACTTACCATTTATTGTTTTAGGTTCAAATCAAATTAAAAAGTTTGATTCATGCCCAAGTAACCTACATCTAAAATTTCAAGTGTTTAGACCCAAAATCGGCTTAGGAGTTTGGTAGAGTTCTCAAAGGTCAAATAGTTGAACTTTGACCCCTTCACAGCCAAATTTCTGGCCGAAAACCGATCACATCGATTTTCCCAAATCTCAGTACCACTTATGTCAAATCTCGAATCTGTAGACTGAAAATTGACAGAGTAGTTTGGTAGGGGAATGTACACACACAAACACACAGACAATTTCATTTTTATAGATATACTAGCATGGGTGCCCGGCGTTGCCCGGGTATTTGGAGATGTATGTTGAGAAAAAAAAAAATCGTTGAACTTTGACCACTTAATCGCCAAATTTCTGGCCAAAAATCGATCACATCAATTTTCCCAAATCTCAGTACCCTGTATATCAAATTTCAAGTCTGTAGACTAAAAATTGACAGAGTTATTGCGTAGGGAAATGTACACATACAGACACACAGATACACAGACACACACACAGACAGACACTTTCACTTTTATAGATATATATACTAGCATTCCAGCCCGCCGTTGCCCGGGTGTTTGGAGATGTATGTTGAGCCAAAAAAAAAAACGGTCAATTTTTTTAACTTTGACCCCTATTATGACCCCTTAAAAGTTATTGTTTTGGGCTCAAATCAAGTTATGAAATTAGATCCATGTCCAAGGAACATATATCTAAAATTTCAAGTGTTTAGACTGAAAATTGTCGGTAGAGTTTGGTAGACTTCTGAAAGGTAAAATCGTTAAACTTTGATCCCTTCACAGCCAAATTTCTGACCGAAAACTGATCACATCGATTTTCCCAAATCTCAGTACCCTGTATATCAAATTTCGAGTCTGTAGACTAAAAATTGACAGAGTTATTGCGTAGGGTAATGTACACACACAGACACACACGCAGACAGACAAACACTTTCACTTTTATAGATATACTAGCATGGATGCCCGGTGTTGCCCGGGTATTTAGAGATGTATGTTGAGCAAAAAAAAAAAGTGTTCAATTGTTTTAACTTTGACCCTATTATGACTCCTTAAAATTTATTGTTTTTGGGCTCAAATTAAGTTATTAAGTTAGATCCATGTCCAAGGAACCTATATCTAAAATTTCAAGTGCTTAGACGGACAAATTGTCAGTGGAGTTTGGTAGAGTTCTCAAAGGTCAAATCGTTGAACTTTGACTCCTTAATCGCCAAATTTCTGGCCGAAAACCAGTCACATTAATTTTCCCAAATCTCAGTACCCTGTATATCAAATTTCGAGTCTGTAGACTAAAAATTGACAGAGTTATTGCGTAGGAAAATTTACACACACACACAGACCCACACACAGACACGTTCTCTTTTGATATACTAGCATGGGTGCCCGGCGTTTCCCGGGTATTTAGAGATGTATGTTGAGCAAAAAAAAAAAAAGAAAAGTGGTCAATTTTTTTAACTTTGACCTCTATTATAACCCCTTAAAATTTATTGTTTTGGGCTCAAATCAAGTTATGAAGTTAGATCCATGTCCAATGAACCTATATCTAAAATATCAAGTGTTTAGACTGAAAATTGTCGGAGGAGTTTGGTAGAGTTCTCAAAGGTCAAATCGTTGAACTTTGACTCCTTCACAGCCAAATTTCTGGCCGAAAACCGATCACCGATTTTCCCAAATCTCAGTACCCTGTATATCAAATTTAGAGTCTGTAGACTGAAAATTGACAGAGTTATTGCGTAGGGATATGTACACACACAGACACACAGATACACATATACACACACACACACAGACAGACACTTTCACTTTTATAAATATATGGACTAGCATTTCAACCCGGCGTTGCCTAGGTGTTTGGATATGTCTGTTGAACAAAAAAAAAAAAAATGTGGTAGTAGGAAGGCCGGCTCGAACCTGTACCACGAAGGAGGAAAAGAACGGGGTAAAAACCTAACGTCTATGCTGTTACGACCACCGCCAAACCGGAAGCGACATTTTTCAAAATTAAGGCTAGACAATCTAAAGGAGAGGATAACTTTAAAAAATACCAGCGAAAAAAGTGAGTCCCCTGTAGAAAAGTGCCTAGTTGAAGGGGAAGATATTAATGTTTTTAGCCAATTTTTCGATATTTGTCGTCTGAAAGGTCGAACTTCAAAACGATACTGATCTTGGTAAAATCCATCGCCTCTATTGAAAGTTTTAGGCAGACATGCAAACATACATACATACATACATTTATATATTGCTAACTAAAGATTTTCGACCCAAACCGATGAAAAAGCTTGCCCTATCTCTGAATATCCTTTATGTAAAATTTCAAATATTTAGACCAGAATGAGTAATTTGGAAGAGACCGCAGAGGTCAATTTTTTTAAAACTTTGACACCTATTATGACCCCTTAACATTTATTGTTTTGGGCTCAAATTAAGTTATTAAGTTAGATCCATGTCCAAGGAACCTATATCTAAAATTTTCAAGTGTGTAGACCCAAAATTGTTGGAGGAGTTTGGTAGAGTTCTCAAAGGTCAAATCGTTGAACTTTGACTCCTTAATCGCCAAATTTCTGGCCGAAAACCAGTCACATTAATTTTCCCAAATCTCAGTACCCTGTATATCAAATTTCGAGTCTGTAGACTAAAAATTGACAGAGTTATTGCGTAGGAAAATTTACACACACACACAGACCCACACACAGACACGTTCTCTTTTGATATACTAGCATGGGTGCCCGGCGTTTCCCGGGTATTTAGAGATGTATGTTGAGCAAAAAAAAAAAAAGAAAAGTGGTCAATTTTTTTAACTTTGACCTCTATTATAACCCCTTAAAATTTATTGTTTTGGGCTCAAATCAAGTTATGAAGTTAGATCCATGTCCAATGAACCTATATCTAAAATATCAAGTGTTTAGACTGAAAATTGTCGGAGGAGTTTGGTAGAGTTCTCAAAGGTCAAATCGTTGAACTTTGACCCCTTCACAGCCAAATTTCTGGCCGAAAACCGATCACTGATTTTCCCAAATCTCAGTACCCTGTATATCAAATTTAGAGTCTGTAGACTGAAAATTGACAGAGTTATTGCGTAGGGATATGTACACACACAGCCACACAGATACACATATACACACACACACACAGACAGACACTTTCACTTTTATAAATATATGGACTAGCATTTCAACCCGGCGTTGCCTAGATGTTTGGATATGTCTGTTGAACAAAAAAAAAAAAAAATGTGGTAGTAGGAAGGCCGGCTCGAACCTGTACCACGAAGGAGGAAAAGAACGGGGTAAAAACCTAACGTCTATGCTGTTACGACCACCGCCAAACCGGAAGCGACATTTTTCAAAATTAAGGCTAGACAATCTAAAGGAGAGGATAACTTTAAAAAATACCAGCGAAAAAAGTGAGTCCCCTGTAGAAAAGTGCCTAGTTGAAGGGGAAGATATTAATGTTTTTAGCCAATTTTTCGATATTTGTCGTCTGAAAGGTCGAACTTCAAAACGATACTGATCTTGGTAAAATCCGTCGCCTCTATTGAAAGTTTTAGGCAGACATGCAAACATACATACATACATACATTTATATATTGCTAACTAAAGATTTTCGACCCAAACCGATGAAAAAGCTTGCCCTATCTCTGAATATCCTTTATGTAAAATTTCAAATATTTAGACCAGAAATTGTCTGAGTAATTTGGAAGAGACCGCAGAGGTCAATTTTTTTAAAACTTTGACACCTATTATGACCCCTTAACATTTATTGTTTTGGGCTCAAATTAAGTTATTAAGTTAGATCCATGTCCAAGGAACCTATATCTAAAATTTTCAAGTGTGTAGACCCAAAATTGTTGGAGGAGTTTGGTAGAATTCTCAAAGGTCAAATCGTTGAACTTTGACTCCTTAATCGCCAAATTTCTGGCCGAAAACCGATCACATCGATTTTCCCAAATCTCAGTACCCTGTATATCAAATTTCGAATCTCTAGACAGAGTTATTGCATAGGGAAATGTACACACAGATACACACGCAGACAGACACTTTCACTTTTATAGATCTATATATAATAATAGAAATAGATAGATAGATAGATAGTTCTCAGGTGCACTACAACCCATGAAAAGTGCATGTATATTGAAGGAGGGTGACATCAAGTGTTGTTTCGGAAAATTTTGGGAAGTGGATGATGGTTTTAAAGGATACAATATCTCGGCAGCCAAAAACTGATGCAGGCAATTTGTTTTATGCTTCAACAATTCCGAAGGTGAAAAATTATTTCCAAAAGTTGTGAAGCCTGTGCTGTTTCTTGACTTTGTAGCATCCACATGTGTTAGACATAAAATGAAAGAGGGTTCAAGGTTGTTGTTGTTGTTGTTGTTGTTGTTGTTGGCGGCGGCGGCGGCGGCGGCGGCTGATAATTTTGTAGGTGTTTATCAAATCAATTGTTAGACACTTCAATGTCTAAGGATGATGTCTTTAGGGAAGCAAAGCGTTCAGAGTGCAGCAGGTTTTGTAGAGAGTATTCGCTTGGTTGCATATCTCTGAACAGTTTCCAGGCAGTCAATGTTTTTAGTGAGGTAGATAAATTAAAGACAAATACATTGTGACTTACATTTTGAGTTAATTACTTACAAACACACAATCTCCTTCTTCTGTGACCATCACCCGAGATACCATCATTCATAAGGGAGCACAGTGTAGTACTGTTTGTTTTTGCAGAAGGGTCGAAAGGAAGGGGGGGGCAATCGATCATTCAACTAATAAAGTAGGCACAAGGCAATAGCAAAGTGAGATGACAAACACAGATGATCAGTTAAAGGTGTTGGATATTGTGTTTTATTTTAGAAAGTGAAAACGATAAATTCTATGGCAATGGAGATTCTGTATGAGGATCAACCAGAGCAGGAACTGGTGTCTCACAGGATTGAAATGCATGTGTCCATAAGGCAGGATGACGTGTTTCAGGTTGCTCCAGGTTGTATAGATGGGATCTGATGTTAGAAACTGGTAGCCAACGTTGACGGACGCTGAGACTGGTAGTTAGTTGGCAGAGGACACTGAAACAAGTAGCTGGACATCAGTGGACACTGGAGTGGGTAGCTGGATGCTAGTTGACACTGGAAACTGGTAGCTGGACGTCAGCGAGTGCTGGAGTGGGTAGCTGGACGTCAGTTGACACTGGAAACTGGTAGCTGGACGTCAGTGAGTGCTGGAGTGGGTAGCTGGACGTCAGTTGACACTGGAAACTGGTAGCTGGACGTCAGTTGGTGCTGGAGTGGGTAGCTGGACGTCAGTAGGCGCTGGAACTGGTAGCTGGACATCAGTGGACACTGGAATGGGTAGTTGGACGTCAGTGGGCGCTGGAGCAGGTAGTTTGACGTCAATGGGCACTGGAATGTGTAGTGGGACTAGTGGACACTAGAACGGGTAGTTGGATGTCAGTGGCTACTGGAGAAGAAGGCTGGAAAAGTTCGAGGCAGCAGGAGTCAGCTGCAGTCACTGAAAATTGCAAGAGTTAGCTGGAGTGGGTGGAGTTGCTAGAAGTAGTGTTGGGACGATTCCTAATTTTTATACGATTCCGATTCCGATTCCAGGAAAATATTGATTAACGATTCCGATACCAAGTACGATTCCGATTCCGATTCCTAGGGAATTATTGTTTTGAAATATATCAGGTAGTTTTATACTTATGGTCGGTAGTTCCCAAATATGTTCCCTAACTTTGGAAGAGATATTTTATGTCTACACCAGTACACCGTCGTGTTTTGGTTTAAATAAAATTATTATATAACGGAAAACTTAGCAAAATTATTATATATAAAATTATTATATATAAAATTATTATATAAACGGAAAACTTAGCAAAATTTATTTTAGAGAAAATTTATTTTACTTAATTGGAATACAGAAAAAAAACTCCAAGAAAATAGAATTCATCCATCAGAGAAAAACCAAATAAAATAGAATTTATATAACAGAACAAAAACAAGAAAATTAGAGAATAAATACACACAATTCATTATTTTGGTCCTCATAATTAACAGATTTAATGAATTAAATAAAAAAAATATAGCGGAAGAGAAAGAAAATATGTATTAATTAAATATAAAAAAGATAAATATTTAATTTAATAATTTATAAATGAACGTGGGTAATGAAAAAAAAAAACAATATACCATGTGACATGGCGCCGTAGATACAAAATAACCTTTCCAAAGTTAACGACCATATATGAGAAATACCATTAATCGAAAGTTTGTGTTTTATACCAAAAAGGTAGGTATAACGAAAAGTTACAATTAAAGGAATTTAAAAAACGATTTTTTGTTTGGCTATTGATAGTTGTATTTGTGACGGCAGTTCTTCAGACCTCCATAATTCACAAGGAGTAGTTAACACCTATTATTTTTTTTTTACTTTTTCATTGCTTTTACACGTTGTTTCTAACGTGAAGAATAAGTTTAGCCAAACTAATTTTGAAATAGAGTATATCAAAGGAACACATATAAAAATGATACCACTATAAAAAACAAATGAAATACTAGATAAAATTGAGCAAACATAATTACCAAAATTACAGAAAAAAATAAATAAAAAATGGTGAAGTTTGTTGAGTGAAATGAATTATTGAAAGAAAATTAATTGAACTAATAGAAATGTTAAATAAAAAAATGTCACATTTCAATATTTTTTTAATAATTAAATTCTCAGGGTTGTCGAAATTAAAAATTAAGTGATTTTTTTATTAGACTTTTTTCGAAGCTTGTTACCTTGAAAAATACATTTAAAACCCTGTTTTTTTTAAAATAAATTGAAAAATAAACGCAATTAAAAAATTTAATTGATAATTGAAACTTTAAAAACATATTAAACATTGAAAAATTACTTATCTCACAAATTAACGTCCAATAAAGTAGATCCAGTCTTCATACAAGAATTCGGTTATAATAAATATATCTTTCCCAAACTTAAAAATCAAATCTTTTTTTTTTTTTTTTTTTCTTTGGAGGGAGAGAGTGCTTTAAAATCGCCGGGCAGTGCCGCCTAAAATTTTAAAGAAGTAAATTTTAGGAGTTTAGTGCCTTTCAAAGACGGTTATCATAATTTATTATCATCATTTAATTTCCTTTTTTTCCTTCCCCCCACACCTTTCCACGTGGTTCAGTAGTTAACCAGTGCTCCTGTTGCTGTCAGTCAGCTATCTTTACCTAAGTTTTAATTTCTAGTTAAAAGAATTTTTCATGAATAGAATCAGCATTTTTAAAAATTATTTTTTTAGTTGTATATATTGTATTTACGCTTTGAAGTTAAGGAGGGTTAAAAAAATTGGTGACACCTAGATGGTGACGTAGGCAAAAAAAAAAAAAAAAGACACTGCGATTTCGACCCTCACTAATAAAACTGCTCTGAGTGACTAGTTGGTAATTTTTTGTTCCTTTTCTTTTTTATTTTGCTCCTCCAATTTATTTGGATGCATCATAGTTAAATGTTTTAACACGTTGGTTGTGGTCATGTAAGATGGTTTTATTCCTCGCGATATTTTAATTTGACAGACTTTGCCAATGGCTTTAAACTCATCATCTTCAAAAAGTTTCCATGGAAGACTTTTTTTGGACTTTGGCGTTGTGCGTTCTATCCCAACCATTATCAATGGACCAGAGGTCATCTCGTCAGCGTCAGACAGGGCCAAACTATTTGCGAAGAACTTTGCAGCTAATTTTACCCTATGCGACGAAGGCCATCAACTCCCCATATTTTCTCCTACAACACAGAACAAGCTAGGTAACATACAAATATCCGTGCATGAGGTCGCCAAGTTAATCAAGAACCTAGATTCTAGTAAGGCAACTGGCCCTGATGGCATCCCAATTATAGTGTTAAAAAAGCTTCAACCAGAACTTGTTCCCATACTTACGAAACTATTTAAGCGCTGCCTTAAGGAGAAGTGCTTTCCGACCCCCTGGAAGACCTCATCAGTTTGCCCTGTATTTAAGAATTCAGGTGATAAGTCCTCTCCCTCTCAGTACAGACCAATAAGTCTCCTGTGTGTTATGTGTAAGTTGCTGGAATCCATATTAAATAGAGAAATAGTCAACCACCCCAGCAGGAATAACCTTCTTAGTGACACACAATATGATTTCCGCTCTGCAAGATCTACAGCAGATGTGCTGACGGTTATATCCCACAGGATTAATGAATCTCTTGACAAAGGCTTCCTTTCTAGGGCAATTGCTCTTGACATATCAAAGGCCTTCGACAAGGTATGGCATAAGGGTCTACTTCACAAGATTTCCAGCTACGGTATAACTGGAAATGTTTTCTCAATCATTAAATCATTTCTCTCCGATAGGCTCATAAGAGTAGTGGTAGATGGACAAAAATCGGAGGCCTGCAATATAAATGCTGGAGTCCCTCAGGGGTCAATCCTGGGCCCAACTCTCTTACTGATCTACATCAATGACCTCCCTAAACACATACTTAAATCATTCGTTGACATCTATGCTGATGACACGACCATCTACGGCAACACATCAAAGGCTGTAAATGACAAAGTTCTCTCGGATTCTCTCTCCTCTGATCTCGAGCGCATGGTTCAGTGGGGGAAGATGTGGCTGGTTACCTTTAATGCATCCAAAACCAAACTCCTATCCTTACATCATCAACGCTCTGATCCCCAGCTGGCATCAATTGTGATGGATGGCTCTCGTCTGGGTGAGGCCCCGTGTTTTGACAAGATTCTGGGTTTGACCTTTACTCCTGATCTGAAATGGAACACATACATCAAGTCTGTTGCCAAGGTCGCTGGAAAGATGGTGGGATCCTTCTACCGCTCCAGAAGATATCTCACTACTGATGCAATTCTCTATCTATATAAAAGCCAAGTATGTCCAAGGATGGAATACTGTTGCCATATCTGGGCAGGAGCTGCCAAAAACAGCCTATCTTGCCTTGACAAAGTACAAAATAGTCTTCGTGGTTTAGTGGGGGATGCTCTTTTCTCTACCCTGCAACCTCTCTCCCACAGAAGAGACGTTTCAAGCCTATCCTTGTTTTATCATTATTTTCATGGCAAGTGCTCGTCTGAACTCCAATCCCTGGTCCCCCCTCGCCAATCTTTCACGAAAAACACCCGTCTAGCTGAATCCACTGTGAAAAATTTCCCCCACTCTGTATCTGTGCCTAAATCAAAACGCGGATTCCATGAACAAAGCTTCTTTCTTAGAACTGCACGCCTGTGGAACTCTGTTCCGTCTGCCTGCTTCCCTCCGGACTACAACTTGGATGTCTTCAAGTCCAATGTTAACAAATTCCTAATGAACCGCCCCCCTAATTAAACACTTCATCAAATCTCCACACTAACGTAATGTACTTGCAATAACCCTTATCCCTGAGTGGCTTCCGGGCCTTGATAAGTGGTGATCACTGTGTAAAAAAAAAAAAAAAAAAAAAATCCGCTAAAAAAGACAAAAAGAAAAAAATATAAAGGGATGGGGCGGTAAATTGTACCAACCGGTAGTTAACAAAAATAACTTATAGAATTTAATTTTTGAAACCAATGTATAAAAGTTTACATAATGAAATGCAAATATGCATTTTCTTTTGAATTTTTTTTTTTTTGGTTGACTGTGTTCAATTCACACATGGTTGATGCAGTTCAATATTGCTAAACTATAAGTCTTAAGTAAAATTCTATTTATAAATACTTTTTAAAATGAAATTATTTAATTAATCGTAAATATTATTTAGACATAAAAATTAATTGATTACAAAACCTTTTAAAAATATATATATTAATTTCTTTTTCGTTCGGCAAAAAACTGCGCAAAACACTTTTAATTTTCAATTTAAAATTCTAGAAAAAAGATTATATTATTCGGCTTTTAATATAATCAAATTCAGGATTTTGTCTTTCTGGAGAAAAAAATTAAAAAAATGGATTTTATTTCAATGAAATTAAAAAAAAAAAAACTTGACTGAATTGAATTAATTACCCTTGAATTAACGAAGGGGCTATTTAATAACTTTAGGTTTGGAAGAGATAGGTATGGGGTCGATTTTTTGGAAACATCAAAAGAAGCCGACAACTGTCAAAACTTTGCGAAATAATACAACGTGATCAATTTCATTTTAGAGATGTTTCTTTCAAAAGCCTTCTTTTAAAAAAAGAAAAAAAAGTACATTGTTCTATTAAACCGTTTACTGTTTAAATAATTTGACTTTGCTCGTTTTATTTTAAGAAAATATAAGTTGAAAAAGCATTTTCATTCAGTATTAGAAGATTTGTCAGTAAAAAAAAAACAATCGCCAAAAAGATAAGCGTTTTTTTTATTTTTACTCGCAATGTAGAACCCTGCATACTTCTTTTCAAGTTAACTCTTTTGTAGTTTTGATTACAATAGATCTGAATGAATGAATCTTGTAAGGGAGGGGGCACTAAGCATTGCCCTGTTAGTAATGAATTTCTTTGGTTTCTTTTTATAACATGCTACATTTCTCTCTTGCGGTTAGAAATATCAGGAAATTTTTTTCTTTTTTTCAACATCAGACTAAAAGAATCGTAATGAAGGAATCGGAAAATTAAGGTATTTTTTAACGATGCGATTCCGATTCCGATACCTCCCAAAATACACGATTCTTACGATTAACGATTCCGATTCCGATTAATCGTCCCACCACTAGCTAGAAGTGAACCAGAGTCAAAGCAAGTGCAGGAATTGGAGTGGCAGACTGTGAGGGGGAGTCCCAGGAGGCAAGTAGAAGTAGAGAGTGAAGTGTGTATCGCATTGATAGTTTGTTGAAAATTAGAACTGGAAAGGGCTCTTTGAATCGCCTTATTAGTTTGTAGTAGCTATTCCTGAAAAGGGCCATTTAGGTATTGCTGCTGCCCTTAGTTCTCATGGTGACTGGGTCCGCTGGCACCTACCTCCCAAGCCAAAGTAGAGATTTGCTGTGAAGTCGCTAATTTCATGAAAAGCTGTTTATGCTACAGGCGATTGGCTTGATTAACAAATGAATGATTTTAATTTTAAACCAGATGTCTTAGAAGCAAAAATGTCTTGTGCCCATATATATACGTTAATCTTAGACCAAAATAAAAATCTGTTATTTTTGTTTAGTTACGGAAAATTGTGTTTTTCTTTCATTGTTTAAAAAAATCGTTGCTATTTTTAGCACATGTGGTCATGCATGGCGTATTTTGAGGGGTGCCAATTTTTCTGCCGATGGTATATTTATATTTGTGCCATTCTAATGGGAGAATTGACACCGTGACAAGCATTCTTTTTCAAGGGAATTGGATTCTCTGCATTATAAACCGATTTTGTGTGCAACTTTGCCCTCCTGGGGAGGCAGATAAATAAGATTTCTTCAAATCCCTTTCTACCCAAATGCTTTTAAATTAAGAATGAAACAGAAGAAAATGGAAAATGTTTTTTCTTATTTTGTTTCATGCATGCAAATTAAAAGAAGAGTCTATCAAAGTTGATGTGTGGAAATGAAACCTGACTAGTGAGGGTTAAGAATATGTGTTGCATGGTGATAAAGGATATAAGAATATTACGATGGGTTTGTAATATGAGTCTTAAAAACAGGCTTAAATCTAATAACCTACAAGGAAGATTAAATCTGTGTAGGACAGAGAAATATGTGCAGAAATTTTCTTTTATATTTAAGATTTGAAATTTCCATACTTTTTGGCAAATAACTACCATTTGGAATGTTTACACTAAGCAGTGTCTTATTTAAGCAGCAATTTACAAAAAAAAAAAAAAAAAAAAAAGAAAGAAAAACTTAATCGCGGTAAATTCTTCAGAATATCTGACACATTCTATTTCCAGAGAAAATCCCATCTTTATTTTCCCACTGACAGCATGAGGTCAAGGGTAAAATTTTACCGGTTAATTTAGGTAAAATCTATTCTTAACCAGCTTTATTACCGCTCACTATAAATTAATTGGCTTTTTTCCTAGATAAAATTTAAATCTGTACCTGCTATTCGATTACTAGATTTGGATATATAATACTCAATGAGTATTTAAAATAAATTTGTATTTGTAGTGGAAGCATCTGCTTTTTTTGGTAAAATTGGGCTTTAAGGATCTCATCACACTTAAGTTACACACACACCTATTCTGGTGGGTTTTTTTTTTTTGTTGTTGTTTTTTCATATTGTCGTTAATGTTAGTGGTTAAAGAAGGGCAACAATGGCGCAGAAGTATTTGTGTAATATTGTTATACATATATGAGTAGTACATTTGCAATATATCGAGAGTCTGAGTTGTTGCTCTTGTAGCAGGAAACACTATGCCAGAATTACGGCACTTGCATGTAACTGTTTAACTTGCCATAGAGGAGCAATTCTTTTGTTTTGGTAGTTGATTTAATAAAGGCAGGACCTTAGTAATATGCTTAAACTTTATGTATGTCTTTCCATTCTGAGTCATAACAACATTCTCCCATTAAGGGCCGACTACATAATTTCTGCATTTTTGAATTTTCTTGTTTCCATCCGGTTATGTACTTAGTTCCTGGCTAAACACAGATTATTTTACTCAATCACTATTGTTAAAGTTTGGGTTAGTATAAATAACAAGAGACAACACAAAGGTTTGTTCAGCTTATAAGGGCCGCATCATAATCATGGTGAACCTGCTTTATTCAAGGGCAAGTAACTCCTCCCAGCTAATCTGAAGGAACAGTAACTCATGTCATGAAATCCTTCTTTCATCGGAAGTATTGTTCATACAGAGTTCATTAATGAAAGTTTCAATATATAACTTTTCTATAGGTTATATTATGGTGGAGGTCTTATGATACAACCCAATCTAGTGATTGTTCCAGTTTGTGTGCTATCACTGTGCTCAGTTTTGTTTGTAGCTTTGTGGGCTACTTCAGATGGCATGTGAATGCTGGTGTGTGTTCAGTATTTCAGCAGGATGTATGCTTGGATTATTGGTGTGTGGAGATGTAGTGTGACGTGAGGATGTTTTATGGAGTCATGTCTGTGTCTTATTAGCATTGTTGCCATCTTCCTTGAAATGTCTGGTTTCTGTAAAGGACATGACCTGTTGCAGTTTCAACAATGTAGGACCATGGTTCAGTGCCAGCTTGTCTGATAACTGTTGGTGACTATTTTTTTTTTGTATCCTGGTTTTGTACTCACACTAATTGTCCTGTGCTTAGGTTATTGAGATCTTTTGCAGGTTGATCATGTCTATAGAGTAGGCGATCCTGAATTTCCTCTTTCTGAGCAGTGTTATTGATACATTTTGTGAGTAAATTGTTAAGCAGCTTCTGACTGACATAGTTCTCTGGGAGATGGGAAGACATGATCCATCAGAGTAGATCGAGTACACAATAGACTCATGTCTATATCTTGCTTACATATTATGGTCGTCTTCATAGCTGTCTTGATGGTCCATATGCACCGTTCTGCCATGCTGTTAAATTTAGGAAACCTGGGAGGAGGTGATGTGCTCCAAATTCCATTCTTTAGTAAATTCTCTGAAACAATAAGAGCTGAAATCTGACCCATTGTCGCTGATAAGCCTTAACTTGCCATAGAGGAGCAACTCCTTGCTCAACAAAGATTTGCTTGGTCAGATTGATGACTTCCTTGCTGGAAAAATTAATTTAGTTTGTAGATGAAGGGGTATTTCGAATAATAATCTACAATGTGGAAGTAATTGTGTCTGTTTAGATTGAAGATATCAGTAACCACAATTTGCCATTGTCATACTGGGATCTCATGCGGCATGAAGGATTGAACAGTTTGGGATTTCTGGTGTTCTTGACATATGTTGCATTGCTGCATTATCTTCTCAATATCACTATTTATGCCATTCCAAAAAACACAGGTTTTGGTTCTGAGCTTCCACTTGGTGATCATAATGTATTTTTTCCAATACTTTGGGTCACATTGATTCAGGGATCAATATCTTGCCACCTTTGAGCAATATACCATTCTCTATAAAGAGCTTGTCTCGATAGGACTAAACAGTTGAAGGTCTTTACATAGTTCACTACGAGATTTTGACCACCTTTGAAGAATCTGTTCCCTCAAATCACACAGTGTTGGGTCAGCATTCATCACTTGACACATCTGTATTAATTCTTTTGCTGACAATTGTGCAAAGTCTAATTTAGTGTCTAAATCAATGACTTCTTTGTTTTTTTGTTGGGGAGTCTAGATAACCTCTGCCAGTAACATGTCATTGCCTGGTCGATATTTGATGATCATATTGTATTCCTGGATTGAAGTCAGCAAGGTACTGCAGTTAGATTATTGAGGCAAATCATTCCCAAAGACCTGTGGTTGTTTTCAACTTTGAAAGTACAGCCATGCAAAATGTATGAGCATTCAGCTATGATCTATTGCTCAATAGTGGCATAGTGTTGTTTTGTTTGGATCAGGGATTTTGTTATGGGTTTGCTATCTTAGATTAGGGCTGCTCCAAAGCCTCTATGCGATACATCGATTTGTAATCGACTTTTAGAAGGGCGATAATAATAGAGTAGTATTTCTTTGTATATCAAACCCTTTATCTCTTGCAGTGATTTCTGGTAACTATTGTTCCATTCCATTAACATGCTTTTTCAGGAGTTCCTTGAGGTTTGGAAGTTTAGGAATGAATGGCGTCATGTAGATAATGATTCCTAGTACCTTCTGTAGCTTTGTTACACTAGTTAGACTGGGGAGTAATTTTATTTTCTCTACTTTTTGAGGGTCTGGGTGTGTCGCATTTTCATAGAAAATAGCATCAAAGAATTTGACTTGTTTCTAGTTGATAGCACATTTGTTGCTGTCAAATGTGAAACATCAAGTCCGTCTGTCTCCATCAGCATTCGTAAGTTGTTTGTTCTGAAGATAGTTGAAGACGTTATTGATCAATGCTAAAGTTCCAATTCACTTTTTTATGATCATATCCATCTTCTGTTGGAAAACATCTTGGAATATGACTAAACTAAAGGACATTCTTTGGAAAGAATAAAAGAATAGCTTCCAAAGCAGGAGTTGGAGGTAGTTAACATCTGTGACTCCCTGTCTAGCTTTATGGACCAGTAGCTATTTTTTGCATCATGTTTAGAAAGAATTTAGTGTTATAATTTGTTTGATAGTTCTTCCATTGTTTGTGTCTTGTAGTGACAATGCATGATGTTCTTGTTTAGATCTTTGGGGTCTAAACGTAGGAGTTTACTATTGCTTTTGTATACATACACAATATTGTTAACCCAGTCTGTTGGTTCAACAAAGTATGTTTCTGGGAGCTAACTACATAGAATTTAATGTATCTCCATTCACCCTTATATGCACATGGTATCCATACAGATCCGTGTTGTCAGATACTGGATCCATTGTAAGCCGTAAGTACCATGGTTTTGTTTTTTGTGTTGTACCTAGATGTGGTTGTCTATTTTGATCTACACATTCAGGAAACATTTGCTGGAATGTGCATAACAGTATTTTATTTCCCTTCACACTTGTGTCCACCCTTTTTTTTTTTTTTTTTTTTTTACATGAAGGTCACCACTTACCAAGGCCCAGAAGCAACTCGGGGAAAAGGGTTATGCGTGTACAGTAATCAAAGGGATAGTGTTGTAGTATTTGTTAGTATTGGAGATTTGATAAAGTGTCATTACTTAAGGGAGTGGTTTATCAGGTATTTGTTTCTGTTGGACTTGAAGACATCAAAGTTGAAGTCAGGTTTGAAACAAGCAAGCGGTAGAGAGTTCCACAGGCGTGCAGTTCTAAGAAAGAAGCTTTGTTCATGGAATCTACGTTTTGATTTAGGCACAGATAAAGAGTGGGGAAAACTATTGACAGTGGTTTCAGCTAGACGGGTGTTTATCGTGAAAGATTGGCGACAGGGGACCAGAGATTAGAGCTCAGACGAGCACTTGCCATGGAAATAACGATAAAACAAAGATAGGCTCGCAATGTCTCTTCTGTGGGAGAGAGGTTGCAGGGGAGAGAAAAGGGCATCCCCCACTATGCCGCGAAGTCTATTTTGTACTCTGTCAGGGCAGGATAGGCTGTTTTTAGCAGCTCCTGCCCAGAGGTGGCAGCAGTACTCCATCCTTAGACATACTTGGCTTTTATATAGATAGAGAATTGCATTAGTAGTGAGATATCTTCTGGAGCGGTAGAAGGATCCCACCATTTTCCTAGCATCCCTGGCAACAGATTTGATGTACGTGTTCCATTTCAGATCAGGAGTAAAGGTCAAGCCCAGAAGCTTATCAAAACATGGGGCCTCCTCTAGACGAGAGCCCTTCATTTCAATTGATGCCAGATGGGGATCAGAGCGTTGATGATGTAAAGATAGGAGCTTGGTTTTAGATGCATTAAAAGTAACAAGCCACCTCTCTTCCCCCACTGTACCACATGCTCAAGATCAGAGGAGAGAGAATCAGAGGGAACTTTGTTATTTACAGCCTTTGATGTGTTGCCATAGATGGTCGTGTCATTAGCGCGGATGTCTACAGTGATTTAAGTATGTGTTTTGGGAGATCATTGATGTAGATCAGGAAGAGAGTTGGGCCCAGGATGGACCCCAGCATTAATACTGTGGGCCTCTGATTTCTACTCATCAACCACTACTCTTATGAGCCTATTAGAAAGAAATGATTTAATGATTGAGAAAACATTTCCAGTTATATCATAGCTGGAAATCTTGTGAAGTAGGCCTTAATGCCATTCGTTATCGAAGGCCTTTGATATGTCAAGAGCAATTGCCCTAGAAAGGAACCCTTTGTCGAGAGATTCACTAATCCTATAAGATATAACTGTTAGCACATCTGCTGTAGATCTAGCAGAATGGAAACCATATTGCATGTCACTAAGAAGGTTATTTCTTAATTGAATTCTTAATTGAATTCTTAAGTCAATTCTTAATTTAGGCACACCTTTCCTATTTGATAATATTACGTTCAGCATGCCTCTAACCAAATGTTCTTTTTAATATGTTTTTTCCACTGTATAAAAAAACATCTCAAAATCATCATTTATCTGATCCTGAACCTTAATAGAATTCTGATGGTTCTTATATTTTTATATGTGTGCTGTACTGGTATGAATTCTTTGTTTTTGATAGACCTGTTCGTCTGTGGCTGCCTGTCAGGGTTTCTTTTTACTTTTTTGTTGTGACATACCCAAGCCAGTGGTTCTTCCGATCACAAGGTTAACATTGAGCCGGGACGTTTACATTTGGATGAGTATGTTCATATTTACTACGGTTGTCTGTGGTCATAGGTCCGTGCTTTATTGCACTTATTTGGCTGTTATGTTTCCCTTATAGGTTGCCCATCTTTCTCATTTAGTTAGTTGAAGCCTCAAAGCTCCTGTATATATTGAGGACTTCTGACATGAAAATTGCCTCAGTTTTACTAAATAATTGTTTTTATAATTCTACGTATTTTGTTCCAGCAATTGTCTCATTGGTTACTCGGTCTTTCATCTAACGTTCGTCTCTGAACTATCATTTTTATGCCTACAGCTTATATTTCACTAGAAAATCATCAAAATTCTCTGTTTCTTTCTACTAGTAATTTTGCAAGTAGAAGCATGCAATCCAAGCGTTTGTTTATGGCTCTATTTATTCTACAATATTCTCCCAAATTGCCACTGGATTGTGTCTATCAGCTTTGTTTTCAAACGACTATAAGTTATAACATCTTAAACCTTCCTTTCTGGATAATAAAAGGATATGGTTCACTTGCTCATCATCAGAGATGTTGCTTGAAAAATTTGAGGGATTCCACCAAATTTGACGTTTCCCAGCATATAAATGGTTTACTTGTATGGTTAGACATCATTGTTTTCATTTTGGACAGGACAAGGGATTGGAAGGAAAAAATTTGTAACTTATGGTTATATTCAAGTTTCCAATACGACGTTCTTTTGTTTATAATGAATGCATATGGAGCTCTTGCTTCACAAGGGCCAGAAACTTTAAAACAATTCCATTTACATCCACTGTAATTTTTTTTTCTGCCGCTACCACCATGTTAAAGTTGGGTTAGTACAAATAGCAAGAGTAAACACAAAGGCATGTTCAGCTTATAAGGGCCACATCATAATCATGGCAAGCTGGCTTTATTCAAGGGTAAGTAACTCCTTCCTACTAATTTGAAGGACTGGTAACTCATGTCATGACAACTATTTACAGTAAAGTAAATTAGTTTAAAACTTCTTTCAAATAATAAAAAACTGAATAAATAAAGCAAATATAAAGTGTTTTTGACTAATTTCCGAACTATGTTTTTTTTAAAACAATGTATGTTCTTAATAGTAAAGATTACTCACTAATACTAAATCTGGGTGGGAATATGAAGTAAAAAAAGAAAAAAGAAAATCTCCCACTGTTTATCTGCCTGTCTGCCTTAAATACAACTTTTAGAGACCCTTAAAGTTCAATCTCACTCTACTTTCCTTTTCTTTCATTTATCTTATCTTATATGAGAACATTAAATTTAAATTCTGTGAATGAAATTTTACAACAATTTATTTTTCAACAACGAATTATAAATAAAATTAAATAAAATTTTTGCTTATTTCATGGAATTTCAATGAATGGCTCATGCCTTCAGAGGAAACGTATTTAGCAAAAAGAAATTCATATGTAATCTATAAATGTTGCTAATTAGCACATAAATTGAATACTAAAATTTTTAGAGAAATTATACGTACATGAACATTTGACCAAATGTCAAAAGAAAAGGTTGAAAGGATATTCCAAGAAAAACCGAGACTTGAAGAAAAATAATCCAAAAGTTTGAAAGTCAAATGAATATACATATATGATACAGTCCAAAACAGATTGATATCCAGATTTATGTATTTTAAAATCCAATATAAAAGATTTGCATTCCAAATTTTATCGTAAGAAGTGAGTCACTGAAAAAAGCATGTGAAAACGAAATATACTGGTCTCAATGAAAAATCCCTAAGCTCTCGTCTAATGACAGACAGTATTTAAAATTAAATGCAGATGAATTATAAATTAGGGGTTGGTAGTGGTACTAAATTCAGAGAAAAACTGTCTCCCAACACTTTTTGGAATATCCTTTCAACCTTTGACATTTTGCCAAATTTTGATGCATTTATGATTTATTGAAAAATGTTAGTATTTAATTTATGTGCTAATTAGCAAAATTTATAGACTACATATTGTTATATTACAAAAATTAGCATATGGAAGCAAGAACTACAAAGAAGTTAAGTTTATACTTTTGTTGAAGGTCAATACGATCGTAGTAGCTGTTGATATTGGCAAGATGTGCCGGTGATAGCGGCAGCGGTAGTGACAGGAACGTTGGTTGGCTGCTTAAAACAAAGACAGCGTCGGTTGGCAGACTCTGCAAGTTGGTGGCAAAGACGGGTAGTCCAGATAGCTGCCAAGGCTGTCGCTGGTGTGAGGCTGGTGACAGTTGGCAGTTGCTGCTGCTGGCTTAAGCTGTTAGGATTAGGTGGATTGGCAGGGACTGGCTGCTGCTACTGATAATATTAAATGATTGGTAGTGACTGACTGCTGCTGCTGACTGGACAAACTTCACTGCTTGGTGGCATAGCTTGTTTTATGGTGCTTGTCAAAAAACCAGCAGTATTTATACTATTCCTGCGGACATAGTTGTAGACATGAATAGCTCCCGACGTTGATATATCATTTTAGTTTTAGATTTGTGTTTGCTTTCACGTTTTAATGTACAGCAGGGATTCATCTGTTTGGAGCTATGTTTACTTGTCCATATCAAATTGAAGCTGATGAAGTCATGAATGTGTTCAAGTGGGAATTGTACTCTTATAGTGTTCCATGGGATAATTATTTGTGTCAACTTAAGTGCCGGAGGGACGTCAGCTGCGATGTTTATGCTTTGAATTTGATTCTGCTTTTGATGAATGGCTTCCTCTAGCGCTTTTCTGTGCTGGGATGATTTGCAAATTATGCTGTTGATGTTGACATATAAAGAAATAGGTTTTGATGCTGTCGTGTGCATTTAGTATGATCATTTAGTTTATGTCGACAAATGGGGTTCGTCTTAGCGCCGCCATTGTTGTCACTATCACTGCTCCTGCTAATTTCTGTTTTGTTTATGTAAATATGGAGGGATATGCGATAAAACAAAATGAACTTCTTTTTGCTAAATACGTTTCCTTTGAGGATATGAGCCATTTATAGAAACTCCATGGAATAAGGAAATTTTTTAAATTTTCTTTGTACTCATTGTTGAAAAGTAAATTGTTGTAAAATTTAATTTACAGAATTTAAATCCAATTGTACTTATATGATTGCTCCATCTTGAATATTGAGCCTTTTCATTTGGTTGGGATTGTCACATAAATATTAATACTAATATTTATGTACTTTAAATTTACAAATGTATTTAATTTGTAAATTGAAATGCTAAATTTTCTTCTTTAATTATATGTATATATATATATATATATATATATATATATATATATATATATATATATATATATACATATATATATATATATATATACATATATATATATATATATATATATATATACATATATATATATATATATATATATATATGCATATATATATATATATATATATATATATATATATATATATATATAAGATTCAAAAAGAAAATTACAGGGACAAATAAGGAGAAGCGAGAGTATGACATTCTTTGATTTTGGAATAATTCATTTTAAAATAGGTAAAGTCTTCATTGTGTACCTTAGTGAAATTAGATTAATTACAAATCACTATTTTGCTGATCAGATGATGAAATACGTCTTAATGTGTTATATCGATTAGCATGTTCAGTTTCCTCATTCAAACAAAATGAGATTCTGCATTTTCTTAACCAATTGTATGTGAAAATTAAACTTGGAAAAAGAAATTAATATTTTAGAATTTAGAACTTAGAATTTGTTTTATTTTTTATGTTGTGTGTACTTTAAGCACTGTCAAACAATTGTAAAGAATGGAGCGCATAATCCCGTGACGTCAGACTTGTGTTAACTATACGAAGAACAGAGCAACAAAAGTTACTTAATGGTTTTTTAAAACCTTTGTTTATCTTCTTCAAACTGCAATTAATATTCAATATTCATTATAATTTTGTTAGGCTTTAAGATTTACAGTTTAAGGATTAATAATATTATAAACATTTGTACATTAAATATGAAATACGATTTTCTAAACAAGTACAACTATTCGTTTGATTAATTACCGGTTTCCATACTTATTTGGTAAAAAGAAACAAAGCAGATATGGTAGTGATCTACAAAATGTTTATTTTTTGTGCACTAATATTTTTTCATCGATGTTAATCTGGTGATAAAATAGTTGGCAGAAGTCATGTTTATATTATAACTTAATATTTCAAAAAAAATTAATAGCATTTGAATTACTGAAATTTTAATCATTTTAATCTTTTAAAAATTAATTAATTTTTATGAAATTGCTTTTTCTTGGAAATTAAACTGATAATAGAAAAAACGCTATTAAAAAAACATAATATTTAATTTATATCAATTTTTTAGTTGCGACTTCAAGGTAAGATTTTGTTAAATATGTGTATTTAAACTTTTAAAAATAAATATTTTTTACTTATTGGAACATTTATATTTTATAATAAATAGAAATTTCGATCAATTTAAGTACATTTTGTTCAAATTTCAAAAGAATAAAAATATGGAGGTGGAGACACGCACTAAAAATAAATATTTCCCTTCATATATTTTACGAAAACTGTATTTTATATGTAATTTCATTCCAAAATGGATAAGTATCGAAAATTTCACGAAAAGTATTAAAAATTTCATGGAAATCTGACCATTAGTTGATATTTTTTTATATAGTCATCACCACTTATCAAGGCCCAGAGACCACTCGAGGATAAGGATTAAAGAGTGTACAGTAGTCAATTGGACAATATAGTAATCGTTAGTAATGGAAATTTGGTAAATTTGTTAACTGAAGTGGAATGGCTCATCAAGAACGTGTTTACATTGGACTTGAAGACAACCATATTATAGTCAGCTGGAAAGCAGGAAAATGGAAGACAGTTCCACAGGCGCGAAGCTTTGTTCATGGAATCTATGTTTAGGTTTAGGCACAGATAAAGAGTGAGGGGGGAATTATTGATAGTGTTTTCAGCTAGACGAGTGTTTCTTGTGAAAGTTTGGCAAGGGGTACCATAGATTGAAGCTCAGTCGAGCACTTGCCATGAAAATAACGATAAAGTAAAGACAAACTCGCAACATCTCTTCTGTGAGATAGAGGTTGCAAGGAAGAGAAAAGGGACATCTCCTACGAGGCTATGAAGTCTATTTTGAACTCTATCAAGGCAGGATAAGTCCTTTCTAGCAGCTCCTGCCCAGATGTGGTAGCAGTACTCCATCTTTGGACATACCTGGCTCTTATATAGATAGGGAATTGCATCAGCAGTGAGATATCTACTGGATTGATAGAAGGATCCCATCATTTTTCCAGCGGCCTTGACAACGGATTTGATGTATGTGTTCCATTTAAGATCAGGAGTAAAGGTCAAGCCCAGAAGCTTGTCTAAACATGGGGCCTCCCCAAGTCGAGAGCCATTCATTTCAATTGATGCCAGATGGGGATCAGAGCATTGATGAAAAGATAAAAGCTTGGTTTTAGATGCATTAAAAGTAACCAGCCACTCCTTTCCCCACTGTACCACGTGCTCAAGATCAGAGAAGAGAGAACGATTGTTTACGGTCTTAGAGATGCTACCATTGATGGTAGTGTCATCAACATAAATGTCTACGAATAATGTAAGGATGTAATTTGGAAGATCATTAATGTAGATCAGGAAGAGAGCTGGGCCTAGGATGGACCCCTGAGGGACTCCAGCATTAATACTGAAAGCTTCTGATTTCTGCCCATCAACCACTATTCTTATGAACCTATCAGAGAGAAATGATTTAATAATTGAGAAGACATTTCCAGCTATACCATAGCTGGAGATCTTGTGAAGTAAACCTTTATGCCATAACTTATCAAAGGCCTTTGATATTTCAAGAGCAATTGCCCTAGAAAGGTTGCCTCTCTCAAGGGATTCGCTAATACTATAAGATATAACTGTAAGCACATCTGCTGTAGATCTAGCAGAATGGAAACCATATTGTGTGTCACTAAGAAGGTTATTTTTGCTGAGTTGGTTGATTACTTCTCTATTTAACACAGATTCCAGCAACTTACTCATGACACACAGGAGACTTATTGGCCTGTACTGAGAGGGAGATGAGCGATCACCTGAATTCTTAAATACAGGGCATACTGATGAGATTTTCCAGGGTGATGAGAAGCAATTCTCCTTAAGACAACGTTTAAACAGTTTTGTAAGTATGGGCGCTAGTTCTGCTTGAAGTTTTTTGAGTACTATAATTGGAATATCGTCAGGGCTGGTTGCTTTACTGGAATCAAGGTTTTTGATTAGCTTGGCAACATACAGATATTTGTATATCACATAGCATGTTTTCTGATACAGGAGGAAATATTGGGGGTTGGCAGCCTTGATCGCAAAGGGTAGAATTAGCTGCAAAGTTCTTGGCAAAGAGTTTGGCTTTGTCTGATGTTGGCGAGATTACTTCAGGTCCACTGATGATAGTTGGGATAGAGCACACACATCTGTTCAGGATTCTATTTGCTATTTGCCAAAACTGGTAGAAACCAAGCCGCTGCTCAGCTACTTTGGAATTGACAGACTGAGCATACAACTCTCTCGCGTTCTTTATTACTATTTACAATGATTGCTGCCAGTCCTGAAAGCGGCTTTCGTCTCAGTACATCTATTACGTTGGAAGCAATAGAAAAAGTTATTTCTGTGCGCAATGGCAGCAGCACATTCTGGAGAGAACCACGGTTGGCTGTTAGGTTTTTGCTGGAACTTTTTCGAGAGTATGAATCGGTCTATACCTACAATTAACCATTCCATCAGGTCTGATGCTATAGAGGACACATCCTTTTTAAACATAGAACGCAAAGGTAGATCTGATATAAATATGCGAAAGCTATCCCAGTCTGCCATCGAGTATCGATATACTGTATGATGAAAGTGACGTCTGAGGACTTATTACATTTCATTTTTATTTTAACTGGTACAACAGTGTGGTCAGAAGATCCAAGTGGAGACAGAATGGAAACTGAACATAGCTTAGGGCAAGTTGTGAGAAAAAGGTCTAGGAGACTCGCATACTGGTCATCAGTGTCAGGCACACAGGTGGATTCATGAACAATCTGAGTGAGGTCATAAGCAATGAAGAAATCGTGACAGAACCTCCCCTCATCATCAGTCTTGTTTGAGTGGGTTAACCATAAATGCAGTAGTGTAAGCAAGTGCAACCCGGAAGCACATATAGGGTAATTTAGGATCTTCTCTGGAGATGTCCCTACTACATGGAAAGCCATCTTTTATATAGGCACATATTCATGCCCATGGCGATCTTGGGGGTCAGATTTGGAAGTTAAGTTAGAGTATCCTTTAATTACGAACTCATCTAGGGAAATGTTGCTAGATTTATTAAACACAGATATGTTTTCCCGTACGGAATGCTTACTACATGGGAACGTTACTTTAAAGCATCAATTATGTAAATACGATTTTCGTCTCGCAATTTCATTATTTTTGTACGATGGAAAACATTTTTTAAAATTATTACTGGTTTATTTTGCCCTTCTTTTTTTTTGAATGGTACAAAAGTTATATTGATAATATTAACTTATAATAAAGTTACATCATGTTACATATGGGGGGGGGTAATTTTGTGGTGAATTTTGGAGGTACCTATCGTACTTTAAACACTTAAACTAAGATTTATTGTTTTGTTTCAACGCAAATAGATCACTAAGCTTAATGAAATGTTTTTGCATCAATTCTCACAAATTTATTTTCTTACAGGTACATATATTTACAAATGTCTGTGAAAAAAATTTCTTTCACACTTATATAAAATTTCTGTCTCACAATTTTTACTGTTTATTATTTTAAGAAGAAAACGTTCTTTTTATATTGTTTCTTTTTTTTTCAATACCGTTTATATGTTTACATCATATCATATAGGTGAGTACAGGAATTTAGTTCCTTTTAAGTGATAGGTGATTAGAGATTATTTTGCCACCTAAACTCTAGTATTGCTAACAAAACTATCATATCCTGAACCATACCCTGCCCGACAGAGTAGTATGTATGGGCCCATCAACACTACAACCACCAAATTTTTCTGTTCGGTCATTTTCAGACAACCCACCACCTGATCACAAAATGGGGTGTCTATTGAGGAGGTTAGGAAACAACAACAACAGCAACAACAACAGCCATACTTGTTTTTCACGGGGAAGGGGGTTAGGCTACCCCGGGCAATGCTGGTTAACGAGTCCTACTAGTTATAAATATTAGTTTACAGCATCATGATTAAGAATGCTATTTGTCTAGCAGATATTTTTTCTTCATGTTTCCTTGCATCTTTAAGAGATGTTTTGTCTGTTGGTCTGTTATGTTTCAGTTTAAAAAAAAGTGTGAAATAAATTATCATTGCTATGCACCCAGAAGAAATAAACACATCTTATTTTAAATACTGGTTGTCACACATACAACATGATCGCGTTGACACATCAGTTCTCATTGAATCACTTAAGTGATGTGGAGCCTGACCAGTATGAGAGAAATAGAATGCTAGGTGTTGAATGTTATCTTCCCTTGGCCAGGATATACAAGCGCCTGGGTACTGCTTCTGAATTTGATATTCCCTGTAAAATTGAAAAAACAGCATAGACCACCTATGACTACTACCACATTAGATATTACCAGTTCATTCTTTTTTTTTTTCATGCATGTTTTAATGATGAGATAATTCCAATATTTTTCCCAATTCTGATCCAATTACCGACTCTGCACTAAATTCCCGACTCCAATGCTATTACCGATTCTGCTACTTTATAAATCTCTAAATACTTAACTATAAAGTTGTTATTTTGTCCGATTACCATAAAAACACATGTTAAATGTGCATATATTTTCTCAAACATAAAAACAAACTTGGGGGGGGGGGCGGTATCTGTAGATTTTAGCTTTACTGGTTGTTTAAAATCAATAAATATTTATTATTTTAATATCACTACCAGCAGTTGACGATATTGCTTTTAAACAAAATCAAATAAAAAAAAAAGGTAATTAAAGGAATTGTTTTTGGCATCAGAAAATATGCACAAATTTTTCTGATATCGATTTTGATATTCCTAAAAGTTCCGATTTTTCTAATTTCAATCAATCGTCCCAACACTAATACGTTTATAATAATACATTCATAGGTCTATTATACGTTAGTTTTAAATAACATTTGAATCAATATGTCGCACTAATTCTAAATCACATTTTCATTGGTATGTAACATTTGATTTTGAAATAGCAATGATTCGATCAAAGGGAAATAACTCCCAAAAGATTTACCTCTCTTGATAGTATATAAAAAAAAAAAATAAAAAAAAGCGTGCGACAGTTATCAGCTAGCAACAGTTTCGTAAATAACCTTCCTGCGTCTCTGTTATTCTTTTCTTTGAAGCATTACATCCGCGAGCCAGGGATACCTTTTCAACATTACACATTCTTCAATTTAAAATAACATTTCTGTCAGTACATCTTGCTGCAAAAGAGAACTTTGGGCGCCTATGTCAACGGATCATTAAATCTAAGGGAGATAACCAGCAAATTCATAGCAAAAATAAACATATTTTCCAAGATATAATTTGGGACGCTGAAATAATCAGTAAAACAATGAAAGGATTTTAAATGAAAAAAAAAAAATGATTACACGATTACTGTAGCCGAGTTCCGGGGAGGGGGAGGAAATGCCCCCTCTCTCTCAGATGGCCAGAAACTGAGTGCTCATTTTAAGTTAAATTTACATGGAAAAATGATCACCCACTTTTCGAAAAAATAATTTCTTCATATCATGAAAACTATTTTTTTTTTTTGCGATGGAAACGGTTTGCCGATTCGTTTTCAGCACACTGAAATATACCAAAAAAATATTTTGTTATATACGAACGTTAGACGGGCCTTAATGTAAAATTTTACCCAAAATATATTTTAAATGAATTTAAATTAAATCTATCGAAATTTCTATTTCGAAACATAAGAGTTCAAATAAGTAAAATAATATTTATTTTTTAAAAGTTTAAGTACACGTATTGAACAAAAATTTACTTTGAAGTTGCAATTAAAAAATTGATATAAATTTAATAATATTGTTTTTGTTTTTTTTAATAGCATTTTTTCTAATTAATATAGATTATAATCAGTTGCATTGCCAAGAAAAAGTAACTTCTTAAAAATTAACTGATTTTTAAAAGATTAAAAGGATTAAAATTTCATTATTTCAAAATGTCTGCTACAACATAGATTTTTTAATTAATTGTGTGAAAAATCTTTTTAAAATATAAAGCTATAATATGAACATGGCTCTTGCCACCTATTTTATGGCCAGATTAAAACCGATTCAGGTACTCCTGCAGTATTTTACCCACCGATTTCACGATCTTAGCCGAGCGTTGATCGACATCCGTCGGAAAACGCCGGAACATGGCGAGCGGTACGATACTCTATCAGCCAATCAGGGCGCTTCAAACGAACGCGCAGCAGACGAATAATTTTCATTGAAATTACACACATAGCGTTTCATTTCAGTTATTTTATTGTTCAAAGTAAAAATACACAGCCTTTCATTTCAGCTATTTAATTTAGCGATAAAAAAAAAACGGGAGCTGTTGGAAACATATTTATGCGAATTTATGTGGAGACAAAAATTTGGACACAACCCTTTTGTCTCCATAATAAATCAAATCGCGGAAGGCTACCCGGTTGGGAAGGAGCTTCTTTCCACATCCTCTGAAAACCCTTTGCTCCCTACTTTGCCTCTACAGTCAGTAGAAAATCTTCCAGTCGGAACTAAAGATAAACAGTAATTGTTGTCCCCCCCCCTACAAACATTACTGAAAAAAAACAAAAAAAAAAACATTGTTGTTACTGTTTAATAACGTTTTGTTAAAAAAAAAAAAAAAAAAAAAATATTGAAGTGTTTATTACTGCTGCTTACCCCCCCCCCCCAAAAAAAAGCTATCGGAAAACAAAATGAACCAAAAAAAAAAAAAATAAATATTCAACAAAAGAAATTTATTTTACTTTAAAAAAACTTACGGTAAGTGTTTGTGATTTATTTTATCCAAATTTTTGTGTATTAATTTTATCCATTTTGTTATGTGTGTGTAATATCTTTTCCTTGTAATGTTGTTGCTATTCACATACTTTTAGCGTTCTTGCACCGTAGCTCCGAATTCCTTGGCTTTCGTCGGCGTTAACGCCGAAAGCGTTCGTCAACGCTCGGCTAAGATCGTGAAATCGGTGGGTAAAATACTGCAGGAGTACCCCGATTCAAAATTAATATTGCGTTAAAATCCAGTTTTTGTACATACATTGCGATATTCTTGTATATCTTGTTTTATGAAATAAAATACGGAAGCCGGAACTGAATCAAATGAACTGGTTGATTGGAAAACATTCACTTCTGCAGTTGCGTTCGCCGTTCTAAAACTTTACAGCTTAACTCGATTATTCTGTTAGTGTTTACTAAAAAGTAACCAAATTTAATTGTCTATTAAAAGTAAGTCGTTAAATTATTTTTAGAAATTTTTTTTCTTGTGTTATACGTTTAATTTTAAAATTTATCAAACTTTTTTTTTTTTTTTCAATTTTAGATATTTTAAAAACTCAATTTTTTTGTTAACGTTTGTTTTTAATTTTAGTAGTAATGAAGTGGTTAGAGGCACCAAACTGGTAAAAGGGAAAATTATTCCCAAGCAGCATTCAGCGGGGTGGAATACTCTTCATATAAATAATTTAAATCGTTCCAAAGTATCGAAAACTTAAATAAACAAATAACATGTGTAGTGAACTAACAAAGTATTTTAGTGTCGCTTCTGCTCTTCCGTAGATGTCAAAGAGTCATGTAACATTTTATTTTTGTGTTATGTTTTCTACCCCTACTGAAAAAAAAAAACAGATTTTAGTTAATTATTTTTAATGATAATGATAAGTCTTTTTTACATTTCGATAATTTAATTTTTAAGTAAACTATTTGAATGTAAAATTAATTCCTATTAAATTAAATTACAGTAGTAAATAATAGTTTTTAAAAAAATCCTTCGCCGTGGCTCGCATCAAGTACATCAATTGATGACGTCACCAGATCATGTGTACATTTTGGAAAAGTTCACATCAAAATGGCTATATGTCATGTTTCAATTTTAAATAGTATTTTAGTGAGGTCTGCTATATTTCAGTTTGAAAGAACATTTTCGACTTTATATCATCCTTCAGTTTGAAATAGAATTTTATTGATCTTCAGCCTTGCTTTTGCATCATCCATCCTACCAATAGCAATCCTTGTTTGATATGAACAGCTCTCAGGTATAGCAGATTTGGGTCGGTGAACATCTGAATATTCTCTGCAAACAATCGAAGTTGTTCAGAAAACCATAGTGATTGATTTTTCCCCTTCTCAAGTGTAGATCGGTATTTGAGGCGAGCTGGAAACAGAACTCGATGAACTAAACAAAAGCATTAAAATAGAAAAAGATGTCAAGTTAAAAAAAAGGGATGAAGTAAAGAATAGATACCCTGTAGCAGACGACGCCGCCTGGCGGTGCCAGGCGCACAATTCAACTAACACCGGTGATTCGACCTTGACATTGGCACAAGCACATGGCGTCAGTTGTTTTTAAACACGTCAAATAGCAAACATGCTCGAATCAGCATTTTTTTTTTAAATATATTTACAAAACCTTTGAAGATTTAAAAGAAAAAGTATATATTTACAAAACATTTTTTTAAAATAAGTAACAAAACGAACGTATTTAAATAAAAGATATTTAAATAAACGGGTGTCTCTTTCTGTTTCGGATTTTTGCGACCAAGATTGATTTTTATGTGCCGTGTTTTGGGGGGTTCTGTGTGCGTTTTTAAGACAATTCAATATTTATTCTTTAAAACATTAACTTCAGCGACAATTAATATATTTTCAAAATAATATTTTTAAATATTACATTTTTACGAATATTCGCGAGCAAGATTTAAAAAAAAAAAGACGAGGTGTTTTTTTTTTCAATTAAATTATAAACTTTATTTGAACTTTCAACAAACTTTTACAGACATAAAAATAGACTTTATAGATATTTTATAATAATTTTTTAAAAATATATTTAACGAAAAGTTTTTTTTTTATCATTTCATTGGTGAATAAAATTTCAAAGTAATAAATGGTGAAAAAAAATATCTCGAAAAGAAAAAACACCTCGTCTTTTTTTTTTGTTTTAAATAAAAATTTAATTTTAAAATTTCGATGTTTGAAAAACAGTCCATAATATATATTTCATTATAAAAGTTCTATTTTTGTTTGATAAAAAGAATAAAACAGTTAATAAAAAAAAAACAGTCCATTAAGTTCAAATAAAGACTGTTTGAATAAAACTTATAAAAAAAGATATGAATAAAATAATATATTTTTTTATCTCGATTGTTTATACTTGTGATTTTATTATGCATAAAAAATTGCCTCGGCCTAAAAGGATTTCTCCTTCACTGACCACCGACATACATCGCACTGTAAATAAATATTGAATTGTATCAAAAACGCACAAAAAAAGAAATGGCCACAACCGTATAGAATGAACCTTTTTTTATAAGTTTTATTCAAACAGTCTTTATTTGAACTTTTTTTTTTTAATCTTGCTCGCGAATATTCGTAAAAATGTAATATTTAAAAATATTATTTTGAAAATATATTAATTGTCGCTGAAGTTAATGTTTTAAAGAATAAATATTGAATTGTCTTAAAAACGCACACAGAACCCCCCAAAACACGGCACTTAAAAATCAATCTTGGTCGCAAAAATCCGAAACAGAAAGAGACACCCGTTTATTTAAATATCCTTTATTTAAATACGTTCGTTTTGTTACTTATTTTAAAAAAATGTTTTGTAAATATATACTTTTTCTTTTAAATCTTCAAAGGTTTTGTAAATATATTTAAAAAAAAATGCTGGTGAATATTCGAGCATGTTTGCTATTTGACGTGTTTAAAAACAACTGACGCCATGTGCTTGTGCCAATGTCAAGGTCGAATCACCGGTGTTAGTTGAATTGTGCGCCTGGCACCGCCAGGCGGCGTCGTCTGCTACAGGGTATCTATTCTTTACTTCATCCAAAAAAAGAATAGCCATATACAGAATTGTGAGTCAAGTGTCAATTTTTTCAATTTGTGCTCATTCTAAAGGAGCAATATAACTATCTCCAATTTCAAAGACAGTAGACGTGGATGCATGCAGTTACTATTAGGTTGACAAAAAAGTTCTTGCCGAATTTTTAATTTTGATTTCAAATGATGTATTTTCAAATAAGTTTTCGCTATAATACTTTTTTCTTTATATATCCTTTTAAAGAGCGTTTTTTCTCTATTTAATCATTTAAATTACAATCGTTTTAAAACAATTATGTCTTCTTTTTAGAACGTTGAATACCAGATGGAGAAAAAACAAATTCACACAATTTTCTTATTTCAATTCGTTAGGCCAAAAAGCTGTTGATGGTATCATGATATCATTGGAGCATTTAGTCCAGGAACCACTACTGAACGCACAGCACAATGGTGGTTTAAGAAATTTTGTGGTGGCGGCGAGAATCTTGAAGATGATGAGCATAGTAGTCAACCATCGGATGTTGACAACGATCAATTTAGCTCTTTAGTCGATACCAATCCACGTACAACTGATCAAGAACTTGCTTCTTAATTAGATGTAACAAATATACAAAACTTGCTTCTTAATTAGATGTAACAAATATACAAAACTTGTTTCTTAATTAGATGTAACAAATATACAAAACTTGCTTCTTAATTAGATGTAACAAATATACAAAACTTGCTTCTTAATTAGATGTAACAAATATACAAAACTTGCTTCTTAATTAAATGTAACAAATATACAAAACTTGCTTCTTAATTAGATGTAACAAATATACAAAACTTGCTTCTTAATTAAATGTAACAAATATACAAAACTTGCTTCTTAATTAGATGTAACAAATATACAAAACTTGCTTCTTAATTAGATGTAACAAATATACAAAACTTGCTTCTTAATTAGATGTAACAAATATACAAAACTTGCTTCTTAATTAGATGTAACAAATATACAAAACTTGCTTCTTAATTAAATGTAACAAATATACAAAACTTGCTTCTTAATTAGATGTAACAAATATACAAAACTTGCTTCTTAATTAAATGTAACAAATATACAAAACTTGCTTCTTAATTAAATGTAACAAATATACAAAACTTGCTTCTTAATTAGATGTAACAAATATACAAAACTTGCTTCTTAATTAGATGTAACAAATATACAAAACTTGCTTCTTAATTAGATGTAACAAATATACAAAACTTGCTTCTTAATTAGATGTAACAAATATACAAAACTTGCTTCTTAATTAGATGTAACAAATATACAAAACTTGCTTCTTAATTAGATGTAACAAATATACAAAACTTGCTTCTTAATTAAATGTAACAAATATACAAAACTTGCTTCTTAATTAGATGTAACAAATATACAAAACTTGCTTCTTAATTAAATGTAACAAATATACAAAACTTGCTTCTTAATTAAATGTAACAAATATACAAAACTTGCTTCTTAATTAGATGTAACAAATATACAAAACTTGCTTCTTAATTAGATGTAACAAATATACAAAACTTGCTTCTTAATTAGATGTAACAAATATACAAAACTTGCTTCTTAATTAGATGTAACAAATATACAAAACTTGCTTCTTAATTAGATGTAACAAATATACAAAACTTGCTTCTTAATTAGATGTAACAAATATACAAAACTTGCTTCTTAATTAAATGTAACAAATATACAAAACTTGCTTCTTAATTAGATGTAACAAATATACAAAACTTGCTTCTTAATTAAATGTAACAAATATACAAAACTTGCTTCTTAATTAAATGTAACAAATATACAAAACTTGCTTCTTAATTAGATGTAACAAATATACAAAACTTGCTTCTTAATTAGATGTAACAAATATACAAAACTTGCTTCTTAATTAGATGTAACAAATATACAAAACTTGCTTCTTAATTAGATGTAACAAATATACAAAACTTGCTTCTTAATTAGATGTAACAAATATACAAAACTTGCTTCTTAATTAGATGTAACAAATATACAAAACTTGCTTCTTAATTAAATGTAACAAATATACAAAACTTGCTTCTTAATTAGATTTAACAAATATGACGATTTCCAACCACTTCACAGAGATCGGAAAGATAAAAAAAACTTGATAAATGGGTGCCTCACAAATTGAATGACAACCAAAAGAAAAGCCATTATGAAGTGTCATCTTCCCTTCTTTTATGCAACAAGACCGACCCGTTTCTCGACCGAGTTGTGACTTGCAATCAAAAGTTAGTTCTTTATGACAACCGACGACACTCAGCTCAGTAGTTAGATGCCGCGACAAAGCTACACAACTCTTCCCGAAGCCAGAGTTGCACCAAAAGAAGGTCATGTTGGCTATTTGGTGGTCTGCAACCGGTCTCATCCATTACAGTTTTCTTGAATGCAGATAAAATCATTACGGCGGAGAAAGTAGTCAACAAATAGATGAAATGCATCAGAAACTTCAACTGCATCCAATATTAGTCAATAGAAAAGGCCCAATTCTCCTCCACAACAATGCCCAACTGCATATTGTTAAACCAATTCTGCAGAAGTTGAACAAATTGGGCTACAAAACTGCTTCATCTGCCATGCTCTCTAGGCTTCTCACCTATCGACTACCACTTTTTAAAGCATCTCGACAATTTTCTGTGTGAGAAATGCTTCAAAAACCTAAGCGATATCAAAAACGCTTTCATCATCACCAGAACGCAAAATTCTTACATTACTGGCATAAATACACTTGTTTTGCGTTGGCAAAAGTGTGTTAATTCTGATTGTGCTTATTTCGATCAATAAACTTTTGTTTGAGTCGAGATATGTTCATCTGAATTTAAAAATTAAAAATCGCAAGAACTTCCTTGTCAATCTAACTGGCCTCTTCCTTTTCCCACTCTCAAGCTAAATTCGTCCCAAGCTAGGACTCTTCTAATTCTCCTAATGTTAAGTACTTTTTTTTAATAGAGATCCCACAAATTCATCTAGCACAAATTCTGGATTAGGAGGGAAATCTTAACATCCTAATAAACCAGTGCCTCAGATGATTGTCAACACTGCATAGGTCTGAAGCTGCAAACTATCCAGCATAAAAGAGGAAACAGCTCAATTCTGTGAGGAATATCTTCCTTTGCCTGATATAAAACTAAGATTCATTTCTGGAGTTAAATCAAGGTGATCAATAAATCCATTTTCTGTAAATACTTTTATAATAATTCTACTGGAACAATACCTGTCCTAGGGTGGGTAACATTAATTCTCCAAGCTTTGAACCACAAAAAATTCAAATCAACATATAATGCTACTAAACCATATCAATCCTTATTTTAATTCAGATCAAAATCCATTACATGATTTTGATTCTAAAAATTGTCTCAAATTTAAGGTTTAAACTTAATAGGTCTGAAGAAGAAATTGAAATTCAGGGAAGCTTGATTAATTGGTGTTTAATGACTATGCATCAAATTTACTGCAAATCTTAAATATTTGAATTTTCAAGTGAGAGTTTGTGCTCATATTATACCCCCCTAAACCCTGTAAAATAGTCTAGAGAAACTGAAATTTGGGAAATATTTATTAATTGATGTCTAATACACATTATTGAAATTTCCTAAAAATTGGAGGCATCTCAATTTTCAAAAAGTACTTTACACTTTAACCTAGCAAATAAACTTTCCGTTGTTTTACAGGAAAGTACTAAATCATCAGCATAAAGCATCTCTTCTAGAAAATCTATACAAACTCTTTGGACAATGCTTATCAAATAAAAGGTAACTGACTCTGAGTAGATCTATGTACTCCCACCTCAACATTAAAGCTGTTAAAAATGTGTTGTTTAATTCTCATCTGACTTTGGACATTTCTGTACACTACTAAGTCATGCAAAATTCACAAAACAAGATCTGTTAACACTCTGTGAAAGCTTTTGCCAAATCAATAAAAGCAAAATACAGGTTCTTCTTTTTTACCAAAATACTTGCCTTGCATTTGTCCCAGGATAATTATAGCATTAGTGGTAGAAAACTAAACTGCATCTATGTTTATCAACTTTCTTATTCATTGCTCAGTTAGTCTTTCAGCTATTTTAAAGACCTGTTCTATCAGGTCTGTAATTACCTGTATCCAAAGCTCCTTTAGTCTTGTAAAAATTCACAATTGGACTGATAGAAGTCTTTCAGAACAATCCTTTCGTTTATGATCTGATCTGTCAAGTCTGTGGTCATCTTAATGCCTTTTCAATTCACAGCTTTCAACATTTTTGGGACATCTGAGAGTCCTGCAGCTTTACTCTCTTTCATCTTACTCATAGCTTTCCATACTATTTCGTTTATTTCTTATGACTGGTTCAGATACTTCTTCATTTCAATCTCTCATAATAGCATTTCCAACCATCTATCTCGTTGTTTATTTGTTGCTAGCACTTCATTATCATTTCAAATGCACTTCTTTCCAACAATATTTATTTGGCATTGTAATCTATTTAGCTAGACTGAATAATGAATTCTTGTAGTCATCCCTTGTAATATATTTGTTCAGACATATATTCTTAATAAATAAGCTTTCTTTCCACTCACTCCATAGTTTCTAATTTACTTTGATACACTTCTTAACTTCCTCATTTCAGCATCATGTCATGCTATGCCTTGGAAGCCCCTTTGTTCGCTCGCAAGTCTGGTTTGTTGCCTTTAATCTCTTCCACAGTTTCTCCATGACGAACACTCAAACACTAAACTTGCATTTCACATGCTCTTAACTTTTTACCTGAATTTTCTTCGCCTTAGTTAGATAACTGCTTTCTGGCGTGACAATTTCTTCTCCAGGTATAATTTTTACCTCACCTCAAGAGTTTTCTGTCCTGTTCACTCACCACCAGATAATCTAGAGTCCTTCTTGTTTCAACTGATAATCTATTTTTCTATTTTCAATATAGTATTTTAATTTTATTAATATATATATTTTTTTTTTTGAATGAGTAAGATTGAATGTCACGTGATCAAAACAGCATTTTCCATGCCATTTGCATTTAATGAAAGTGTTAAAGTCGTCAAAGCAGCTTGTAAGATTAGTGGTGTGTAATGCCTTAAATTATCATCTATCATTGGTTTTCATGCTTCAATAATGGGAATTTTGATCCCAAGGACAGGTCACACATCAGTCAACAAATTAAGCTTGATTAAGAGCAATTGAATCAACTTCCTTACAAAAACTAACACAATACTTAAAAAATGCACAGGTATTATTTGACAAACTAATATATCTAGTATGGAAATTTCAGTGTACTTTCTGCTTCAATCTGTATAAGTTACTGTTAATAACATTCCTTTTGAAATAAGTATTGACTCTTATTGAAATTTGAACTGCATAAATTTCTATTTCCTCAAATTAAAAAGATAAACTCTTGCCATTTACTTTTATCTGGTGGTATCAGCTTATACCCTTTCTCTAACAGTAAGCATTACTCATAATTTATCATAGATTATACATCAAGATCATTATTATATATATAAACTGGCCTTGTCTGTCTGAGGATTGGTCTACACCAAACTCCTCTGTCAATTTTTGGCCTACAGACTTGTGACTTAATATATAGAGGATTTGAGTCTGTGGAACAAATTCAACTTGTTTTTTAGCCAATAAAAATAGTTGCTAAGGGTTCAAAATTGATACATGGCAGGTATAAGTTGACTTAAAATGCTTTTCAATGCATGCACAAATATACATTTATACCTTTTTGTGGTGAAAATTGTGGGAACACAGGCTTACCTCTTAAACGGCCTCAGTGTGCACTTTGTCGATGCAGTGTCATGATGCTGAAAAGGGTCCAAGATGGTGCCTTCGGTCTTATATAACAATGCAGTCTCGCAGAATCTCGTGTGCTCTTGCGCACATATGCAAATTTGGAGGACTCTGTCTTTTATAAAAACAGGCCACTGGGGCAGATGGGACAGAGGTGAAAACGAGTCTACGGAAAGTATTGACGGAAAATGCTACTGCAGTGAGCTGAGGTTTTGTGTACTCTTTTTTTTTGCAACAACACTTTTACAATGTTTTTACTTTTTATATGCATTAGGATACAGTACAGATGGTAATGAATCAAGTTGGATAGTTATTTGTTTTGATTTTAATCCTAGCTATGACACATAAGTCATTTATTTTTACTTTTGAAATCATTACTATACACTGAGTACACTATAATAATCATTAGAGTATTGGCTCTATAATAAATACAAAATCTTCATAAATTAAAATATATTTAAGCATATATTACAACCTGCCAATGCCAGGCAGCCTGTTAATATACATATAAAAGTGACCTTGTTTATCTATGTTAGGAACGTTCTCTACCAAACTCTTGTCAATTTTGATTTACTGACTAGAAACTTGATATATAGGAGATTTGGATCTGTAGAATGAATTCAATTTGATTTTTAACTAGTAAAAATTGCTACTAAAGAGGTCAAAACTGGAAAAAAAAAATGGAACTTGGCAGCTGCAAGTCAAAGTGCTCTTTTACACATATGCAAGTATACATTTATAACTTAAACAATGTTATTTTTTTAACTTTAACTGGCTCAGAGGATAACAAATAAGGCTAGATAGCTATATGTTTTGGTTTCGATTTTAGCTGATGGCAACCAAGTCAGATTTTCTTTTTACTTTAGCAATCACTATTATATATTGGGTACAATATTAGACGATTGACTCTAATAATAAATATGAAATCTGCATAAATTAAAATATCATATTTAAGCATATTTTATGATCAGGCAACCTACTTGTGTTTGGGTGTATGTATATATATATATACATGTGCACATAAAGTTATGAACAGTACATAGGGCCCGAGCAAAGCCGGGCAGTATATATATATATATATATATATATATATATATATATATATATATATATATTGGTTTTGTTGAGATCTGAGTAGGTACTTCTGTTCCACAGGATTGGATTGACAGTGTCTTGGTGACTGTTTAAAGGAAAGGGACAGAAGAATGCCATGGGATCACGTTGTTGGAAGCTGCTGAGAAAGTTCTTGCACAACTTCTATTAAACAGGCTACTGGAAGATGTTTGTCCTAATGCTATTCCAGAGTCACAAAGTGGCTTTAGGTCTGGCAGAGGGACTATGGATATGATTTTTTCAGCCCAGCAAGTTCAGGAGAAATGCATTTAGCAGCAGATGCCTCTGTATCAAGTGTTTGTGGATCTGACCAAAAAATTTGACACCTTCAACAGGGATGCTCTCTGATTGATCTTAGAGAAAGTAGGGTGTCCTCCAACTTTTGTTAGAATATTCAAGGAACTGCATAGGGACATGAAAGTTTGAGTCTCCTTTAACAAAAAATTGCTAATGAAATCCCAGTTGACAATGGTGCCAAACAAGGTGATATTCCTGCCCCTACTCTGTTCTCTATATATTTTGCTGCTCTATTCATTCATGCATTTCAGGATTGTGATAAGGGTGTCATGTTAAGATTTCGAACCACAGGTTGCATTTCTAATCTTCGAAGATTTAATGCCAGAACTAAGCTGCATCATGTCTTAGTTAAGGAGCTACTGTATGCAGACAATGCTGTTTTTTGTCACACACTGAGGCCAATATGCAGTATATAATGGATCACTTTGCTGACTCCTGCATTGCCTCTAGTCTGAAAATCAGTCTGTCTAAAACAAAGGTGATGTTCACTTCTGCACCAGGCCAATCATACATGGTGCCGAACATCATGCTCTGTTGTGCTAAGCTAGGGATATTTAATTCGTTTGTCTACCTTGGTAGTTCTCTGTCAAGAGATGGCTCTTTTGATGCTGAAATCCACAGACGAATTCAGAAGGTTGCTGTAGCTTTTGGAAAGTTAAAGAATAAAGTGTGGTCTGACCATGGCATCACAGATAGGACAAGTGTCTGCGTTTCCAAGATGTGTGTGCTAACCACACTGTTGTATTCATTGGAAACATGGACATTGCATCAAAGGCACACTAAATGGCCTGAACGATTTCACCAAAAATGCTTGAGACACATCTTAAACATCAAATGGCAAGCACAAGTACCCGACATTGAGGTCCTTGTGAGAGCATGTTGCTCTAGTATTGAGACCCTTGAAATCATATTTCACATACGTTGGGTGGGTCACATGATTCAAATAAAAGATTGTAGGCTACTGAAACAAATTTTTTATGAGGAGCTGGAAAATGGCAAGCGCTATCAACATAAGTCAAGGAAGAAGTTCGGGGACTGTCCAAAGAACAATTTGAAAGTCCTGCAAATCAACATCAACACGTGGGAAGAACTTACTCGGCCAAGGCCAAAGTGGTGAAAGCTTGTATGTGAAAGTTGTAATGCTCTAGAGAAAAGAAAGCAGGCCCACAGCAATCTGAAGTGAGAGTTTCGCAAATGTTTAATGGTCTTAACTATGACACACAGAGCTGGAAATGTGACACTTGTGAACGAGTGCTTCTGTGACAGTATCGTTGGATGCAGCGATGATGGTGGTGATGATGGAAAGAGAGAGCATTGTTAGGGAAGGTTGTTATGATATCGATTTAATACACACATCTACTTATTTGCGGATTTTGATAAAGAAGAACTGTTTTATTTCATAACTTCTGTTGACATAAATGGCCATTAAAAAAAGTACACTAACTGAAAAACAGACGCTTCACAATAGATATCTCTCAAAAATGTCAGAAATGGTGCCTTTTGGTGATTTGACAAATGCATCTGGATAGACTTCCCATGTGAAGAAAGGCTGTTAACCAAATTCTGGGTGGTCAAAAAAAAATATAGGTCGGATGTTATGAGTTTCTTTGGATAAGGAAAACAAGATGCTGGATACAAAGTCAAGTATCTGTTAGTCGTTGTCCAGGGAATTTGATCACCATAAAAAGATAACCAAATTATTTGTTTTTACACATACGAAATGGCACTTGGAAAGAAAAACCCTTGGTTATGCAAATAAAGAATGGACCCTCCTACATGAATGATGGTGAAAAGTAGGGACCCTCCCACAGATGGAGGGTGAAGGCAACAAACTCTCTTGTTGAGAGTGGCAGATTAAGGAAGAAGAAGAAAAGGAAATTTTTCTTTGAGTTTGAGAATTTAATAAAAAACTGCCTGAGATTGGTTTTCTGAGAATTGGGAAATGGGATACTGGGAATCAGAGGTGGGGTTAAGCCCACTTGATTCTCAATATAATAAAAGGCAAAAATAGCTCTTGACTGAAGACACTCTGCCAACTGCCTTGGGACTTACACACCAGTTAGAGAGAAACCCTTGACTTGTCTTACCTTATTCTAAGCCCTGAATCTACACTGTGTAGAGACAAGCCCTCAGGTTTAAGGTTATTTGCCATAACTTTACTAATAGAAGCTGCCAGTCCCCAGAGCACAGAGAATTTGTATTTAGTCACAACTTTTTACAATTAATTGCGGACCCGTAACATAGTGGTTAGAGTACTTGGAAAAATCAATTGTAAAAGTGATATTCTCCTGGATGTTGAAGGTTCAATCCTCAGTGTGGGCAACCGAAAAATACAATTGCGAATTAACTACGATCTCTATCCAGTCATAGCTGACGGAACAAGAGCATGCTACCCCTGTGAAGGGTTCTGCTTGAAATTCCCGAGTTTGACAAGATACATCTGAAGAAGGTCAGAGATTACATCAACTGAAATGATAAACGTTTCATCTGGGCTGACGTTATCCACCTGATGGTCAAGGACCCGAACCTTGGATTAACCACTAAGGAGGCTGTCCTATCAGCAGGTGCAAAGTACTGGGGATGCTGTATTGCCATTTGGTGAATGGATTCTGGACCATACAGTAGTTTCTGGTAGGGCCTTTCAATGCCATACTAGTGGGTAATTGTTACAGCTTTACCTTATCATGTGCTACAAAAAAAAATTTGTTGTCTTTTTCTCTCTTACTTTCCCTCTGTCCTGCTCCAACCAAGTCTATTGACCTGTTCCACAAATCCCAAAACCTCAACATGACAAATCTCAAAAAAAAAAAAACACGAATAAACCTAGAACCTCATCCCCTAACGTAGACCCCTACTACCAGGTCTCCTTCTCCAACATCAGGGGTCTACGTTCCAACCTTCCAGAGGTTGAAACACAATTACAGGAGACAAAACTGGACATATTCTTTCTAAGTGAAACTGACATAGGGCCAACCACTTCCCGAGACGAATTCATAATTAAAGGATACTCTAACTTAACATTTAAATCTGACTCCCAAGATCGCCATGGGCATGGAATATGTGCCTACATTAAAGATGGCTTTCCATGAGGTAGGGATATATCCAGAGAAGACCCTAATTTACCTAATATGTGCTTCTGGGTTGCACTAGCTTACACCACTGCATTTATATTTGCCCTCTATCACACCCACAACAGTGGGGTTACTATCTTTAAGAGCATATCTGAGAAAATTGACCACATTCTGTCTGCTCATCTTTCAGCTAACATTCACATTTGTGGTGACTTCAATGTCCATAATGTGGAATGGCTGACCCACTCAAATAAAACCGATAATGAGGGGAGGTTTTGTCATGATTTTGCTACTGCCTATGACCTCACTCAGATTGTTTACGAACCCACCGGTGTGCCCGATGCTACCGGTCAGTATGCAAGCCTTCTAGACCTTTTCCTCACAACTTCTCCTGAGCTACATTCATGTTCCGTTCTATCTCCTCTGGGATCCTCCGACCACTCTGTTGTAGCAGTTAAGATAAAAATGAAATGTAATAAGTCTTCAGACATACCTCTCCACCGTACAGTATATCGATACTCTATGGCTGACCTGACTGGGATAGCTTCTGTACATTCATATCTGATTTACCTCTGCATTCCATGTTTAAAAAGGATGTGTCCTCTAGAGTATCAGACCTCATCGAATGGTTAATTGTAAGCATAGACCGATTAATACCATTCAAAAATTCCAACAAAAACATAACAGCCAGCCATGGTTCTCTCCAGAATATGCTGCTGCCGTCGTGCACAGAAATCACTTTTTCCATAGCTACCAAGTAATAGATGTACTGAGACTAAAGCTGCTTTCAGGACTGCTAGCAACCAATGTAAAAGAGTAATAAAAAATGCAAGAGAGCTATATGCTCAGTCCGTTAAATCCAGAGTAGCTGAGAAGTGGTTTGGTTCCCACCAGTTTTGGCAAATAGCAAATAGGATCTTGAACAGAAGCGTGCGTTCTATCCCAACTATCATCAATGGACCTGAGGTCATCTCGTCAGCATCAGACAAGGCCAAACTATTTGCCAAGAACTTTGCAGCTAATTCTACCCTACGCAACGAAGGCCATCAACTCCCCGTATTTCCTCCTATAACAGACAACACGCTAAGCAACATACAAATATCTGGGCGTGAGGTCGCCAAGCTAATCAAGAACCTTGATTCCAGTAAAGCAACTGGCCCTGACGGTATTCCAGTTATAGTGTTGAAAAAGCTCCAACCAGAATTTGCCCCCATACTTACAAAACTGTTTAAGCGTTGCCTTAAGAAGTGCTTTCCAACACACTGGAAAACCTCATCAGTATGCCCTGTATTTAAGAATTCAGGTGAAAAGTCACCTCCCTCTCAGTACAGACTAAGTCTCTTGTGTGTCATGAGTAAGTTGTTGGAATCAATATTGAATAAAGAAGTAGTCAACCACCTCAGCAGAAATAACCTTCTTAGTGACATACAATATGGTTTCTGCTCTGCAAGCTCTACAACAGATGTGTGAATGGTTATATCTCATAGGATTAGTGAATCTCATGACAAAGGCTTCCTTTCTAGGGCAATTGCTCTTGACATATCAAAGGCCTTCGATAAGGTATGGCATAAGGGCCTACTTCACAAGATTTCCAGCTACAGTATAACTGGTAATGTTTTCTCAATCATTAAATCATTTCTCTCTGACAGGTTCATAAGAGTAGTGGTTGATGGGCAGAAATCAGAGGCCCACAGTATTAATGCTGGAGTCCCTCAGAGGTCCATCCTGAACCCAACTCTCTTCCTGATATACATCAAAACACATACTTAAATCATTCATTGACATCTATGCTGATGACACGACCATCTATGGCAACACATCAAAGGCTGTAAATAAACAAGGTTCTCTCTAATTCTCTCTCTTCTGATTTTGAGCACGTGGTACAGTGGGGGAAGAGGTGGCTGGTTACTTTTAATGCATCTAAAACCAAGCTTCTATCTTTACATCATCAATGCTCTGATCCCCATCTGGCATCAATTGAAATGAATGGCTCTCGTCTTGGGGAGGCTCCATGTTTTGACAAGCTTTTGGGTTTGACCTTTACTTCTGATCTGAAATGGAACACGTACATCAAGTCTGTTGCCAAGGACGCTGGGAAAATAGTGGGATCCTTCCACTGCTCCAGAAGATATCTCACTACTGATGCAATTCTCTATCTATATAAAAGCCAAGTACGTCCAAGGATGGAGTACTGCTGCCACATCTGGGCAGAAGCTGCTAAAAACAGCCTATCCTACAGAGTACAAAATAGACTTCGTAGCTTAGTGGGGAATGCCCTTTTTTCTTTCCTGCTGCCTCTCTCTCACAGAAGAGACGTTGCGAGCCTGTCTTTGTTTTATTGTTATTTTCATGGCAAGTGCTCGTCTGAGCTTCAATCTCTTGTCCCCCCCCCTCACCAATCTTTCACGAGAAACACCCATCTGGCTGAAACTACTGTCAATAATTTTTCCCCACTCTTTATCAGTGCCTAAATCCAAACGTAGATTCCATGAGCAGAGCTTCTTTCTCAGAAGTGCACGACTGTGGAACTCTCTTCCGTTTGCCTGTTTCCCACCTGACTACAACTTGGATGTCTTCAAGTCCAACATAAACAAATTCCTTACAAACCGCCCTCTTAAGTAAGACACTCTATCAAATCTCCAATACTAATGATTACTACAATACTATCTCATTGATTACTGTACATGCAATAACCCTTATCCCCAAGTGGCCTCCGGGCCTTGATAAGTGGTGACCTCCATGTAAAAAAAAAAAAAAATGAAAATCACACTCAAGATGAGAACAATAGTCTAATGAATCCAAATAATGTTTTCTGTTTCACTTGTTACCTCTCCCTCTCTTGGCAAGCAAAGGTGAAAGGTCGGTTAGTGTTTGAGCACAGCAACGGTGAATTATCAGCGACAGTACAGCTGAGCAACAGATCGGGACAGCAGTGAATTATTAGTGACAGTTTTTTTTTTTTTTATATCTATGTCATCATCTCTGCCGTTCCCAACAGATTTGATTGCTATGGTAATCAACAGCCGATCAGAAAAAAACGTCGCTTTGTTCCTTACAAATTCTGAGAATCTTTTAATGCAATAATAACTTGTTTTAATGAACAAAAATTGAAGATTTTTTTTTTTTCAAAATATAGCTGAGAAGGTGCCCTATGAACTGTAAAACTTGTTTGAAATTTGGTCGCAAAACGAGTGAGCGGCGAAGCTTTAAAGCAGTTCTTAATGAATAAAACTAACACTTAACCATAGATTTAAACACATCGTATCCTTTATCATCCAAACACTACCGTGTTTGGATGATAAAGGAACAATCGTGTTTACATCTTACAAATTGACACAAAAATAAGTCACCATAATGTTTTTTCCTCTTTTACAAGCCGAGATTCAAGCATCATTTCAAAATATGCAAAATAAAATGTTTTTTACTAAATTGTCAATTTTCAGTATAACAAGATTACATCAGTGGTTTTCAAACATTTTTGGTTTGATGTTTCCATATTCATTGTACTTGTTTTAGAAATAGGAATTGTTTTGGTAGCTCTAACCAATTCAAATGTTAAAAGAAATGTATAGAATAAATAACTTTACCAATTGAGATCTCAAAGGAAATTGCACTATCAAAAAAAAAAGAAAAAATTATCGTTAATTCCCCCTTCCAGGCACAGTGCCACTGACGTAAGGAACTACTATGTGGGATCAAATTTACATGGATACTATGTAGGGAGTTGAGCAGCAAGATGCCTGTCGACATTGCACTTGAACTTCTACTTGTCAGTAGTCAGATCTGGTAGGGGATTTTAAAGTTTAGCAGTTTGAAGGAAGAAACTATTTGAATAGGTTTTCTAGCATCTAGGGATCTCTACAGTGTAGGGATGGGATTTTGCTGCTTGTTGGGTTAGTCGGGGTATTTACATCAAGGAGGTACAAGTGCTTTGAGCACATTTCATTAAAATATTTGTAAAGAGATGCAATATTTCAACAATGGGATACAGGTTGGAGTTTGGTTGCTAGTGTGGAACTTATTAGGTTGGCAACATTTTTCTTTTAACCTTGTCTATGAGTGAGAGACCAGTGGCAGATGCACCAGTCCAGATGTAGCAACAATTAGATATTTTTTTGGTCTTCAGGACAAGATCACAGTGTAGTATCTGTTCTGATGCTACACTTCACTTTTCTGTTCCCAGTCAGTGGAGGTGAAATCCTTTCTGACTGAAGCAGTTTTTATTTTTTGTTCCTATCCAGAGTGTCCCATTTTGGAGAGATGGATTTCCCCCACATTAAAAACCGACATTGTGTCTAACTGTCCTCGTTGGGAACAATTAGATTTTTTTCCTTGCAGCAGGGGAATCTCAAGTGCCGAAAAGCTGGTCATGCTAATACCATTTCCTAATGAAAATATCTACAAGGATTATCCAAAATATACAATGTAATATTATTCATATGAAAATTATCCATTCTATAGAAAACAGTGAAAATTTGCTTAAAATTACATTAGTCATCTTAAACAAATGGAGTATGAACAATAAGGCAACAGATAAAAATATATCAATTTTAAAAACAGGAAAACTTGACCTGCTTATGGAAAATTGAATTTATATTGAAATTGAGCGACTTAAAGCTACTCTGAATCACTAAGTTTTTTTTTCTCCAGACAGAAAAAACAAAAAAAGTTTTCTTGACGGATGTTATCTTTCAAAAAATGTAAATATTTCTAACTAAATAGAGGGAGGCAGGGATTGAAATGGAATTAAAAAGACTGACAATGAGAACAGCTAATTAGTTATAAAGGTGCTTTCATAATTAAGTATGATTTCTATATCCAATGTTTCAACGTGACTATGCCATACATCTTAAATATCATAGGTCAACGAAGTGAAACGATATTGAGTACCTGGGCACTACTTCTCAATTTCATATTCCTTGTAAAATTAAAAATAAAAACAGTATAGACCACTTAGGACTTCTACACCATCAGATATTACCATTTTTTTAAATGTACATGTTTTAGTGATAGGATGATTCCAATATTTTTCCCCCGATTCCGATACAATTACCAATTCTGTACTAAACTCCAGATTCCGACTCTTTATCCATCTCTTAATATTTACATTTTATAAGTCAGTATCAGATGGGTGACAATTTGAGAATATCAGGCGGTGTATGTAGGAGGATACTGACACCTTCAGCAGCTTCTGCATCCCACCTGACCTCCAGCTATTTCAATCTTGTATTGCCGCTGGAACAAGTTGGTTGGAATGAGCGAACGAGGCTGAACTGCTTCAGTTTAAACACACTCCCAGCACATATTATCAATCATCTCTAAGATGATCCAATGGTCTTCATTGTTCTGATGGATGAATGGACATTATTATGATTTCTATAAATAAATCCTTGTAAGGGTTAGTGTGAAGCATTACAGCCATGGTGGATGGAATTTGGGTGTCTTTAATAATGAGCACTTAATCTCTAAGTTGATACTTACCAAACATGTCCTTCTCCAATTTCAAGTTGTACTGTTCATTTTTTCTAAATAAAAATTGTCACAAAACAGAGTTCTCAGTTGTCATTTTCCAAATTTTCACCATCAAATATTTACATTGTGTAATCTTGCAGTATATATAGTTAACAGATGAGAAATTAAAAAAAATAAATACAACTAATAACTGTCATCAAACATTAAAATTTAACTTTCTACCGGCCTATATACTTTTAAAGTGTGGAAACTGATTATAAGATTTACTATCCCCAAATTTGTTATCGTTAAATTGACTTATCAAAAAACAAAGACATTTTTTTTAAAGGATATCAACAGAACGAGAGGCAGCCATTTTGAGCATTGTTTGATGAAAAAGAGTTTCAAACAAAATCTTTTTTTTTGGGGGGGGGGAAACAAAAAACTTGGAAACAAGTTTCAGAAAGTTAAAAGTACACAAGTTGGAAGAAAATTAAATTTTATTAAGTTATTTATTGCATTTTTCTTTTGACTTCTGTCAACTAAACTGCAAGATTACCTTACCTTACATTGCATTTTCATTTCTCTTATTGCGAAAATAAATATCTGTCAACCATTTTTTTTAGGAAATTTAGAATGTGAAAAATTCAATTATGTTTTTGTTATGCGATGCATACATATTTTTTTCATGACTTCAAAATCAAATATTCAAATTTGTTCTCAAAATTAAATTATGCAGATATTTTAAAACTGTCTTTATTGAGAAACATTAAAAATCGTAAGAGGTAATACAGGATTTTAGACATTTACAAAGGTTAATAAATAAATTTCATTTTAAAGAAAATAAAAATGGTTATTCACTAAATGAATATTTTCAGTTTGTCATTAACATTAAAAAGAACAAACAAAACCTACAATATTTCTTGATTTCAATAGGCATCAGCAAAATAGTTTTTAGACTTTTTTTTTTTTAAGTGACTATAAATTGAGAACTAAACAAATCTATCATGATATGGCATGAAAAAATATTTTTAAAATTTGACAATAAGATGAAATAGCAAAAAAATAAAATTACTTTCATAGCAATTTGTTCTGACATTTTTACTATACAAATAGGATTTTTTTAATAAGAGAAATGATTTGATGCATGCGACCATACAAATCTACAGCTGGTCATTTAACACTAATCAAATGAACCATTCATTAAGTTTATTTTTTTTTGTATAGACACAAATTGCTTTGAAGCATTTGTTTTAATATATATATATATATATATATATATGTGTGTGTGTGTGTGTGTGTATGTAGACTATCCGGTTTCAGAAGTTTTAGATGAGGGTTGATAATTTGTTCCATTTTGTTAGGACTACTATTCTCATCTTGGCTATGATTTTCACAATGTTTCGGCCGACTTCACCTTCAACCTCCTTAAGGTGTATACGTTCCTCAAGTAAAGATTCCAGACTTCCCAAAAAGTGCACCAAAAGATGAAAGATTACATTGGTCGAAATGTGAAAATAACAACCAATTGGAGAATAATTCTCTGAATACAAATAGGCAATCATTCAAAGTCGACACCCAGAAAATCAATTAAGATAATAAATACAAAATATAAAAAAATCATGAATAAAAATAAAAAATTTGGTTCTTTGATATTTTTTGAGGTGTATGAAACCATTTTCTCCTTTGAGTTTTTAGCCATAATGCTTAACTTTCTACCTTCAACTTTATTTTAAGTCAGAAGTTACCACTGAATTTTTAACAAGTCAGCCATTCAAATATATTCAAGAATGGCCCGATGCAACTAATCTACTACCATGAAATTATAAAAGGTAATTTCAAAGCATTTGAATTGCCAAATTAAAAATAAATTATGGCTTAAATTAACAATAAAAGGCAAAAAACTTGATTCATTTGTGTTCCTAAACTAATCGAAAACATTAATAGTTCCCATGCACCCCTGTTGTACCAAAGAATCCAAAATGGTATGCATAACATTTCTGGCAGATCTTAAGAAAGTGAGCGCATGATAATATTGTAAAAATTTTCTAAAAAGAAAAAAAAAAAAAAAAAAAAATTAAATCAACGATAAAACTTGTAAAAATCTGTAAATGTTATGCTGATTTGTTATTGTGTAGATCAGCAATATTTAAAGTTTTAGTGAAAACAAGTATTTGAACTACTACTCTCATTTTCGTAGCTATATTTATGTTTCAGTTGATGTAATGTTGGACTTTCTTTAGGCACATCATTTCAAACTTGGAAACCTAGTCAAACTCTGGAATCTATACAGAATTCCTAATTAAACCCTATCTTAGGGAATAGCCATGACCAGGTAGAAGTGTTACTTATTAAATTGTTCTTTGTCATTATCAACTGTAGCAAGGATTGAACCTTTAACCTCCAGAAGGCTGTCAATTAAAACTCATTGTAAACTAATGTCCTTAGCTATGGGTTCATGTTGACAAGTATAATATGAATCTTGTCTAGATATGTAGTACCTAATTATTTCTGCAGTTGGTTTTTAATGTGGGAAAAATTCAGCTCCTCAAAAAATGAGCACTATTGATTGGGACAAAAATTAAAATTATCTTCGTTTAGGTGGATTTTCCTTATACAGTTTGAGGACAAAACAGATGAAGTGTAATATCAAAACATGTACTACACTTTGCTCCTTTACTGGGTTTTTTTCTTTGACAAGTACTCCTATTAAAAAGGAAAATATAGCTGGTTCCAACATATCTTAAGTGGCATCAGTTTGAGACATTTGCATTGTTCTGCCTTTTATAAACTTAAATTTCTACTTATGGTGTTTCAGTTCTATTTGAACGTAAGAAAATCTAAAATTATTTGTTTTCACAAAATCTTTGAATATTACAAAATCTGCATAACATAATTAAAATTTTATTTACTGTAGTTACCAAGGATTTTTATCTCAAGAACAAGAAAAAATTACTTTTAAAAACCTTTTTTTTTTTTTTTTTTTTTTTTTTTATTGACTGGATCGACCATTTGCTTAAGATGTGCCATATTTCTTTTCACAATATATTATGTTCATTCTTTTTTCACAACAGAACATTTTTTTTTACAGACAATATCTTTATTTTCTCACAATAGCATGTGTTTATAAATACCTGACATTTTTCTGCACACTGTAGTAGTAGTATGTATGTACAAACAATAATCCACACTATTATCATCCAACAAGACCAAGAGAGCGGCAACAATTAACAAGACCCCACAAAACGAAGAACAAAACTTCTCACTTGGCGGCTACACAAGTTTTTTTTTTTTTAGTTTTTTTTTTAGGTTTTCAAATTTTATTATTTCATTGTTTTTTTTTGTTTTGTTTTCTATTTTTATTTTATTTTTAAAAGTTTTTATTGTGAATTTATTTGTTTACCATGTTTTTTTTGTTTTTGTTTCTATTTTTATTTTGTAGCATTTGTGAGGGAGGAAAGAAAGTAGTTGAATGAAATGACCAGTTGGATTAATAAGTATTTTAGTAGGAATTCTTTTTTTTTTATAACTTTTTTTCTGTCCATCATATCTTCATGTCCTGCTAATATTTAACATTACTACTTCTGCTACCGTTGGTTAGTTGTGGTTGGTTGGTTGGTTGGTTATCATCTCCCACAACAGAATGCATGGAATAAATGTAGATATGAAAAAAAAAAAAAGGAAAGGTAAAAAGAATTTTTTTTTAAACCAGCTTAAAAAAAAAAAAAAAAAAAAATCATTGATGTATGTATTTACAGAATGCTGGTCTTGAAATAAATATTAAAAAAAAAAAAATAATAATAATAATGTAAAATTTTAAAAAAGTAAAAAGAAATTAAAAAAAGAAAAGATAAATAATATATTTTTCTTGTATTGAAAACATTTTTTACGTAAAATACATTCAAAAAGAATTTTTTAATAAATAGATATTTTTAAAACCTTCAACTCCACAAGATTTATTCATATTATTCCATTGCCGACATAAAACTACACCTAATCAGAGGCAAAGCATTTAAATACTTTCCAATATTTAGATAGATAGTAAATTAGGCATGTATTTCCAACACTCACTAGGAAATATGGTATTGAAATGTATTTTCCTTTTCCTTCTTTTGCTTGTTTGAGACTATCTACTGCTGCTAAATCATGCACAGGAGGTTAACAGTTATAATAAACAATACATGAATAATTATAATAATTATAATTATAATAAAGAAAATGATACACAAATGTTTAAAAATATATCACAGTACAGAAAAAATGATCCAGACATTTGAGTAATTCTGTTGATGCCTTTTTCGATTCCAAAATAATATAAATATGATAAAAGATGAGGTTTCTGAATGCTATGTAGAAATCTGTAATTAGCTACACTGGGTTAATTGAAGCCGTAATATGATATTTGATTTTTGCATGAAAATGTTAGCAGTAATTTAAACATTAATTTCTTGAGATTTAAATAAAAAAAATTAAGAAATGAGTTTTTTTTATAAGTACAGAATGCCCCATTCAAGTATATAACATTTTAAAATTCGCTCATTTAAAACAAAAGTTATGTATAGATACAAATTTCCTTTCTTTGTTGTATAAGAGTTATAGATTTTAATCTTTTCCAAAATAATATGAAATCCCAATGCAGTTTCCATTATTTTCAATCAAAAATATTTTTGACAAAATGAAGTACTGGTGCAATATTATTTGATGAATTAAGTTTAATTATGAAGAGAGAAATCAGGGAGGATTGAAAACAAGAAAATAAAAGTACTAAGAACAAAATATTTCCAAACCAAGTTCTCCTAACAAAAGTACAAAAGATTGCTCAACCCAGAATTAGCACCAGTCTGATTATCAACCTGTCTTTTCTCACCAAATGAGAGCAACATATATATATATATTGTTATTCAACCGAATTTCAATAAATTTGTCATTGTTCATGGCAAGGTTTTTTTTTTTTTTGATTGTAACCGAACCCACTAAGTTTGGTCAATACCAGAGTTTTGTCAATCTTTTAAACCCAGCATGGGTGAAAAATGATTAACAGAACAGCCAATCGATGGACACATGGTCATCATAACATAGGACCATTTCTTATCTAAATGTGAAAGTTGGGCCCATTTCTTGCATTTATGGTACAGTCAAAACACCATCTTTCAAGCTAATTCAACTTTATACTATAAATGTACCATCTTTTTATATACTGCTTATGTACATGCGATATCAATCACGAGGTTAACTTTGTATATTGCTTTTGAAAAAGAACATTTTATTAATTATTATTTTGATTTTAATAGTTTTGTTTCACAATATTGTTTTACTCCCTGAGCAAAAGATTTAGCATGTGTTCAAATGTCCCTTCCTTTAGAGAGATCCACTTGATTTACAAAAAGTTGCGATCTATTTCTAAACTGCAAGTGAAAAGGCAAATTTCTTATTTCACAATAAAATTTAAATTATAATTACTAAAATGTTAATATTTATCGATGTGAATAAATGAGAACGATTTTGTTTTATACCAAATTCCGAATTTTTTTTTTTTATCTAAAATTAATGAACTTTTTAATGTTCAAACATCAGTAGTAACATTGTGAAATTCATTTATACTTGCAGTTCATATCATTTTACATCATTGAAGTATCATGTAATTTATATCAACCGAGTTTATTTGTACCTAGCTGAACCTACCTGGTAGAGTTAAAAAACAGTGAAGTCATTTTAGTTTTTGACTCCTATTATTTAAAATGAATTATCCCCTTACTGAATTTTATTAGATAATTATTCTTAAAAACACAGCACATAAACAGTCATCAGGGTCGAATTAAGTAATTTTTAAACTAAATTGTAACAAAGTAATTATGTTGCTAATTACACAACTATGACAAATGAAAATTGGCAAGTTAGAAGCAAAGTTTGATTTATCAACTTAAATGTTATTTTGGTCAGACTTTGAAAATCCCCAAAGATTAACTTTGTATGTTAAGATTTATGTAGTTTATATGACATAGATTTTCTATTTAATAGAGGAAAATAGTTGTATGAGGTGAAATCAAAACCTGCATAAATTGTTACAGCACTTTTTTTCCACTCATACAAAGCAACTTTGACTTTAAAACAACCAAAGATTTAAGATTTTACATCTAAAATTAAAGTAAAGACAAAAAAGAAAACTTTGAAGATGTTCCTAACCAAAAGAATGAAACTTTAAACTTATACCATGATTTTGTCAAATTTTGTTCGAATTGAATATCTATAAATTTTATTATTTCTTTATTAAATCAAGGAAATTCTTTTATGTTGTACACTAAAATGTTGCCCAGCAAATCAACCAAAAGTATGTTTAAAAAATAAAAATATTTCATGTTAATTCAAATAATTTATGAAATTTCTATCAAAAGTGAATATAAATTTGAGGAGACATAATCTCTTAATGCTAAGTTAAAACAAAAATTACATTTTAATGATATTAAAATATATAATAATTAAATCCATAAATAAATCAGCTTTCAACAAAAACCTACTACTATTTTGATTAAAAAAATATTTATAAAACCATTTCATAAATTTTTAAAATCTTTTACTGTGATTAAATGTTGCTTAATTCATAGTTCTTTATCCAAAGAAATTTAAGATTTTTTTAATATAATGCTGACAATATTTTTTAATGTCCTCGTAAAAATGTATTTTCAATATAGCGTTAATTCACAATTAAAATGCATATTTATTAATTTTGTTTAATTGTTTTTATTGAGAAACGTTAACGATCACAAGATTAATACAAAATATTGGGCATTTAAAATACGATTAATTAATCTTGACATTATGAAGACGACAATAACCCAGGAAACCAAATTGTAGATGATAATAAAAAAAAAAAACGTTTTCCTTTTAAAAAGATAATGATGTAAATATAAAATTTTGTAAAAAAATATTCAAATACTTGATATTAATGACACCAACCAAAAAAAAAAAAAAAAAAAAAAACTTTTTTTTTTTAAGATCTCAGCAAAAACCTGAAAAAATGTTGAGATATAAATACAGAGGAAATGTAAAAGATTTTTGTTTTTAAAAATAATAGCAGCGTTGCCTATTTTCAAATATTGTTTTCTCCCACCTCATCTTTCCTTTATGGATCACTTGAAAAATGGAAAATGTTTTAATAGGCGAGACATGAAATTATGTGTCATTAGTATTTTTTTGTGTGTGTGTTTTGTTTTACAACAAAAACAAAAAGAAAAGCTTCATGATTTTTATATACAAAATATTTAGAGTTTTGTTCCATTCGGCCACCCATTTAAGCTAATAACTGCCACCTTCACTTTTATTCTTACAAATGTACTATGTGACTGGAACTAAGGAATTACTACCATACCCACCAAAGTGAAATATTAATTTTTGAGTAATCTTTAAAAAATGCCATTTGTTTATTTGAAAACAGCTTATTGCATAAAACAATTATAATTGTTTTATTTTTTTTTTTTTTTATATTAATTAATTTAATAATAAATAAAACAAAGCCTAAGTCATAATAATTTAAATCAAACTATACAAAATGGTAAAAAAAAAAAAAAAAAAAAAACATCTCCTGTTGGATTTTTTTTTTAATATGGCCGCTATAAATAAACGGTACAAAGAGGAAGGGAAATAATTGCGTTTACAATATGACACAAGGGAAATAACCCCTTTTCTAAAGAAAAATGTTATTTCTTGTTTGCATTTTGTAAAAAAAAAAATGTGAAAAGTGACTATTTCCCTTGTATGATAATACAAATAGACATTTCCCTTCAAACATGCACAATTTATTTATATCGGTCATATTACAAAAAAAAAAAAAAAAAATTAAATGTGACATTTTGTGTGTCAGATTCAAATTACTGTAATTTAATTTTTCTCAATAAAAAACAAAAAAAAAAATAAATAAATAAATAAATAAAATGATTTTAGTTAAAAGTTGTTTACAAAAGGTGTTGAGTGGCATATTGTGGAATTTCTCCACCAGTTAATATAAACCAAAATATGTTACAGTAGATATTATTACGGTTCTGTTTAAATATTCAGTTTGAGAGAAGCAGGATAGCAAATTCCTTTAACAGCAGTTGTCATATAACAAATGACAGTTAATGATAAAAATTCTTTAAAATATTCAATAAAACTTACAATTTTTTTTTCTTTTACAATCAGAAAAAAAAGAAAAGAAAACAAGCAATATTAGTTTCTTTTTTTTTTTTTTCTTTTTTTAATCAATAGACAAAAAATGTTTTCTCAAATCAAACTATATGACATGCATTTTGTTTTTTGTTTAAAGGAGGGGTAAAAAAATTTCTTTAAATAAAAATTGACTTAAAATTATTCATTTTTCTTTTTTCAACTGTTCAACAAACTTTTCCTGGGTTAATGAGAATGCTTCTTAAAAAATTAAACAATTCACAACTGATGAGGGAAGTGTGGATTCATATATCTCCTCAGGGTAACATTTTTTGTAAATCATCTAAATATAGATGTTACTCAGAATAAACTTGTAGAGAATCCCTATGCATTAAATAACTTCAACCTCAAAGACATTGTATCAATAGTATGTCAACTGTTCCCAGTAAAAAGTCATGTCTTCTTTGGATCATAAAATTCAAACAATTTTAAGTCAATCTTTCTAAGTAAACAATTTTTTTTTAATGTACATGTTACAGTTAAAAACAATACAGTAATTAATTACAATCAACAAAATAAGGGTAAGATTTGAGTTCCTATGAGCCAAAAAAGAATAAATATAAATTGATTGATCGGAAATTACAACCACAATCATTTCCTCCTCTGTTGTTGTCTTTCTTGACTTCATTTTTTTTTTTTTTTTTAAGTAGATTTACATGACAATGCATGTTAGAATTATTATGATGGAGAGGTTAGCATCAGAGGTGACAGAGTCAGCAGAAAAAAAAAAAAAAAAAAAGATTTCAGCTCTAAACTATTTTAAATATTTAAACTACAACTCCCACAAATATAATAAAAAGAAAATAAATGAATTGCCGACTCTCGGCTGCCTACCTCTAGTTAGCATTGAGCAATACACCAATCAGCAGTTCGACCAAATCTGCCGCTGCCCTGAGGAGATTGTCCTACTAACAACTGGACAATGACAACTAAAAATCAAACCATCTGTTGTCCTCCTCTCGATCTCCTAGTTTGAAAAGTAAACATCTTGTGTCTAGTTAAATGCATACAAAAGAAAAATGGAAACTTTTTTCAGGAACAAGGTGTTTCTTAAAAAACAAAAATAACTGTTTGCTCATTCTGGGCTGTTTCAAGGAAAAGTAAATTGATAGATAATAGAAGTTGATGCATATTTGGGTTCCTGTCCAAAATTCTCTCTTTATTAAAACATAAAAATAAAGAAAAATCTGTATGATGTACATATATCTGTTACAAAACGAGAAAATATATTCCCAAAATTACATAAATTGACCAAGTAATTTTTTTTTTCTAAAAAAATCATTTTTAAAGACTAATGAGAATTCATGGGTATTACAACATAAATATTGCAAGTTTTAATGATAATCGGGTTTTCTTTCTTTGTTTTAGACTGTTTTCAAAACGGCGGACAAGACTGTTTGTTGCTCTTCGGTTACTGATAAATTTGATTTTCTTAATTAAAAAATAATATTACTAGATCAATTTACATCATTTTCAGAATATGCTATTTCCAGTTCATCACAGATATACACATCATACATATTTTTTATTTTTGTTTTTTAATATAGAGAGAATGCTGGATAAGAACCAATATTTCTATATATCTTTCTGAAACGACTCTAAATCGGGATAACATAACAAAAAATAAAAAATATCTTGCTCCTGAGCAAGAGTTTCCATTTTCTTTATTTTGTTTAATATTTATTCATGTTTATCATCTCTCAGTTGACAAGTTAAAAAAAAAAAAGTAATGCAGACATGCAAACACTTCATTTTAAGAGATTCTCTCCTACATCAATTCATCCACAATTCATAGGAACAAAGTTATTTAATCGTATTTTTACACAGGATGATTAAGAGGACAAGAGATTGATTTTTAAAGTACATCTATGAAGACAGAGGGAGGTAACAGACAGATTTTATTTTTCTAACCCTTTCATTCTTGTCATTTAACTTTTTTAAATTTTAATTTTCTTTGAAAAAAATTATTCCGTTTATTGTGTAGAATGAAAGGAGAGGAAAAAAGAGATTTTTTTGTAAATTATTTTGTATCCAAAAAAAACACATTGAAAAACAAAAAACATTTGAACATTGTTTTTTTTTTTTTTTTTTAAATAAATGAACATCACCCAGACTCCTTGGTAGGAAGGGATTGTTTGAACAGAAGTGTTGTTTATATTACACCCCCTCCCCTATCCTAATCAGTCAAGATAAAAGGTTGAGAAAAACATTTCCTCCAAAATGAGTATAAAAAATAATTAAAAATAATTTAAAAAATTACTCATAAAAGATTCTTCAAAGAATGGTATACATGTGCCAATGGTTTATTTGTTTATAAATGGCATAAGGGCATTTTCTTCCAGTCGAGACCGCAGAAGAAATGTAAATTCATGAGTATCAGTCACTACCAACACAACTGGTTGAACAATAACATTGAATATATATATATATATTGTCCTTTTTTTTATAACATTAAAATCATACTTGAATGAACCAGAATTTTGGGTTATTTTTAAGATAATTATCATCAGTAATGACAATAAATATGATTTTAATTTTATGTTATGCAGTCCTGTTATTGTGCCTTAAAAGTAATATTTCAAGTATTTATGAAAATCAATCAATTTTTTTATAAAGATTTTCAAATTTTATTATCATTTAGATAAAATCAGTCAAGACAGCCATTTTGAAGATTTAATCAGGACATTTAGTTGGATCAAGCTCTTCTCTTGCTGATTAATACTTAAATGTGGTTTTTGTCTCATGTAAATGTTCAAAATGGTAACCAATTATGAACTTTTCTCAAAAGATGACAAAATTTTAAAAGCTTAAAAACAAACTTATCTGCTTTTACTAAAACTTGAAATGCAACTTTTCAGTACAATAATAAGCCTGGCATAATAGAAAATTAGAATCATATTTACTGTAGTTAATGCAGATCGTTACCTAAAAATATGAAATCGTTAAATGAGTAGACATGAATATTCAGTTGTACATATTTATATAACTCCAGCCAAGACAATCGTCAAGCCAAATAAGAATGAGTGATGAATTATCATTTATTTACTGTTGATCCTTGAACAGACAATATATCAAGCACTAATCTCCTCTTTTTTCTAATCAAAATATAAAGAATTTAGAAGTGAAAATCCTTTAAAGAGATTAGAAATAGAAATGTCTATTCCCCCACCCGTTTTTTTTTTTTTTTTTTTTTTTTTTTTTAATTTTTAAATTTTTTTAATGTTTGCCACAAAGATGAACTCAAATGTTTGTTGTACAAACAAAATCTCACTTAACATTATCAACTCATCGTAAGGACTATGCAAAATAATAAGATAGGCGAGACAATTCACTATTGAGGAGAGTGCATGTAGGTAACCGATTCTGAGCATCACTAATTGTTTCCCTTGATTGTGCTCAAAAAGGACCACATCATTGTGGGTCCCTTTTCTTAGAGCACCTACAAACTGAAGAAGCCAGTATGGATTATCTATGATTGCGTTCTACTGCTCCAGAAACATGTACAAGTAATTTTGTTCCAAAACTGTTATTGAATCATACAATGATACAACCTGAAATTTAATATTTTATTTATTGATAGCTCTATTAGATATTTAAAAATTAAATATGGAGTTAAATTTTTGCTTTTGGACATTGAACTGATCTCAAATATATAATTTTACTTGTATATTAGTTTAAGTCTAATAACTTTGAGCTTCACTTCTAATGCCTTATATTTTTTTTTTATTTATCAACAAAAAGATTTAAAACGATAAAAGTTTATGCATCCAATTAGAAGTCAAGCGCTACAGAAAATAAAACACAAATGGCAGATTGTTATATATTACATGGCAGAAAAGTGCTTATAGAGTAAAGATAGGGTTGGTCAAAGGCTAACTACGACTAACAGGGGTTTGATTCTAAGCCCCTCTCTCACTCAATATGTGGATAGATATCAGATTGTTCAGCAATTAAATATAACATTGTAAGCTACTGTTCAATGCTCATACTTCCCTCTAAAAAAACCCAGAGGAAATGGATGAATATATATGAACAAATGATTAATAAAACATGTTAAAAGACATCTTGAAAAAGAGTTAAAAACATATTTAATTTTAAAAAGGAAGCACAAGATAAGTGGATAGTCCTTAATCCCCGGAGTTTCGAAGAAATACTCTCCTTCTCATCAGAGGACAGGAATTAGCAAAATGCGGGATCGGATTTTGCATGTAAAAGTATTGTAATTTTTATATATATATATATATATACACACATACATGTCTGTGTGTTTCCTATAGAAAAGGAAGATAAATTACATAAAAAAAAAAAAAACTAAGGGTATTTGAAGTGGTTGCTTTCACTGTGTATTGCTACAGACCAATAATGATTCACTCTGATGTCTCAAGAATGGCTTATATCACAAGAGATGGAGATCAACCAGTAGGAATATTTGTGGTTCGATATTGATTACTGACTTTCTACCCACTTTTAAAAAACTGATTAAAACTTACAATTTAAATAAAATACACTGGTTAAAAAAAAAAGTAAGCAAATCAATGTAGATACTATATGTACTTTTGTCTATGTTGATCTAATATACAAGTCAAATTTCGATTTGGGAGAGGGGCTTTGTGTATTGAGTGTAATTATAGTATTTCTATTATGAACACTTTTAGAATTGATGTCATGCATTTTACATGGTCCTGGGAAACTTGTGCAGTATATACTTTGTAGCAAATTAGAAAATTCTTCATAGCACCATATGGTAGTATAAAATTTTGAAAACTTTGTGCTTTCCTATGTGAGTGAATCTCATTATCACCTGTAACTTGTAATATATAATGTGACTCTTGTATCATAAAATAAATTGACTGCTTGAGTTCATGTCTCCCTTTTTTACAGGTGGAGAGTCAGGTGGTTTCACTCCTATGCCAGGGTAGTCCGATATGGTATGAAACACACAGGAGTGAACACATTGAAAGAGTCGATTTGCTTTATACTTATATATATACTAGCCATAACCAGTAGATAAATCCATCAATTTCTGAAACCAAGAGTAACTAGCAACCGTTTTAATTGTACAGTTATTTAATCATTGAAGTCCTTCCAAATTTTAGGTACAGATGAGTAATTGAAAATATTAACGAAATTACAGACGTTTTTTGGGGGAGGAAAAAATATCCCATTGCAGTACTTATTAGTTTTATGAGGACGTTGTGTTTAAAAATCTTTTTAGGATAATCAAAATTACTTGTAAAACTAATTATAAAAAAAAAAAAACATACTGAGGAAATTTTTTATCATTTAACGATGTCTCCATGTAAATTTACTTGACAACACACAGACATAAGAAAAGTATTCTAATTTCATTTTATTTCTAAAAACAAAGCCCACAAGAATATCCATTGTAAATTTTCCTTTTTTCTTAAGAAATGCCTGCATCAAGGAAATACTCTGAACTTGTTTCTTGCTTTTTTTTTCTCCTAAAATATTTTTTTTTTTCAGGAAACTATCATTACAGGTGAAAATAATCTGATAAATTTAAATAAGTTTTCAATTCATGAATATTTTATAAGTTTTTTAATTATATGAAACTAATGACGATTTTATACATTTTCTTTATTTTTAGATGTTTAAGTAATTTTTACAATTTTTTTAGGAAATTAAACTCCTTTCAAAAAGTATATAGAATAGATGATTCACCAAATTTTCATAAAAGGCTGCTATGGAAACATAATATTCTTCCTTTATTCTTTGTTAAAAATAATTTACCTTTGCTTTTAATAAGTTTTTACATAAAGTGAAAATGGTTTTGATGATAAAAAAATTTGGCAGAGAGGAGGGGAGTTATCTAGTACTTAAATTTCAATCTAAGAAACGATTATTCATGTATCCTCCCCCACCAATCTTTTGTACAAAAAATTAGCATATAAAAAATTCAACCAATATTTAAGTATATATGATAGTAAAACTGATAATTATGATTGGTTGTCCGGTACAGCAGCCAAACACAAATAAAAAATAATACATAGTTTTATTTGTACAAATAAAATAAACATTCTTAAATTTAAAAAAAATAAAGAAAAGAAAAACCCAACTGTTTAAAACAAATATATTAGCATTGGTCACATGATCATCACAAAACACTTTTCAATGCAAAATAAAATTTCAGCATTGCATCAGGGACATTCCCCTCATTTTAATCAATGGTTACAATAGTAGTGGCTAAGAATGAAAATAAAATGACTGCCACAAAATAATTTAAAATTATAATTTATATAATACTTTGTACAAACCGAAATACTAAAATATACTTCTTGAGTAGGATGAAAAATGATGATAATGAAATGAGCAATTACATATTTTTCAAGTCTCTCCCATACTTGTTTAAAAAAATGCACATATTTGTGTGTGTATGTGTGTGTGTGTGTGTGGTGCAGATATACATATGTGTCTATAAATATGTGTGTATCCATATAAATGGGGTATGTATGGATATATAAATATACATGTATGTATAGAAAAGAAAAAAATCTGGCCCATATTTCTTTATTAAAAAACAAACACATGCACACACATACAGAGTGGTGTGTGTACATAAAAAAGGAAAATAATCTGACCCAGGTTTCTTTTTAATAGAAAGACAATAAAATTGAAGCATGGGTGGATTAAAAAAAAAAAAAAAAAATTAGAAAATAAAATAGCAAGTTCTAGAGAGAAAAGGATTTTGGTTTTGAATCGACACTTAATAAAAAGAAAAAAAAAAAAAACTGTATTTATAGCTACTTATATATAAAACATGATTTATTGGAGGGGATGGGGCATATTCACTGTGGTAGTAGTGGTAATAATCTTAGCAGCAAAATTAGAAATGCCGCAAAGGTAATTATTTTCTTGAGATCAAAATAAGTTCACTAATTGCAAGTTGGGATCTGATTGGTCAATATTCAAATAATTGATTAAGACATATTCAATTTCTGTTCATCTGATGAGTCTCAATTTAAAATATATCCTTAAAAAGAGAAGTTACTATCCTTTAATAAAATACTAAAAGCAAATTTTCATCTCTTGCTTATATCAAAAAGTACTTCAAAAATTTAATAATATATATATTTTTAAATTGCTGCTGGATGTATTTATTTTCTTGGTCATGGATTTGAAAACGATCAAGAGTTGCTTTTATCATATCTAATAATAATAAATGAAAATTTCACACCATCTATTTGGCCAGCAATTCATTTTAACAACTGACATCATTAAAAATATCTGCAATTTCTTCTCCGACATTAGAGAAAGAATAAGAATTATCATTTCAATAAATATATTTTTTTTTTTGCTTACTTTTTTGCTTTTTTTTTTTTTTTTAATTTTTTTATTTTTATTTTTTTTTATTTTAGTTCCATTATTGATCAATCAGAACTAATCCATTCTGAAAGCAGATAGCAAAAAAGTACAGAAGCGTGCACAAAAAAGAAACCAATTCAGCCATTTTTGTCTCCATAACATTATATGTGTACGCGTATGCACAAACTTTATATAGTATGATACCTTATTTAATATGCGGAGGTATTTTTCTTTTAGAAGGGATAATATCCACAATTTAAGCTTTTCTTTTTTCCTTGAAATTTCATTGTACCACTTTATATGTTCTATATATATATATATATATATATATATATATAGATATATATACATACATACATACAAGAAAGGACAACTTCAGCTCAATAAAACAACCAGTCTAGGTTCCTGAAAAAACAGATGGGGTAGAGCAACAAAAAAAAAAGCCAAGTCAATGGGATTTTTTTAAAGAATACCTTGCTTCATCAAAGTAACCGAAGGGCACAACACATAAAGAGGCTGCTGCAAGAACACCACGTTTTGGAGAGGTCTTTAAATAAAAGATAAAATGAGAAGAGCTCAATGATTTTGCCAACAAAGATTGTCACAAGTATTTAAACATTTACCATTTTTACAAGTAGTGGTCAGAGGAGGGGGGGGGGCATCCATCAACTTTTCTAAGTTCAGAGAAGCTTTAATAAACAAACAACCAAGTAATCAATGTAGTTGACAACAATTTTAAGAGAGAGAGAGAGAGAGAGAGAGAGAACCTTTTTATAAGACTAAAATTGATGGATAAATTTTTGTATCATTTTTATTTTGGCCTATGGTTAACTAGTAATATTGAAATAAAACTGTTGATTAATAGATACCCATCTGTCCAGAAAAAATAAATATTTGGTTATTTGATGCAGAAATACCTGCAAAGATCATCTGCAGACAGAAATACACCTGTTGCTAAATAAATAAAGTAGATGTAGGCAATGTCCTATAAAGTGTTTAGTATGTGTTGGTGTCCTAAAATATTAACTGGTCCAAGGCAGATCGAATAGAAGGCTGCTGGCTAGAAAATTTGAAAGATAAACTTCTATCAACTCCTATTCTTTCCATTTATTTGCTGCAGTTGAGCAATACAAATATATAAATGTTTTTTATACATAAGTATTTGTCGTCATTTTTATAAGCACATCGCAGTAGCAATATACAACAATATCAACTTTCTGGATTGTTTTGTTGTTAGCCTTTGAAGCAGATAAATTGTTATTGATCAACAGGATGGGGCAGGGGAAGCTTATTTTTCTTTGTTTCTTTCTTTTTGAAGACATGTAGAGTTATTTTCACTGCTAAATTCTAAGTACAGATATTTAAGCTACGTTTTATTTGGAGCACAAAAAATTTTTTTTTTTTTTTTTAATTCATATCAATTTCTTCCCATTCAACAATGGATATATTTCTTCTTGCATTGAAAATACTGGACCTTTATAAAGCATCCTATTTCAATAGCGATGGGGTGGGGGGTAGTAAATGATATTTGTGGGTGAGGATGTTTTGTTGTTAAGCAAATCAATAAATTACCAATTTCTTTGGGGAGGGGAAGGGTGCAGATATCCTGCCATTCTTTGAAATTATATATATATATATATATATATATATATAAGATTCCTTAAAATATAAATAAGAGAGAAAAAATAGGGTTCTAATTGAGCACCATCTAAATGAATATATTTTTTATAGATAAAAAAAAAAAATACAATAACATAAATAACTTAAAAATTCTTGTGGTTTCAATATAGATTCACTTTTATATAAATTATTAAGATACATCTACGAGACATTCACACTTACAGATACATATAGACATATCCTTAGCAGTTAACCTTTGTAGCCAGAGGTATTTTCATTTATCTTTTTTTTTTCTTTTTTTTTCTTAGGAAACACTGGTTAGAATGCTGAGGAATAATATTTTTATCAAAAATCAATTTAACTAATGATTAATGGGTCATTTTTTTGTTGTTTTTTTACATGAGAAAAAATAGAAAAAAAAATGTCTGCCAGTTGTAACTAAAGAGAACAAAGAAATTGTTGACATAACTGGTTATTTTTCTTTTTTTTTTAATAAAAAAAAAGAAAAAGTTTTAAAAACTATTTGTCAAATTTTTAGTTTTTTTTCTTTATTTCCCCAAAATAAGATTTTTTATTTAAAAGTAAACATAGCAAATAAAATTAGAATCTGAAACTAAATAGATGGCAACATGGCACCAACATTTATTAATTAAAACATTCTTTTTTGTTTGTTAGTTAAATAAATAAAATAATTGTACATTTACTGATGAGGAGAAAAAATTAAATTGCCAGGAGGAATGTGGGGGAGGGGGGCAGCACATCAATATGATCACAGAACAAGACCAATTCACCAATATGATAAAAAAAAACAAAAAACTTTTCTTTTTCATATGTGATTACAACTCCTACAATACTACAGCATTGTCATCATCCACAGAAATCATGACTTTAAGAAAAGTGGCAAATGTTGCTGCTTCTCTATGGCAGTGATGGATGGGTAAGAGATCAGTCATGTAACCTTAAAATTATTCTCGACTTCATTACTGACAATTCACAAGGAGTACAGTAGGAAAAAAATACTAAGACAAGCTTCTAAGTCGAAGAATTGGAAGACAAGACAAGAAAAAAATACAAACATTAAAAAAAGACAAACAAGAAAACAGTCAGCTTAACACTCTTATATAAAGAGACTTTGTTAACCCGGCACAAATTTTCTTTTAACATAAGTACATTGCAGAATTTGTCTCATTTTGAAATATCAGACCTTTACTTTTTAGAAATGGAAAATATTTTAAATAGTAAATAAATTCTCAATAAATAAAGTGGATGCCTTGAATAAAAATTGAAAGAGAAACCTTGAGATTTTCAGTCTGAGGTCTTACTGAACCATTTGGACTTTCTTATAGTAGAGTTTAAAACATTACCTTAAATAATTACAGTTTTGGTGTAACGTCATAAATTTATGATTTACATATTTCAAAATATGAATTTAAACATAAGCTAAAATAAAATAAATAAATGGTTAAATATTACAACTACTGGAAATTATTTTAATAGTCCAAAATATCTTACTTAAAACGTGTAAAAAACAATGTAATATATATTAGAATTTTGGCCCATATGTATATTTTGGATCCAAACTGATTTCATTAATATATAAATTATATATATAAATGGACACTCCCATTAAATTGTGACATATGAAGTTCAGACATATTGTCAGAAATCCATGGAAATGGTTTGTTATACAGTGGTGAAAGTTGAAATGCAATTAGTCACAGGGTCATTGAAATTACAGATGGGTGGTCTGTTGGTCTTTCATTTGGTTGATTATTTTTTGTCTTGCCCTATTTGGCTAGTATCATCTAGGGAATAGAGTTAGTCATTTGTTATATCCTATTTCTTTCACAATAAACTAAGATCTGTATCTTATCATTTTACTTATGCCTATCCATTATCTGACACTGCTAGCAAGTGTGATCTATCCATGGCTTTGGTTTAACAGAAACTTGACCTGCAAGGCTGAAGATACCAAATATAACCACTTCTTCAGTCAATGTTTTGTCATATATGTATATATATATATATAAAATTATTTATGATTTATGATTATTGTTGCCTCTTTCAGAAATAAAAAAAATTATTAAAGTTGAGCACTGTCTGGGGAAATTGAAAAAGTCGGTCAGCTAGTGTGCAAGAATGTTAACTTCTTGTTACTTGATCACTCTAAGATTGCCTGTATTAACCGTTAAGCTTCATTAATGTTAAATTTTCCCATTAATTTCATGGTGATGAACAGTGGCTCTGGGGTATGTTCCTTGCTAACAAAGCCAAGGATGGCTTCATTGTGGGGTTCAAATCCTTCAACCAGTGTTGATCGTCATCTTCTGCACTGATAATTACGTAAGCATGAAACATTAGTATCTGTAGATATATAAAAATTATTTATAATTATATAGAGTTTGGGGGAGGGGGGGGCGTCACTGATGAAGGGAACAATGATTCCCACTGAACATCAAGTTGGATGGTCTTTCTGTATCAGTACCACAAATAAAATAACAATATAAATTAATAGACATAAGGTGATAGATTTCTCCCACCACTAGCAGGGTTTATGGCTCAGACGTCAGTCACTGACGTCCCAGTTTCAAATATTACTAGATCTAGCTGAAACAATGAAAAACGTATCTATGGATAACTATATATATGTATACATTTCTTGATAGTAATAAGTTGAAAGAAAGAGGATGGGGGGGGGGGTCTAGTAATTATTTCCAAGAAAATGATTCAGTCTTTTAAACAATCTGTTCCACTTGTTTTTATTTACACGGCTACACGGTCCTTTATACTCTTTAAAAGATAAAGCTACATATTTAATACATCGTTTTCAGACACAAATACAATTGAAGAAAAATCATTTATACAAAAGATAGTTTCTGTTTTAACTAGCCTGAACTATAAAAAATCATTTAAGATTATTTAAAATTATGATTTAACAGCAGTTTGTTGTTCTTTTTAAATAATTTCAGAATACAAATGCATTCATTCGACTTTAAAATTGTACCTGTTGGACGATAAACACTAGATAAAATACACTTTCTACATTCTATAGCAAATTTATGATTTGTACAAGATTATAGATTAATTAAAAGCACTATTGTATTTCAAATGGCTTTTTAAAGACAACAGTGGGGTGGGTATTCTTTCATATAAAAAATTCTTGCTTTTGTTTTTTCTTCCTTTTCAAATAAAAATTCTTCGTTATGTCAGCCAATATTAACTCTTCTAATATTTAAAATTCCTATTGTTGACTTCAGTTTGATAAGCTTTAAGAACTCAACAAAAAAAATAGACAATTGATTACAAAAATAATTTAACCCTGATCTTTTTTTTCTTTTAGGATGGGTGGGGTAGGATAAATGTTTAAATTTTAGAAATTAATGGAAATAAAAATTTTGAAAATGGGTTTCTTTTTAAGAAAGCTGACCATTTTAGCTTGTTTCATTTCTTTTCTTGTTCATGCCTTCCTGTTCTTCTATTACATATATATATATATTAAAAAAGAATTATTTTCCCACCAATATTTTTTAAGCAATTACTTCCCTCCCACCTTCCAATGATAACCCTTTTTAATATGCAAAAAGGGAAAGGAAGGAGTGGGGAGAGCATAACAGCAGTACGTTTGTTATAAGAGTTAATTCATTATTATAATTCTTTTCTTGCCTGTTCTGTTTACATATTTCAACTGGCAGCAAATCCAATAGTGGTGCAAATATGTAATGCAAGATCATAAAAGATTTTCAAGGAATATTTTTTTCTTCCATTTTCTTAAAAAATCTCTAAATCTGTCATGACATATTTATGACCATTATTATCATGTATATGAATGAAGACCATGTAATTCTACTGAATGTTAACATTAGTAAAATAAAATGGTAGGGTAAATTTTATATATATATATATATATATATATAAAATTGTATTTTAGAAAAAAAAAAAAAATAGAGAAATTCATATCTGGCTTACTTGTTTCCTTTGATGTTTTTTTTTCATCCCCCTTTCACTTTAAAAAATAAGAAAGAGAGAAAAAAAAAAAGTTTTTTTTTCTTTGCTGTATTTTTTTTTGTTGCTGTTGTGTTGTTCTCTAGCTTTCTTTTTCTCTTGTTCGACTGCAATTTTTGTGATGTCAAAAGTGTTTATGGCAAAGTTCACAGGTAAAATGCTGTTCGCCTATGTGTGTCCTAAAATGCCGAGTAAGATGAGTTGCTTCAAAAAACTTGGAGTGACAAATTTCACATTCATAGGGCCTGTCAGTTGAGTGTGTCCGTCGATGCACCGTGAGTGTGTAGGACTGGGAGAAGGCCTTGCTGCAAACTTCACATTTGAACGGCCGCTCGCCAGAGTGTGTTCGCATGTGTCGTGTCAGCGTATACGACTGAGAGAAGGCCTTCTCACAGACTTTGCACTTGAAGGGTTTCTCACCTGAATGGATTCTCTTGTGCCTGGTCAGGTGACTTGGCTCTTGGAAACACTTGTGACACACTTCACACTCAAATGGCCGCTCTCCTGTGTGAGTCTTCAGGTGCTTCTTCAGAGTCGTCAAATTTGTAAACACCCGATTACAAATGGAACATGCTTCAGACACCATCGACTTGGAGCGGTTGGTTTTCTTTTTCTTTTTATTGCCACTACCACTGTTGCCGTTTGAGCTATCTGCTTTTAAGGAAACGTTGTCTGTGTTGTCGTTGATGTCGTCATCGCCGCCGCCACCGTCATCATCGGAGAAGGTTTCGGTTTTGCACACAATTAGCTTTTCTTCAACTAAAGCATTGTCATCATCGCCCACCATCAAGCCATCTTCCATTAACAAGCAGTTTTCTCTTAATTCGATTGATGCGGACTCGACATTTTCCCTGAGAGTATCCAAATCAAATGCGTCAGAATCCTTGGAGAGATTCGATTCTCCTATACTGTTTTTAGTGACATCGGTACCGCACACGGCTACTGCTAGATCCGCTGCTGAACACATGGAGCTTTCAATTTCAACAGTAGGGCCATCTGTGGCACACAAGCCATTGCCTGTACTCTCTATACCAGCAGCTGCAGCCATGATAGTATTGACAAGACCACTAGAGGCACAAATGTTACCTATAGATGAAACTGTTTCACCATTATTTGTGATCACTGCAAGACAGGTGTTGTTGCCCGATAACATGGTTGCTCCACCAGCACTAATAGTTGGGAGAACTGTAGCACAGGTGCCAATCGTTGGTAAGACCGTACCAAGGGTAGGTAGGGCAGTCATACAGGTACTAATGGTTGGCAAAGCTGTGATGCAAGTGTTGATAGAGGGAAGGGCAGTCATGCAGGTGCTGATCGCTGGAAGAGCTGTCACGCATGTACTCATTGTTGGTAGAACTGTTCCACTGGTTGACAACGAGGAGCTATCCATGCTGTTCTCTGAACCAACAGTTCCGTTATTTGTTGCAATGACTAAGCCATCAGTGCTGTTAGCAGTTTTGACCGTTTCGATTATTTCAGTTTTTGGTTTGTGTGTTCTCATATGCCTGGTCAGCGTGTATGATTGGGAAAAAGCTTTCCCACACACTTTGCATTTGAAGGGTCTTTCTCCAGAATGAATGATCTTATGCCGCTTCAGATTGCTTGGTTCCTGAAAACATTTCTTGCACACGTCACATTCAAACGGTTTCTCACCAGAATGAGTTTTCATGTGTTTCTTTAAGCTGGTGGCATTGGTAAATACCCGACTGCAGACTGTACACGTCTCAGGAACCGAAGATTTTGGTCTGTTTGCTTTTTTCTTTTTAAATGGATCTTGACTGGATCCATCGGAGGTCACTTCATGCCCGGTGCCGTCCTGTGTCAAACACACTCCGTAACCAGGATCGTTTATAGGTTCTGTTTTGATAATGACACCATCAGAGAGGGCATTTGCTTTAACATCTGCTTGACATATACCCTGAACAATTCCCTCCGTAGAATTTATAGCCTCTTGCGCTATATTAGGATCACAAATGATATTTTTAGCTACACCAGTAACACAGAGATTGGAGATATCTGCAGCACATATATTATTCTCTAAAGTGATGGCAGTGCAAATGTTGTTTCCGAGAGCATCTGTAGTACATATGTTATTGGCAAGGACCTCTTGTGTGCAGATATTATTAGCGAGACTGTCTGTTACACAAATGTTCCCAGGACTATCTGAGGTACACAAATTGGTGCCGGAAAAGTTGATGTGTGTACCTGGACTGTCAGATACACATATATTGCTACTTGGGCTGCCGGCCACACAAATATTACCCATAGAGATATCAGCAACACATACGTTGTTCATGCGGATATCAGTACCGCAAATATTGTTCATAGTTATCTCTGATCCACATACGGTTCCGATCTGGATATCTGACGGGCAAATATTATTCATGGAGATATCACTATCACAAATAGCATTCATCTGGATATCTGATTCGCAGATATCTTGCATTGCTATATCTGATACGTCGGCCATGGGGATTTCTGCTGTGCAGACATCCCCCATAGGGATCTCCGACTCGCAGATATCAGTCATCGGGATGTCTGATTCACACAGATCATTCATGGGGACATCCGATCCACAGATGTTATCCATTGGTAGAACACTGTCACAGATATTCCCTTTAGAGTTGACCGTTCCACAAATGTTATTGTGTTGTTCAACACCCGATGAATCACCCGGTTCAACAGTGACGGCGTCTGAACTGACTTCTAAACTGTCAGAGTTGTTGGAAAAATTATTCTCCATGCCACTGGAATCACAAATCTTAGTTTGAGAATGGCTGGAATCACAGAGATCCTTTGCACAGTTTTCTTCATTCGCCGAGTCACCACTCTCAGCCGCACCTTGCAAGATACGGTTCATATCAGCACCAATGCTTTCAGTGTCTGCCGCATCTAAAGTTTGAATTATATTGCCAGCACAATCTGTTTCTGAAAGAGAGTTGACAAAACCATCCGCTTGGTCGTCGATTTGGTTATTTCGAGGTTCCGAATCAACAATGGCATTTGCTATGATTTCAGATTCGGTGGAAAATTTATCATATATTCCCAGTGAATTTGCAGACGAGATTCCCAGGCAGTTCTCACTATCTGCAAGTTTGTCAGTTCCATTTGGTACATGATTTTCAATCTGGTCAGTGTCATTACCACTGCCTTTCAACTGAATGTGCGCATAATTACTTATTTCGTATATATTGTTAGTGAAATCTTCTAAACAATTAGCATCTTTGTTGGCGACTGTTTCCAGCTCGGAACCATTATTGAGGGTGCTTAAATTTTGAATACTCTCAGTAGCAGCCCTTGTCTCATTTGTCACATTCTCTGGAGATTGGGTTTTCCTGTTATTTTCCAATAATTCACAGATGGAATTTTGATTCGTCTCAAACTCATCAGTATTGGCGCTTGTGAAACTTTCTGAAAAAGATTTATCATTCTGACAGTTGAGGAGTTCACTGCAAGTTTCCCCTAAATGGTTTTCCTTTACTTCCGCAGCACCCAGGCCTTCCAAAAGACAATCATCTACATCCGCGGAGGAGACAAGCTCATTAAAGGTATCATCGTTTTCGCACAAACTCTTTTCTGTATTGTCCTGTAGACATGCAACACTTCCGCTATGGCTGGATTCGTATGTAACATTCCTGGAGCTTTCTGTTCCAGATGAATTCTTTGTTTCAGATTCAACAACCATCAGACTGTCTAAAGTCATTGACTTTAGAATAATTCACTCTTGTGGCCTGAGTGCTGCAATTTATCTGAAGTGTTTGACTTATTAGCACCAATAACTTCAATATTTTCAGCAGAAAAAGTATAGAAACCAATTTAGATCCTCTTAGGAAAGCAAATGACTGCCAGTGATATTAATTCCGAGTTCACTTGTGGCCCCTGCTGCATTTGTAAGAGCTAATATGCCAGTCCACCAGGGAGTATCAATTCACAATGCAAACCAGTATCTGGAAAATAAAAGAAAAACAAGTTTATTAGGTATCCTAAACCAATATTTTATTTTCATTATATCTAAAATATTTTAGATCTTTGCAAAACACACTAATACCAAATTTATTTTGGTAGCATAAGTAGCCAACAAATGATGGCTGTTTAAGATTGTTGAAAATGAGAAGACTTACTGTCTTGAGTAATATTACTCAAAAAACAAATTTCATAGTTTCATAGTGTATAACTAAAATTGCAGACTTTGAATAAGTGACGATTCCTTACAAATATAATCTTGTAAATGAAAATTAATTATAATAAAAGCAAAAATTATTAGATCAAATCATAATAAATATCCTGAATACTGTGCAAAATCCTATTAATATTAACTAGTGGGACCTGTGGAAATTCCACAGGGGACTCATTCATATGTAATATATTGATGTTAGCATTCTGTAGATGTTCAGTTAAATGGAAACGCTCTGATATTGTAGCTTTTTTGTTAAAACAGCTAAAGTATTTATCTAAGCTAGCACGAATGCCCGGTAAAGCCCGGTTGTAAAGTATGCTTAAATATGATATTTTAATTCTTGCAGATTTTGTATATATTATTATTATAGAGTTAATGTTCTATTGATTTTTATGTTATAAAGTTGCGATTTCAAAAATAAAAAAATATATCCATATGACTTGGGTGCATTAGCTTGAATCGGAACCGAAATAAAAACTTATGAAACAAATTAGTCGTCGCGGGACACAATGTTTTTAATAATAATAGAATAACAAAGACTTTTGCTGGCGAGGACTACTATTGAGCGTAACCAGTTATACAATTCTTTTGAAATTTTCATCTCTATTTTTCTCGTTATGTACTCAATATTTGTTAATGAAACCTATATGAAATATGGTCCTTATTAAATTTTAAAGATTTTCTATTCTGAAAGAAGCTTTAAAAAATTTAATCTAAAAAAGTTATTTTAAAGATTTAGATTTTCTCATCATTCAGACCTGTATTACAAAGAGGGGGTTGCAAAAAATGAGTTGTGGTGTGAGGAGAAATGCAAACTGAAACAGAGAGAAAGAAAGTTTTAAAATATAATCTTAAAAAGATAAGATACAAGTTAGAAAAGCATTTCATCCAAGGCATGAAAATTGTTAAACAAAATGTTTTTACTATAGGCTTTAAAAATAAAGGTACAAGATTCAATTTGAAATTTATTTATCTTCAAAGTGCACTTTTATAAATTTTACAAAGTAAGGTATAAAAATTTAATTTAAATTGAATCAAAAAATTACCTTGGATTTATTTTATGTAATGTACATTTTGTTGCAATTTAAAAACATTATCTTTCATCTAGCAATTAATGATATAGATATAAAATTTTCAATTATTTTTTTTTTTGTGCAACAGAATGTACATTACGTAAAATAAATCCAAGGTAATTTTTTGATTCAATTTAAATTAAATTTTTATACCTTACTTTGTAAATTTTATAAAAGTGCACTTTGAAGATAAATAAATTTCAAATTGGATCTTGTACCTTTATTTTTAAAGCCTATAGTAAAAACATTTTGTTTAACAATCTTCATGTCTTGGATGAAATGCTTTTCTAACTTGTACATGTATAACTTGAGTTCCTTCAGCCATAATTGAAACCGAAACCAAAACTTATGAAGAATTCTTGGTAAAATTATTTATGACAAGAAATAGAACATAACAATTAAATGACCCGGATGTAAGCATGCCACACAAAAGAACACACACGCTATTGTATTAATATATAGATAACGAAAAAAAAATAAATACTTTTTTTTTTAAAATACCATGAAAATGCCATGTAGTTTATTAATATAAGATTCATTTCAACCGTTAACATATTTAATATTTTTAATTCATAACACAGATCAAGCTAAAAAAATTTTTAACAGTATATCAAAAAATTTTTGATCATATTAAAACAGTTTGATAATTGGGCTATTTGTACTGTTTTGATTTAATCCAACTTGGATTTTTGTGAACAACTCAAAAACTCATAAGCTCACCATATTGATAAAACATGCTTTCTCTTTAAAATAAAAAAGGATTATTTTTAGTTATGTAAGAAGAATTTATTAATGAGATCACATGAAAGAAATTGGGTTACAGGTGGTCTAGTATTTTATATATTCTACAATCCTTGGAGATTAATCAGTATCTATATAATTTACTGTTAATAATATTTCTCTTAGAGTAATAAATGTATATACAGTTTAATGTTAAATAAAAAAAATGTCTCTTTATCCTTAATAATAATTATCAGCAAAAGATTCTTCTAGATGAATAAATTTCAAATGTACACAATAACAGCACTGTTGTATATACTGATTATGATTTCAGTCATACAGTTGACTAATTTACATATTGTTGTGCAAAAAGATACTTCATTAATTAACAATATTATGTTTTTTTTCTCTGATTTTCCCCATATAAATTTGTAATTAATGGATTTCGAATGTGATTAAATTACATAATTGAATGGCTTAAGAGGTTATTGCCATGAGTTTTCTAACCCTCCATCTTTCTTCTATATCTAGTATTTTAACATCATCACATATTTGGGGAATGGCTGCCTTTTTCTCTCTATACATTGTCTGCTAGGGTTGATTTTTTTTTCTCCACATATGGCAGCTTTTCAGTGTTCTAGTCTTACTTTGAAGTAGTGGCATGTTTCCCCTTTGTAGAGTTTTCCATATTTAGATGAAATTTCATGAACACAGTTTTTTCTGTCATGAGTTTTTCGGTTTGGGGATTTACTCACACAAGGTGTTTTCAGAGTTTTGAATTGCTCCTGAATACGGTCCTAATATCATACTGACTGCATATTTTAAAAAAAATTTTCAGATAGGCCTTTCAAGTATAGTGTGCAAACTGTGATGGGTTTTTAGGTTGTGTCCTTTGGTGCTTGATTTAGATTTATGGAGCTGATGTCATGCTCTGTGGGTAGTTATTTCGGTGGAGGATTGTTCTTAGATTGGCTATCTCTTCTTGATAAGTAATGTCCTTATTAGATATTGTCCTCGCTCGATGTTGTAGGCATTGGACTATACCTTTCTTTACAGAACATGGATGGTGAGAGTTAAAGTCAAGGTATTATTCTGTGAAAGTTGTCTTTCGGTATAGAAACGACACAAAACTGATCAGTGCAAGCTATCAATACATCCAGGAAAGATAGTTTGTTGTCATGTTCCTTTTCCATGGTGAACTGGATGGATGGATTGAGTTCACGTGTTTCAGTAGTACTTGGATGTCCTCTTGGGGCCAGAGTATGAAAGTATCATCCACATATTGTAGCCACATTGTAGGTTTTTGTGGGGCTTATCTTACTGCCAGTCCCTCAAAGAGCTCCATATATATGTTGGCTAGCACTAGAGATAATGGTGATCCCATAGCTAGGCCTTCTCCCTGTCGGTATATATTGGCTTCCATTATGAAATGTGTGGTGTTTATCCAGAGGGATAGCATCTCCATAAGGTTTTAATTGGGATACTTCTGCATTCCTTCAGTGTGGTATCATATGAAATGAACATTTTAACCTTTTACTTTATTTGTTGTAACACTTTAAATCTTATAAAAAAAAAATAAAACAATTATTTCTTTAAAATATATTCTCTTTTCTTACAACAAAAATAATTATCAGCTAAATATTTATATAAATAAAACAAATGTCGCTTTTTAAAAATTTATTTGAAACAGTAACAATTATATATGAAAATTACATTATAATAAAAAGAATGCAAAGAGTAGCATTTTTTTTAAACTGGACAAATTCCATTTGTTGACAGGACAAATTCCATTTTTGAAGAATTCATTTAAAAAATTTTTTTTTTTTACCTTAGCAGGACTAGTTAAGTTTCAATTTTTTTTTTTTTTTTTTTTGCATGGCATTTTCGATTATCAAACAACCTTTTTTTTTTTTTTAATGAGTGCAGAAAGTGCTAAAATGTGTGAATAAGCATATTATACAAAAGACAGGCTTGAATAAAATGGCTTTCTACACGAGTTACTCCCCTTTGAAAGAATAACGTTTGCATAAGAGAAATAAGCAGGATATACAAATATGATTGATTAGCTAGCAATGTAGAATGTAAAACGTTCCTACTCTGGAAAAATGTATATTCATAATTTACTTCAGAAACGCATTTTTTTTTATATCAACGTTAGTAGGCACCCGTTTGATACATATCTCTCACATACATATTAGATTATCTATGTCACTATTTATTCTGTGGTGATTTCATTTGAAAATTTATGAACTATGACATTCTTCTTTCCTGTTCTGTCTGTTTTTCTTTTTTAAGTCATTAGTGATTTCTGTGTCAATGTCTTCATAACAATATAATTGCAAGGAAAAAAAAACAAGTAAATTCGGATTTTTTTCTAGCACTTAAAAAAAAAATTTCAAACTTGAAAAAAAACGAAAAAAAAAAACAAAAAAAAAAACGAAACAAATAAAACTTCTTTTCAATTTTTGAAAATCATCTGAAACAAAAGAAACGAAAATGCTTACTTAAAACAATACTTTTAAAAATATGGTAAAGCACTCCTTCCATATAAAAATTCATTGGATATTTTTACTATTACCACTAAGAATGGTTCAGCTGAGTGAACATCACATTGAAGAACTAAAAGTTCCTAGTTAAAGCAGTGTTATTGAGGGGAAGGCTTTAAAAAAAAAAAAAAAAAACAGTGAACAGTGGGGGCATGATAAACCGTATCTTAAGTTTAAAAAAAAGAATGTTTGTTTATAAATCAGCCAACAGCGAGGGTCAAAATTCAACTGTTTGGTCCATAGAGAAATCTAACAACAGAGCTATGAATTTAACAGAAAATAATGTGAGAAAATAGTTCAATATCATTTTACCTAATCATACACAATAGTAGGTCACATGCGTTTCAACTTATTTTTACCTCATTTTAGTTAAAATGATAACATTGTGTATGTATGAAGCGCTTTTGTTTTAATAGACTCTATACATTCCATAAGGTTAAAATAGTATAAGAATGAAATCTGTTGTAATGTAAGTGTCGACATTAATTGCATTTAGTAATTTTATAGGTAGAAAGCCAACATTAAAAACGTTAGAACTGTTAGTTCTTTTGTATGAGACCAAAATTTAAATGAAAATATTTCTTTAAATTTTGTCCATTTGGTGACAGATCAATTTAAAAGTAAGACATGTAATCAATAATTAGTATATTTAGCAATTGTTGTAACCGACTATGTCTCAATGTATTAATGGTGTTTGTTTTAGCTACAGTTCAAATAGCATATTCTGTAATTTGCAAAATGTTATAAAACAAAGAGGAACTGATGCATAACAAGTTATCGGTTTTATATAAGAAGAAAAAATCTCTTAAATGATATGTGACTGTTTAGAAATTTTAGAATAAAAAAATTGTAGTGGTTGTGTCTCAATGGGAAAGTGGGATGTGCATCTTATTCAATTTGGCACACAGTGAATATGAGTGGAACAGGAGTACTTTTAATGAAAGGGTAAATTCTCACCCGTTTCCTGTAAATTAGGCGAATGAAAAACAAAATATAAAGTGGGAATAAATGTTAAAATTGATTGGAAATAAAATTTCTTTTTCAGGACACAAACTAACATGGTAAAAATGAATTACGGAAGAGATTTCAAATGCAGATTTTGTTATCAACCTATAGCCAATCTTTTTGCGTTTTTGTAATATTAACAATATGTTATGTATCACAAATAAAACCATGTAACAGGAAGACCTGACATTGTTCATGATCTTGTCCTGTTTCATCGCTTAATACAGCCAAAACAAGCTAAACTGTTGAAAAATTCTCTTAATTAGTACCTTATACATATGATTTAAAATTTATTAAAACTTTAAGAGAGTTCTGTCTTTATGGGCCATGTAGATATTAGGGTTCATTTACATTATCTTCATAGGGAATTTCATACATATAACATAAATTTCATAAACAGGATATATTTGTTTTAAGAGGGATATGCTCTTACACCTCCTTAGGGATGAACTAGGAACATTTCTATTGTCTTCTTTGATAAATTTTACATATGAACACACTTTTAGATTTCATAAAGATTCTCTTTCTTTCTATAGGAACACACAAACACAGACATTAAGAGGGAGAGAAAGAGAGATTTAGTTGTAATTTGAACATTTTTTTTGTTCTTCTTCAAGTAAAATACAGCAGTTACTTGGAAAAGCTTGTTAGTATTATCAGCTTATTTCCTAGCTAGTTAGGAAACTAGTTTCCTAATGGCATATTTAATTGAAATAAGTAAAGCCTGTTAATGACATATATGTATTAAAAAGAAAATTTTAATTAGAATATTTATCAAAGTATTTGTTTCAAAACAATTCTTGTTCCCCCTCTCCCAGTAGGAAAAAAAAATCTATTTCAAAATTATAAAATTACTTATAGTGAAAATACAAGGAAACACATCACAGGAAAAAAGTAAATGGTGACTAAAAAATTAGCTTAACTTACTAATAGAAGCATTGTAATAAAATTTTTTTAAATATTTTTGCACACATTTGATATGGCAACTCTTTGAAAAGAACTCAAAAAAAGTCTTATATTCCATAGCACTGAGAGCAGTTATCATTTCAATAGAAAATGTGTAGTAGATAACAGGAAGGAACAGCAGTGTAAATAATGACTTACAAACGATGTTCATTTTCTTATTATTTTCTGAAAAATAAGGTCACACTATAACTGGTGGCAGGTGTAGTAGATATTACGAAGTGAGTAAAAATAGCAGCCACTTCCTCTGTGGAAGTCTTATTTGGGAGAAGTCAGTAATCTGTAAGAATGCTTGAATGGAAACAAAATGAAAGCAGAATTTCTGAAACACACACATCAGATCCTACACTTATTGAATAGCAGAACAGATAAGCATATGAAGGTTTTGGTTATTAAGCTATCATGTCTTAATGCAGACGTTAAATTGGATTTTATTATATAAACCGATGATTTAAAATTAAGTTTAGCTTTGAAAACAAAATAAAATCAGTAAATTATTAAGTTAATACAATTAAAATTAATTTTAGTAGTAGTAGTATTTTAGTGGTAATATTTTTAGTTTGCAAGATTTATGTGATGCATGACAACATCACATTTCAGGAGGCGTTTTTCTTTTGAGAAATGCTTGAGTTATTTATTAGTAGAGCAGGTCTGACATGAAATCTACAATGAAACCAGTTTATTAGTGATGATCAACCTAGGAGTATCTACAAGGGGTGTTTTACAATTAAAAATACAGGTAAGAATCATAATTACTTAATATCATTCACATGTGACAAAAAATGTCAGCTGAACACATTCTCATTATCAATTAGAAAAATTGCTAAAAAAAAAAAAAAAAAAAAAAAAAAAAAAAAACTTTTTCTTGTCTAAATGACATTTTATCTACACTAAAATAAAATCTTAGTACTCTTCTTGGCTTCATTAATAAAAAACCTGAAAATTGTTGAGTATTTGTTCCTTCAATATTCTTCTTTCCAAGATGATACTATCTTCATAATTATTAAAAGATTTAAAATCCTTCCACACTATCATAGAAAAACATTTAATTTTAATTCAGTTTTTTTTTTTTATCAGATTTTCCCCCACAATGTCAATGAAAAAAAATTAGATTTTATTGTGTGCATGTTTGTGTAAAATTACAAATCAAAATTCAGAATTTTTTTTTCTTTACAAACTTAAAATATAGTTAGAATTTGCTTCACTATATAAACGTAACAAAAGAATAACCAGTTCTTGACAACATAGCAGAAGACAGAACAAGTACTTATTTTTTACATTTCCAAAATAGACACAATTTAAAAAAAAAAAAAAAAAAAAAGTTAAAATTTACATTTTATTTAATTTATTTATTTTTCCAAGCTGCCAACGTAATTAAACACACATGCAAAAAATTATGTAATCTCATTTTCACTTTTCCGGTAACAGTAGGAGGTTTAAAGGTAAGAATTTATCAGTAAAATTGACATCAGTCAGTAAGATGTGATAAATCAGTATTTCTATCAATCTATGAGAACAAAAAATTTTAAGTATGTGCTTTTTTTATTATTATTTTTAATTGAAAAAGTACATTTCTGGCTGTTACTAATTTACAAAGGTTAGAAAACAATTGAAATTAATGCAAACATTTGTATATGGAAAAGAAAGATATTAGTAATATGACTAATTGATTCTTGGCTTTAAAAAAATAATCAAACCCCATTTCATAATAAATATTGAAAATAAAATTTGGAAATAGGCATGAGAAAAATGAATCAATAAAACAATTCTTTAAATAATTTTCTGAAATAAAAAATAGAAATTAATGATTATTACCAAGATCTAACAGAGAAAACCTACACTTATGGAGAATAAGGCTAATGACTATATGCTATTAGGAAGTTACATCTTATTAGTATTATATATGAATATAGAAAAATGAAAATATATCACAACTGCAAAGTATATTAAAAATAATAAGCAACTTATTTTATCCCTGTATTGATAAAACTATGAAACATCAGGTCTTTCTTATCTGCATATAACTTTAATCCACACAGACTATTTTTTTATAAACTAAACTAGATTTAGCTTCTCATAACGTAAAATGGTATGCTTGCTTTTTTATTCAATTGAAACTGTAATATTGAATGTGACCTACAAGAAGTTGATTATTATTAGGGCTATGATAACAGCATATTCTTTTCATTGTTTTGACTTTTGAGTATATATCCGACACAGTAAGACAGAATTAATCAACCGAGAACCACATCACTCTATATAAAAACATATAAGATATCAATGGATATATACCTGAGAATCAAAACAAGGAAAAGAATATGCTGTTGTCATAGCCCTAGTTATTATTTATAAATGAATTCCACAATTACTTTTTTGTTTATTTGTGGTTTCAATTTTTTTTTTTTTTTTTTTACATTTGTCTTTTTTCAATGATTGTTATTAAAAGCTAGCAGGCCTACCCTGCATGGCGTTGTCCAGGGCCAAATTGTATAATATTTCTATTGAAACTTTCATCTCTTTATCGCTATATTGTTCTCACCTCCTCTCAGACTATTTCTCTCAGAACATACACACACATACAACCTATTTTTTTTTTTTTTTTTTTAGAGATTCCTTGAGGAATGAGTCTGAAAGTTCTTAAAAAAAAAATAAAATAAAAAAAAATCAGAGTTAGTTTCCTTTAGTTAGTACATGAAATGGCTGAAAAACCACTGACGAAATCTGCATCAGTTTAGAGTCAAAAAGTGAACATTTTTTTTTTTCTAAATTTTAGATATTGTTTATCTTGACAACCTCGATCAAGAAAATACCAAGTTGATGGGTGTTTGTTTTATAGTTTTCGAGTTTTAGCTGAACATAAACATGCCCTTTATATTATAAAAGATAACGTTACTTAGAAGTTAATATTTTTTAAGGAGTTCAAAATGCTAAGTGGGAAGTGATGGTTTCTATATTTTCAGAGAATACAGTTCGATTTACTTAACAACCGAAACCAATACACTGTTGATGTCGACCAAAATCCGACCTTTGATCCACATCCCGAGAAGTGGTAACAGGAATAATGAAAATTTTGTGTATTCTGAAATAGAATGTGATTTTTGATATATTTTTCTACTTTACAGTTTAAAACATGCATAGAAAGACTGGATTGATAGAGCTAGTATAGTATAAAACGTTTATAAAAACATGTCCACCGACATGTCGGGTCACAACCATTACCAGTATTTATTTTTAGCTTTTTAGATTTAGAAGAAAGTTTTCAGATTTGTCCCAGTTTATGAATTTTAAAATAAGTCTCTACTCCTATATCATTATAAAGAAATATTAGTATTCTTTATTATTTTTATATGAAAGTTTTATTTTAACATCTAATTTACATAAGTGTTTGTGGTGTGTATAAAGATGTAATTACAGATAATGTAAATTAGATGGTCATTTCATAAAAAGTTATCTATTCTGTAAATGCTTACAGAGACATTAAGAAATATGAAAGATTAGTTGAATCAACATAGTGAAAGGAGCAAGAGAAATACATAGATAGCTAAGAGAAAGGGAAGACTTGTTTGATTAATTATAAATTAAGTCTTAATTAGTGGGTTTTTTTTTTTTTATTTTTCTTCTCCAAACATAACTCAGTTCAGAGCTTAGGTACAAGGGCCGTTCCAAAAGTAATGCCTCCTATTTTTTATTCTGCCCGAATGGATAAGAAGGGATTGCAAATTGCATTGTTATGATGATTGAACTTATGAATTCATTACCTGAAAGTTTCATCTTTGTTGCAGATATTGATGCTAGAAACTGTACGGAAGCAACCGCTGTCATGGACATGCACCAGAAGCAGAGATGCATTATTAAATTCCTCCATGCAGGAAAAAAATTGAACATTCACCAGCACCTGTTGAACATTTACGAAGCCAATGCAGTTGATGCCAGTACAGTTGGAGATGGGTTCATCAATTTCAGTGTGGTGACAAATGTGAGTGACAAGCATGCTCCAGACATCCATGCAGTCACCATCGCAAAAAACAGTCTGCACCATGACCAACTCATTTATGTTGATCAGATGATCAGAGCATAACAGTTAATGAAATGCATGCAGAGTGGAATGCAGATGTCCATGCACTGGAAACACTGTCATCCCTAGGATACAGCAAAGTGCGTATTAGGTGGGTTCCATGTATGTTCACATAGGACCAAAAGAATCACTGACAGGATGTTGGTCAAGATTTGTTGAATCAGAACGAAGCTGAAGGTGATAGCTTCTTGGGCTGAATCATTACTAGTGATGAGACATGTCACCATCATGAGCTGAAGTCCAAACAACAGTTGATGGAATAGCAGCACTGATGCTCCCCAGCAAAGAAGTTCTAGACACAAAAATCTGCAGGCAAAGTGATGTGCACTTTTTTCTGGGACAGGAAGAGTACTATCCTCCTGGATTTCTTGGGACCCGGGTTGATTGTCAAATGTTGAAACATTGACAAAGCTGAAGAAAAAGGAAACATTCTGTTTGCAACATGACAACGCCAGGCCACACACAAGTTTGAAGACCACAGTATATGTAACAAAGTTCGTCTGGATGGTGCTGTTTTACCCATCATATGGTCCTGACCTAGCATCGTCAGACTTGCACTTGTTCGAAACTCTGACGGTGGACAGCATTTCCCAGACAACAACGCTGTAATCGCAGCCATGCAAAAAAAAAAAAAAAAAAAAGAGGACTGTTTTAGCAGGCACTGACTTCTACGACAAAGGCATCAAAACTCTTATTCATAAGTGGCAAAAGTACATTGAGAATGATGGTGACTATGTAGAAAAATCAATTCTGGAGCGCAAAAGGTCACTTGTTTTAATAGTACCACTTCTATCTTTGTAGCTGTTCAACTTTTATAGTTAAAAAAATAGAAGGTATTACTTTTGGAATGATCCACATATATTTTAACATGCATTTCATTATTTAAATATATTGGAAAAAAGCTTTAGGGAAACAAACATTAATAAACTTAACTAACATTTATAAAAAATATTTGATTTGGAAACAAAATATGAATTCAGATAAATTTAAAATTAGAGTTACTTCCCTGAAAAACTGACCTCTCCTGACAAAAGATAATGTAGATTAAATAAAGCTTATATTGCATGCAATCATTTGCATCATTCTCTGATTAAAATTTATTTATTCATTAAAAACAAAGATAAACTTTAAATATTTCAAAACTAAATTTTTTATTGAGAATCATTAAGACTAAAATTACTGAAAAAATTGGCTAGTTACAAGCAAAGTTTGATTTGTCAGCTTAAATACTATTTGAAGATCCAACAAGGAAATTTCACGTTAGATAATAACAATAAATTTGGAAATCTTTTTAACGCAACATCCTTCTTTGTATTTACGATTTTATATCTAGAGAATTATTTGTTTAAAGTTGCTATTAGACCAAATTCAGCACCCCTCTCCAAGAAATTTTAATATTCCAAGATATTGTTTTTGCCATATGCAACAGTTATCAGGATTAGGAAATATTAGTATAAATGATATATAAGAAAATCAGAACAGCATCAAAACAGATCTTGGATAAAGAAAGGGTTACATGCTATCTGATAATAATATAATGAGATATATTCCTGATGATATGAAACTGCAGTAAAATCCTGAATACATGTATTATCACTGACTATATTATATACAACTACTTTTTTTTCCAATATACATTTTTATACAATTATTTTTGGCTACGCATGCATACTTATTAGGCTAAAATTCCTTATTAAAATAAAATTAATTTTTGACAAAATGTTAAGCCAGGATACGCATGTGATTAGAATAACAACAATTCATATTGACTTTGATTTTCTTAGAAGGCTTTCATTTTTTTTTTTTTTAACTTATTATTTTGAACTATACAAGACTCAGCAACAAAATTTGATTCATAACTTTGACAAGATTCCAGACCCCCCCCCCCCCACTGCAAAAAAAAACCCACAGGATACATTCTTCATTATATATATATATGAGAGAGAGAGAGAAATTAAATCCTAACAGACTCACACATTAAGTACTTGCTCAGCTCATATACTTGCATGCGTCTACTTCAACCTACAGATATTGACATATCAAAACGCAAACACATACATATACACACCCTATAAAACAACCACACACACACATGTATTCACATAATGAAGACAACATACTTATTCAGCATAAACATTTGTAGACATGCATATATTTATTAAACATGAATGTATATATACTTACACACGGTTTCATGCAAGCATCCACCTCTATAAAGGTTCTAATATATCTACAAATACACATACTCAGATATATACAAATATGCTCTGGTAGACAAATACAATTAATAAAATAAAGAATAAATGAAGTAAAAACTTTAAAATTTTATATGTATGCGTTATATATATTAAAGATTTGATTAGCCAATGACAAGAAACAGCTGAAATCAAATTGATATTCCTGCCCCCCCTTCACCTGTATATTTGTGTATAAAGAGGGCAGTGCAAAAAAATTTTTCATTTCCAATCCATTTCAACTAAGTAAAAATTAAAAGAAAAACACTGAGTGTGCACATGCGAGAGGAAGGAAACAGGAAGTCATTCTTTGAGGAAACAAATGTTGTCTACCAGCCTTAATCCTTCATGAATTGTTTAAAGTTTTACACAGCAAAATTATCTATTTTGGTTTTAAAAAAAAAAAAAAAAAAAAAAAAAAAAAACTGCCATAAAAGGGAAACCTAAGGCAAAACTAAGTATACAAAGAGAAAAGAAAAAGAAAAAGTGCAAAGAAGGGAAATAAAATCCAGTCAAATAGCAAAATAAAAATAAGGAGGTAAGGCTCGAGCTATTTAGCAGAACCCGGATTTTTCTTTATATAAAAAAAAAAAAAAAAAAAAAAAACCTGTATAGATGTGAGGGTCCAGCAATTTCAGCAAAAATCCAGCTTTTTTTTTTTTTTATTGAAATAGAAAAATAATAAGACCATATATATGTTATTTATTTTTGGGATAAGTTTTTGAATGAATTCAATTATTTATACGAAAGTGCATTGTTACCTAAATGCGAGTTCCCTCAAATGGGGAGTGGCATATATATTGTTTTTAAAATAAAATTATCCACTGACACTTGTTTTGTCGTCTACGACTCATCAGAATGGCTGAATCTAGCAATATTCGAAATCCGAACTCCACTAGGCTATCTCTTGAATTCATTCCAAAATGTATTGCTAAAACAAAAACTCATAAATAACATCTACGTAAATTACGATATATCCAAACAGTCATGTGAGATAGCCTACTGGTAGAAGTTTAGGCTTCTTTTCATGGCGTCCCGATTTTGAATCTCGCTAGATTCAGCCACTCTGATGAGTCGTAGACGACGAAACATGTGTCAGTGGATAATTATATTTTAAAAACAATATATATACAGGGTGGGCCAAAATTAGGGTCCTATATATATATATATGATTATATTTAAAGATAGGACCCTAATTTTGGCCCACCCTGTATTATACACACACAGGGTGCATAATTTTCACCTACTGATTTATGCATTTATTTTAATTAATTTTTATTTTCAGTTTTGTTTTCATGAAAACAATAACTATGTTCTCATACTTTTTTTTTTTTTTTTTTTTTTTTTTTAATAATTATTGATTATGGGAAATTTGGAACCTTCATATTTGTAAAAGAGACAAAGTTTTCTGTGGAATGTGTGCGTTTTAATTTTATTATAGATCAAAAAAGTTGTTTACACAGAGAAGAGATTACAGGGATATGCTAGGATTCAAAACTTGCTCATTTTCTCATGCATGTAGCAGTCAATTAATCAGATATGATTTATTTTTTGTTGTAAATTTTATTTAGGTAAATTATTTAAATCTGTTCTCATTACTTATATAGATCTGCTCCAATGGACACCAATTCTGGCAAGAGAAAATCCAATAACAAGTTACGACAACAAGTGAAAGTCAAACTTACAAAATTAAACTGAAATGGTAAATGAAAAATAAAAAGATAGCTAGGGTTAACTAGTGTAAGATTAAGTCCTTTAAACATTAGTAGCTAGTCTCCTAAAGTTTTCTTTTATACATAAACTTTACTCCTTATTCAATATTGCAATATTGTTTATATGTATTATATTCTTAAAGAATACGTTTTACAGCCAGTAGTCTTATAAGAATTTTACTAAAAAAAAAAAAAATCCATTAACTTTTACTTTTATACTTTTTACAAGCTACTTTAGGATTTATCATTTAATGTTTATTTAATTTTTTTTTTTAATCCAAGCAATAATCTAAATAAATTAAAAACTTTCAGAGTATCCTTCCCACTTGTTAACAAAAGAAAAAAGTGCTAATTCATAACGGATTCTTCAATAAATGAAGCATTACATATGATTAGCTACTTCTCAATATCCAATCAGGTGTGAATCAGTGCAGTGTATAAAACCAATGTTTTTTTTTTTTTTTTATTATAATCAAAAAAGGAGGGCGTATCAAAGAGATCTCCGATAGATTTGCCTTGAGGAGAATATGTTAAAAGATATGAAACTGCCTGAGAACTTGTCTTGAGGAAGTTTAGCTTAATAAGCTTGTAACTGTAACAAATATGTACAATGTACATGTTATCAAAAATGTGCGTATAAATAAAAGTGTATATTAAATATTCTGCTCTACTTGTAATGGAGTACTATCATAACACAGTAAGTATTCACTGGATTTTTTTTTATCCAATTCCTAATCGTTTATACTAGAAAAATGCTTTAAAAAGAAAAAAAAAAAAAGAAAAATTTTTTTTAATAGTATATGTATTAAAAAGGTCAAGTTAAATGACAGAGTTCCCTACTCACCCTGGGGATTTTGTCTAAAGCACAACTGGAGAAGAGGGAGCTTTTTTTTTAAGCCGCACATCAGGATAGAGGGTCCGATTTAAATGGCTCCCAGGAAGGGGAGCCATTGTACTTGGCAGGGGTGACTCCAGAATCTAAAGGGAGGGCCAAAACAGCTTTCATTGAATACACAAGACAACAAAAAAGCAAACAAAGATCACAAAAAAATAACAAACACAAAACAAAAACAAAAAAAACAAAAACATTTATCTAAAGAGAAACAATAACACAAATAAAACAAGGAAAAGACAAAAACTAAAGACAAGTTACATAAGGAATGACTAACAATTATATGCACATTTTATTTATTTTACTAAAATGGTTTTAAAATGTTCTTTTTAACAAGATCAACAATCAATAGATTTGTTTGTTTAACTAGCAACCATCTTAGTTGCTAATATTTATTTACTATAACATTTTCATAAATTAAGTACACAGCCAATATATTTGGTTTATAAACTAGACATTTTCATCATAATGCCGTCTTTACTTAAATGTCCCCATGCTTAATGAATTTTATTTACATGAAGAATATATACGGATATATGAATAAAAAATGGAATGACTAAAAACACCCAAAATGAAAGAAAAATTAAACAAAATAAAATGAGATGATGGGTAGGTAAATAAGGCCCTTTCAACCCTGGCCAATTGTAAACCACTCATTGTTTTCTGGTTTGTTGACTATCAAAAACAAGTTAATCATTAAAGGAGGGAGGGTAAATAAGAACCCATGTGTATGGAGTTTTTTGGGGGTTTTTTTTAAATGATTTTTCAAATTTGCCATTAATGAAGAAACTCCACTATAATATAAAAATGCCAACGGAACAGTTTTTTGGTTCAAAAGGCAATGGATATCTCTTCTAATGGTGTCTGCATGAAGAGTCTATAGTAAAACACAGGTTGTGCAATCTGCAACCGCAGCTCTTCAAAATCTACATTGTTGGATTTTGGTGGCAAGAAAATAATGGATGAGTGGAAATAATGCTTGGATTAGCAGAAAACTGCTGGTGTTATTGGTTGCACCATTAATACAAGTGTTAAGTAATAATCAGTTCTAAACGACAGTCTTCTGGAGGGTGAAGATTCAATTCTCAGTACAAATTACTTAAGACCTCTACCAGATCATGACTGACATAAGAGTAAGCTACTCCTGTAGATTAAATAATGGCTTCCATTCAAAATTCTGCACAGATGTCAGAGTTCAATAAGAGACATCTGAAGAAAATCAGCTTTTACATATGCTGAAGCATTGTGAAACTAACATACAAGACAAGAATAGTAGTTGAAATAATTCGAATTATAAACATAATCAAACACAAAGAAGAAGTCAATGTATAGGTTCATATGGATATAAGTAGATTAGCACTGCACAACACTTGTATAAATCAAAGTCCTATTTCACTATAATTTTTTTAAAAATTACTTTAAGACAACTGCTCATATGAAACATTTTTAAATAATCACCTCAAAATAAAAAGCAAGACGTAACTCATATTTTGAATGAAGAATTTAAGAATTGTCTACCTTACAACTAAAAGTTTATTTTCTGGTTAAGTTTAAAAATTACCAAGAAAATAAAAAGTAAAATAATTTCACTACATCCTGGGCATACACCGGGTAAGTATAGATAGTAGATTAAATAAAAGATTGATTTTTCTGAAAAGATACTGAAATCATTTGATTAAGCTTATGAACAGCAATGAAATAAAAACTGAACATATCTAAACCTACAAATTACAAAATCATCTTTACTTAAAAGTAGGAACTTTAGTTAAACAAAAGGAAAATGTTCTTGCTCATTTGTGATGAAGATTCAATTTTCAAGCTACTACAAATGTCTTTCATAGTTAACTAATCACGTTAAAACAAAAATGACAATAGTTAGGTTCATGTAAACAATTTTTTTTTTTATCAAAAGTAGCAATTTTGTTTATTCACAACTTCCTATTAAGGTCACAAGTGATTGATTTCTGAAATAGGCCTTGTGAATGGTATGAAAGGAGGCAGGGACCCATCAAGTTTCTAATACATGCACACTGCATTCATTCCTATTCATTCATGTTCCAGCTGCTGCAGGTATCTCCTTATCTCACTCAGGTCACTCCCCTCCAACACTACAATCATTTTACATATCATGCAAAAACAAGCACCATCTCAGTTTAACATACGGCCAACAGTTTGGGGCAGTCCTCTCCACACATTCTATATATAACATGTTAGTAGAATGCAAATATTACATTTGTCACTACCAATACCAACACAGTGGTAGATGCATAACATAACGGAAATGAAATTAAAACTAGAATTCCAAAAATTTGGAACTGGCTATGAAGCCAGACCAGTCAGCTTTCTATACTGGGATATATAAAAAGTAGAGATGACCAGCAGACAAGCATCAACAGCATCCTCATCTCGTCCACCCTTTTTCACTGCAGTAAGAGAAGCGGCAACATGGTAGCATGCCATCTGGCACTCCTTCCAGGACTGTGCCCGGTGGATAGGTTTAGCAACAAAGCTGTCATGTGGCTATCAAGGCTCTGGTGAAAATCTGGGAGTAGGCATTAGGATCCATCAACCACTGGTTGCTTCTGCGCGTAACAAGCAAAGTTGGTTAATGTGCAGAACCACAAATGGAATATGACTGGCAACTTTGCTTCTATAACATTTCTTTGTTTACTTGACCAATCTTTCCTCAACTTTTCATTAAGTCTTATTGCTTTCTTGCAGGTTGACAAATAGCTGTAGCTAACATAATATACAAACCATCGTTTAAGAAAATACAGAGTAACAAATCTAGGAACAAACAATGCAACAAACACAATGACAGGCAATGCAACAATCTATATATTAAGGGATGCGAGAGGCTAATGAAGAAAAAAAAAAAAAAAAGCTAAAATCGTGTACCCTACCCTCACCATATACAAAATTTCCTATTGTACCAAGAAGAAATGAAGAAGAAAGAAAAATATAAATAAAGATAAAGTGTGTGAAAAGGAAGAATAAAAAGAGAAAAAAAATACAGTTCAATCAAAGTGTAGAGAATTCATATTTAGTGGTTCAAGTGGAAATCTGTTTTTTATGGATGGATTAAAAATAAATTCACCTAAAAAACTACGAACTCGCATTCCTTATACATTGAATCAGAATTACCAACAAACATAAATCACACTGTTTAATAGCCAGCACAACTGCCAATGTCCACTGAACAAGTGAAACCAATTCTGTTGTGGGTCTGATAATATACATTAGTTTACAAGTGTTTGAATATGTTATTCATATTGGGCATTGCTTCAAGACAACTTATTTGTTTTAAATAAAATTATTGAAATCAATTTATTTTTGCTCATTTCTTTTTTCCAACTTTCTAATTGCTAAATATATTAACATTTGAATGTTTTTTTCATCAGGTTTCCTTGGCTACAGTTATTACATAGTAATAACATTACTCCAAAAGGTTTTGGTTGAAAAAAAATTAAACATTCAAACCAAAAAAAAACAAAAAAAAACAGTAGTTTTCCATGTTTCTAATGACAGCATATTTTTATTATTATGACTTCCCAACTTACCTGAAACTTTTATAATTGAAGTCTCTAATATGTTGTCCTCAAAGCCAGTAATTTTAATAGTCATATAGATAACTGTTCCTATCCACTGCTTTCCTATGAAAAAGGAAAGCTTCTCAAGCTTGCTACCAAATTGCTCTATTTATATAAAGTTTGAAATGTAAATGACATTCCTTTATGGAGTTGCAAATGCTACATCATTTTCAAATAGTTCCAATTCTCAGTCAGAATTGCTGACTTCATCTCTATTTAAAGACTTTCTCAAGATGATTGATTTGAAGAAATAACATAGTGTTGTGAAAATAATTTTGTTTTTTAAAACAAAATATACTAAAAAAAAAATTTAAAAAATGGGGTGTGATTAAAACGTGAAAAGAATATTTCTGTACTTATTTTGAACAAATAACCATTAGAATTCAAAATGTGTGATGCATTCATGAAATGGAAGTTCTTTTCTTATACTTATGTAGAATACGTACCATGCTGAAATGTTTAGAAATCCATTCTTAATATGGAGAGGCTGTTTTGTAACCATTCTGTACTTTAACCTTACAATTAAATTTTAATAAACAAAAGATGTAAAAATTTAACTTAAAAATCCTATTTTAAAAATAGCAGTTCATATTATACATAAGTATCTAAAAAAAAAAAAAAAATTTTTTTTATGTTATGTACAAAGTTTTGTTGGGCATGTGGTGTAAGATAGATTCACAATTATTCAATTTGTTAATGAAGTGGGGAAAAGGAAAACAGAACTACAGTCGATTAGGTAAACGCAATCATATTAGGAAGAGAGGAGCATTTGAAATAGTCAATAGTTAAGCAATTGTTTTTTTTTTTTTTTTAAGCAGTTATGACCTTGCTAGACCACATTAAAAAACTTCCTTGGAATGGATGATAATTTTTCAGAATGAATTAAATTAATATTATGAATAGTTAACGCTAGGTACGGGCAAAAATGGGCGGACAAAAATAGGGGGACCTAGTTTTGAAAGCTGATTTATCATATTTTTTTGTAGGTTTCCGACTACTTTTTGATTGTATTTGAAAGATTAAGGACTAAACTTAATTTCCAAAAGGAAAAAATATTTGCACACGTGAAAAAAAAAAAAAAGTTATGAAAAATGTTTTCATGGCGAGCTACTCAATTCAGCTAAATTTTGAGGTTAAATAAATTCATTGTAAAAATCTTTTGAAAGATAAATATTAGTTTTGTGGGTCTATTTCAAAGATAATTAGTAAAGTCCTAAGATATTGAATTAAATAAAGAAAAAAACACCTTGTTTGTACAAAACATACATTAATTGGCTACAAAACCAAGTGATTTTGTCGTTCACAAAACGCAACAAACTAAAATTTTGTATACACGGAATATACGAAAGCCCAAAATTTCAGGCAGTCGAAAGACTGAACATGACGTCATGTAATTAAAACGGAGGATGGGGTGTGATTTTTCTTTTTTTCCCCCCAGACGTGCATCCATACATTCCTATTCTGAACGTTTGTATAAATTTTTCCATTTTTTAATTTAATTATTTTTCTATGTTCCTGTTTTTAAATTAATTTTTTTTTTAAATTATTGTTCAATATTATATAAAAAAATGTTATGCCGAAAGTTTCACATTCTTGCAAGCAAGGAAATTATTAAAATCTTACATATAAAAATTATGCAAAACCTGTAATTTAAAAAAAATTAAAAAAATTTTTTTTTGCAATTATATTTTTTTTGTGTGAAAATATTAAATAAACAATGCCTAATTCAATGGTAATATCGGTAGTTCGAGAAATTCACTGTTTTTTTTTTTTTTTTTTAGTTATATCAAACTCATTAATGCAGATTTTAGGGGCTTTTTTGTAATGTCCCTGTAAAAATTATTTTATTTTATTTTTATTGTTACAAATTACGATGCTTTATTTATATTAAAAAAAAAAAAATAAATAAATTCTTGCGTTTTTTATTTACTACTGATAACCATAACTTTAGTAAAGGTATTTTTTGTTTAAACTAAATAATACATTTCTACTAAGATTTAAAGAAAAATAATTAATTCATTATATTCCGCGATAATTATTTGATAAATACTGAAAATTTTATTAAAATTGGTTAATTTCCTGATTTTTGGTGAATTTTTAAGTAAAGGAGGGATCAAAATGTTTATACATTTTGAGCATCGGCATTCATTTTGCCCGTACCTAGCTAATGCTGTCAGTGTTCAGACCTTTTGTCCAAAACTATTTGTAATTCAACCATAAGAGAAAGACAAGATTTGAATAACTAGATATATTCATTTTAATCTTATGCAATAGAAGCATTTTCTTTTTCTTTAAAAAATATGATTGGCATTGGCAAGAAAAGGGGAAATAATTATTTTTACTTTGCTTTTCATTATGTTAGGGAATAGAACAAAAGCTTAGTTTTAAAAATAGTAATACTCTTATGTATCTAAGAGGAAGATTCTAAGATCGTGTACATGTGACCCTCTCTGGAAAGTTTATATCCATTTCTAAACAATGTCAACTATTGATATTTTTTACTAATTTCAAGGGAAAATTCTGAAACGAAATATAGAAATTACCTTCAATTAATTACAGATTTGTTTTTAACTACAACAGTGATAAATATATAAATGTTGCATTTTTTTTTGTCTAAACAAATAGGTATTTTAAAAACCATACTTTTTAGTAAAATTAAGACTTTATAAATGTTGAATATAAATTTGTAAATGTTGAGTCTGCATTTATACCGGATATCAATTAATTTTATCAGTAAAAATTAATATATATATATATATATATATATATAGCAATGTGCATGTAGTTACATATGAAAAAAAAAAAAAGATATTACATCTATATACCATCTGAATGTTTGTTCAAAATGACAAACTTGGATATAGGCATTATCATCATGATCTTTGGCAGACTGTTCCATTGAGCAGAAATACTAACAATGTTGCCTTTTTTCTGTTAAGATAAAAATAATGTGAGTGACAATGAAGACTGACTAGGCACTATCCTGTTGGTGATGCTGTATGCTAGAATCAAGTTCCTCACATCCTCTACTGCTCAAGTGAGAACAGATTTTTAATCTTTGAAGATGTTTACCTAGGTAAACATAAAAACCCATTGCCAACCGTTGAATATATTCTAGGTGTACAATATATTTGTAAAGATATGAATTTATCACTTCAAGGACATATTCAAGAACAGGCCACACCAGTCATGTATAAGGAATGGAAAGCATCTGCCGTTAGGCAAAATGTCCTGATTAAAGAAGTATTTGATTTTGTCCGACATCTCAATACAATAACATTTTAGTTTGAAGGAATTGTCCACACCTGTATCGAAGTTGAAAATTATAGAAAGTAAAAAAATCAGAATTATAATGATATGCGATTCAGAGTTGGATACATGAATAACTGTTAATTCCTTTTAGTGTGCCTCCTCATAAATTTTTGTTTGTGAACGAAATCCCAGATGGCTATACATAGAAATCTACAATTAAAACCACCCAAACAATCATCGAAGGATTATTCAATAAGTTATCAGAACTCTTGAGTCTCATTTTATGTAGATGAAGCTGGGGTTAACTGATAATAACTGATTATTTTCTAAGTTTATTTCATTGCAAACGTTTTGGCTTAGTCATTAAATATAAGAAAATGTGTAAAAATAAAGCTAAAATTGTACTTAAACTTTTACTAGAAAATTACTATTAATTAAAAATTGTACAATCAAACATTAAAATGTAATTTGAGTGAAGAAAACAACCAAAAATGTTCCATGGCGTCTAAAAGTCTAAATAATGAAAACTGTAATACAACTTATTTCTAACTTTATTAGATTCATTATTAGAAGAAAAATAAAAAAAAAATAAAATGCTTGATCTATGATCTTTTTATTCATTTACAAACTTCATTCCCAAAGAAGGTTTAACAATGTATAGTAAAAATTCTACATTTTTTTTTTTACTCTTGTATATAAGAAATAATTTTAACAAATTAATATTAAGAAAAGTGAAAAGAAAAGATTAAATTTGACATCATTGTGACTAATTATGAGGGGGGGGGGATATAATACAACTTGGTCCAAAAGGAATTGAACATATCATTTTAATGAATTCAGAGCTTCAAATCCTGTAGTGTAACATTTTAATGTTGCTATGAGAGAATTTAAGCGAAAATAGAACCTACATACTTCATTTTGGAACGGAGAAAAGCATTAAGTTTATATATTTAGAATAGCCATCCCAGAACGAGTAAAATTAATGTCTCTAAAACCTCCTTAAAATACTTCAAAGAAGCGTGGTGAATATTGTAAAAAATTTCACAAAGACCCAAGTTATCTGAATTTTCACTCTTTATCCTCTTTGCATAAAACTACACGAAACTAAATATAGGCCACATATGGACCCTTTGTGTGGAGAAGATGTGTTTCAAAGTTTATAATGATTGAAAATTGTATATAAAAATATATAAATATTTATATCGGTAGAGATATATTTATATAAAAAATATATAAACATTTCTATCTGTAGAGATATATTTATATAAAAAAATATATAAACGTTTATATCTGTAGAGATGTATTTATATAAAAAAATATATAAACGTTTATATCTGTAGAGATATATTTATATAAAAAAATATATAAACGTTTATATCTGTAGAGATATATTTATATAAAAAAATATATAAACTTTTATATCTGTAGAGATATATTTATATAAAAAAATATATAAACTTTTATATCTGTAGAGATATATTTATATAATAAATATATAAATCTGTAGAGATTTTTAAAATTTTATACACTATTAACTTAAGCACAGCTTAGGCAGCCATATTCATTTCTATAAACTATTTATATAGCTAGCAAACTCACTATATAAATAATTTTTTAAAATATTGAGCAAATAAAGAACAACAAAAGTGACTTTGAATATAAAGAACAACACAGCATGCACTCACATATCACAATGTTTATAAAGGCAAGAGAGGAGAGAACAAGTATAAAAATATATCGCACTATCTGCTTGTTTTTCTTAAATGTAACCCTTGTCTCCAAATATATCTTGTCTTTAATATGTAAATATACATATGTCTTTAATATGTAAATATACATATGTCTTTAATATATAAAACCAACTTTGTTGGATAATTTGATTACAAATAAATCTCCAAATTCATTAAAAAGAAAAAAAAAAAGGGGTTTCATAAACTACTAGCTCTGCTTAGTGTTGCTTGAGAATAAAAGACGAACTTGGTTACAAAGAAACAAAAATTGTGATGACTTAAATTTCTCATAAAAAATTGTGTGAAATAGGAATTTTTTAAAATTTGTTTTCGTACTTGATGGTGATTGAACATATCTGCAACTAATGTAGAGACGAAAACCACACGCTTGAAATCACATGCTTTAATTAAAGCATATATTTATTTTTAAAAAATTCAAGAACTCAGTAAGTTTCAGTGAGTAAGGGAAAATTTCTCCACTAACAGCTTTCTTAGCTGGAAGAAGTATTTTCAGAAAAAACTAAAGTGAAATAAAATACCTTTGTGGAAGAACAGTGGAAGAAAAAAAAAAAAGAAAAAAAAAAATAGGTTCAAATTAAGTAGCAATATGCCAAATGGATTGCTATGTTGAGTATGAATTTGAAAATCAGACAAGATAACTATGTTAGAAAGTATAATAAATTGAAAATGCTGAAGGGGTGGGGGTCATAATGATTATATGTGCTCATTAAAAAATGAGCAAAGTTCAAATCCAGGCAAGATGTATTATGTTCCCATACATGCTGATTAATATCAGTGGTAAAGGTATGAACCCCTATTTCTTCTTAGCAATAAAGAAAATAACAGCTTCTCTTTAAATCATAATATTGCTTTTTAGCATTAAATAACGCATTAAAGATTTGACATGTTAAAAAAAAAAATTGTTTTGTTTGTTTAACAGCATATCAACCCTTTTCAGCTTCTTTAATACAAAACCAGCAGTTACTATTATACTTATATCTTGGAAGGAAGGGGGGGGGTCATTTTTTCTTCATTTAGCTTAGCTGATTCATAGTCTGTAATGATATCCATTAAACCAACCATATACTCAGTTTTGAAAAACAAATCAAAATCTGTAAAAGAGAAAGTAGAATTTAGTCCTTATCCTCAAGTGGTCTTTGGACCTCGATAAGCAGTGACAGTATTAAAAAAAAAAAAAAAAAAAAAAAAATATGCTTACATGAAACTACTGACCCCATATCCAAGAAAAATGTAGGACACATAAAATATTTTTTATTTATTTATTTATTGTGGGGAGGGACATTGATTTTTTTTGGGGGGGGGGGGGCTTTGTTAAAAATAAATAAAATAAAGACATTTACAACTGAGCTGTAACTTGCTGAAAATCAAATCCACCAGAAGTTAATCAATCTTAAATACTCAATTTGTTTCCACCAAAATTGTTATATAAAAAAATTAAATTTGTGATAATAAGCAAAAAGAATTTAGTCTCCTTTTATAGATATATATATGTAATAAAATAAAGTCAGTCAAATTCTCCAAATTTGTTGTAGATAGATTTCGTCCACCAAAATGAATACTAGCTTCTGACTAGTCAGTATTTTAAGGAAATTCTTCTAATGGGCTATAAAAAGTGAGGCTCGCTGTTTGTTATTAACCAACAAGCAGCTCGAGCACTATAAAAGCAGTGGGTAAATGTTTATTTAAAATGGACATTTGTTGAGGTCATTTACAAGCGTCACTCCCATGGGTTGATGGGTAGAACTGCTATCAACACACTGGTTGTAGGTTCAATCTTCAACTAGGGAAAGGTGCTAGTCTAGAGGAGTTGTGATACAACGAAATAATACTGTATATAGATGATCATACACACACACACATTTTTTTTTTGCTTTTGCAAGATTTATATCAAATGTAAGATTTAACTATAGCAGTTTTAATGTTTGTTTTTAGGATTAATTATCTTGATTATTAGTATTAAAATTATATTCAAACATTTATTCAGTTTGCATATCTCCAGTCATTTTGGTCTTTAATAATATTAAATACTATTGTTAGAATTACATTAAAAATACTTATATGGTGTTTCTTTTTTTTTTTTTTTTGTAGAATTTACATTGCAAGATTTAACTAATTTATTTTTTCTTTTTTTAGTAAAATTTAGCTACAGCAATTGTTACTGTTATTTAACATGCATTTATTTTTCACAAGAACATTGTGAAACCTGATAAAGACAAACGTCTGAACCATAAATATAACACAAAATTTCAGAAATATTGCCGAATATTTTAAATTAAGCTAAACATGAAATGTAAAAGTCCAGAATAGTTAACACTTAGTTCTTTAAAAAAACAATTGACATCAAACACAAAAGAATGGAATTCTCTACCTAACTAATGAAGTTTTAATATGGAAAACATCTTTTGTCAGACTTTTTTCTTCTATAGAATCTCTTCTCAATACTCATTTTTTAATGACTGTCAAGACATATAGGCATGCTGTAATCACCATTAAAAGTAAAGTCTTTGGTTTAAGAGTTTGTTAACTACTCATTTAAAAATCTACAAAGCAAGGTACCTATGCAATAAACTTAGGGTCTTTTTTATCTAAATTCTGATCGTTTTTATTATGGCTGTACAATAACATTGCATTTTTTTTTTTTTTTTTTTTGTATTTTGTGTATATGCATGTTTTTGAAAGGCCTGGGAAAAAAATGTTTTTATTAAAAAGAATCAATTATATCCCAAAATATTTAGTTGAACATTGTAGAACTACTTTTCACCTAGATTGGACAGTAGAGAAGAGTTCAACGAAAGAACTACTCACAATTACACAGTAAATGTACTAATGGTATTCAAATAATTATAGGCTGAGCTAAATGGCAAAAAGAATTCAGTCAAGAGTTGAAAGTATTTGAAGTACAATTTTACAATCAACTCTTTTAGAAAGTAATCCATTATTTCAATGTTTTTATTTTCTTTATATCATTAAAAAATTTTCATTTGTTTTTCATTAGAAATTCTCTATGGGTGACATAAATCTAAAAATTAAAAAAAAAAAAAATGTTTTTGCAATTTTATGCAAATTTATGTTGACCAGCCTAAGCAAAATTGATATAATTTCTGTGTTATCATTCAGCAGATGTCAGCCTGAAAACCATGTCCAATAAAAAAAAATAGAATAAAATAAAAACCAGGTACATTCTTTCAAGTAGATATCCCAAATGAAAATTTTATTTTCATTATATCTAAAATCTTAATCTGGGCACATAGATCTTTGCAAAACAAATCAGAATACCAAATTTATTTTGGTAGTACAATTAGCAACTGAATTAGGACTCTCCAAAGCTTGTTAGAAATTAGAAAATTTGATGTCTTGATCAATAAATCAAATTTCAGTGTTTAATTAAAAAAATGCAGGCTTTGAACAAGTGAAGATTCATTTTAACAGCTAATAGTTGAATCTTTGGTAATATCATGAGATGAAACTAGATTTTTCTTTTTATAATGAATAGAATAAATATATAAAATAAAATTGGCACCATTCAAAATAAACAAAAAAAAAACTTGCTATTAGGAAAAATATTTCATTCTTTAAAGTTTTTAATTTGGATTTTTATTTTATGAAAAAAAAACTCAAAACCCTATATTAAGCCGACTATAATAATTGATATTAGATATCAATTAATAAATATTCCAAAATTTCAGTTTCTTATAAGTATTCTAAATGAATCTTAAGAGGCATAATATGTGCCCAACTTCCGATTTCAAAATTCATATAAAAAGTTGCATTGAATTTTATCCATGGTCATTAAACATCAATTAAGCAAGATTCCCTTAATTTCAGGTTCCTTTTATAACCTTAAATTTAAGCCTTCAAATTTAGGCATTTTCTAGAATGAAGACATTATAAAGCATTTTGTTCAAAATTAGAATAAGGATTGTAGACATAAAATTTGGTATCTTGATTAAATTTGGAACATAAAAGTGGTGTAAAACTGTTTAGGGGGGAGGGTGCAGTTTCACCTATGCTAAGGAGCATTTTTCTAGTTATTGATAAAAATTATCTGATGAAGTTGGGCGAGTGTGGAAGGGGGATAATACTAACTCCTGGGCAACATCGAGTTAATAGTTGCTATTCTATTGTTATTTCCATGCGAGGTGTCAAACTGAACTCTAATCTCTCTGTAAAATATTAACAGCAATAATTCATCTTTCTACCACAACTAAACAGTTTCTTCCCAAGAACTTCCCATCTGTGGAATACATTACAATAATATAGTTTCCCCGCTCACTACAACAGGATCATCTTCAAACCAATATTAACAAATACTTGTCATAAATAATTAAACATTTCTTTATTCCATTATTTTTCATCATTAAACTGAAAATTCAGTTTCATTAACACTTATCCTTGAGTGACTCTTGGCCTTGCTAAGAGGTAATTCATTAATTATAAAGAAAAACAATTAAATATGCTCCACATAAGAGATTTGACAGTAACTATATAGCTAAAAGTAATTATTAAAAGAAAAAAACAAAACCTCCTTTATTTCTAATTATTGCCATTTTTTTTTAATCTCTGACCAGAAAAACAATATTTTTATTGATCTAAATATAAGCCTTGGAATTTCAAATGATATCTGCATGGATCTTCCATCACTGTATGAGTCACATCCATCTCTCTCTTTCTGTTGGGGTTCAAGGGCCTTGCTATTTCAGATATTACATATATTTCATTTAGAATTCAGTTTAAAATTTGTATTACAAAAATATAAAAATATAAAATGAAATTTAATATACAAAAAAAAAAAAACAAACAGGATTTATATTAAGACAAAAAGTTTATTTCTTAGCAATGTAACATTTAGTTTTAATATTTTATTTAAAATTAATATTTTGAGTCCTGGAAACCGCCTAGGCTATTATTTACCATTACTTAATCTTAAGATTTTTTTGTTTCTAAAATTTCTTTTTAAGATAAAATGATTAAGAACTTAAAATTTCTATTTTGTATTTAGGAGGAAGGTTCTGCTTATATAAATTTTGTGAAGAAAAAAACCCAAAAAAACTGGCGTGTGTGTGGGGGGGGGGGGGAGTATGTAAAAATACACTTAACGCTTAAACACAAAATTCATAATTGTAGTAAGTATCACACAAATCAGTCAGTTTAGTCTACACAATACGGTGAAATTCCCTTCAATTTTGATTGGGAATAACTAAAAATAAATAGTAAAATCGCATACCTTTTTTATATGGAGGGAATACCTTTTTTTTATATTGAAAGTATTAACTGATATGGTTTACTATTAAATTTGTGAAATTATGTTAACATTTGCTTTTTGTGTAAAAAGAATGTTCAAAATTTAGTTTGAAGAAAGAAAATACACCGGTGTTAACAAGAGAAAAACTTCTTCAGTCTCCCACTACTACTTGCATTATGAATCATTTAAAGTATGGTGTGATGCAAAATCAAAACAAACCAAGTTGAAACAGGAAAAGAAAGAGTAAAAAAATAAAAAAACTGGAGGGAAGAAAAAAACAAATAAAATCAAGCAAAAAAAAAAATTTTTTTTTAAAATAGTATGTAAAGCTCTAGCAATTTGGCAGAAATAAAATTTTACTATGAAAAATAATAATAAAATTCTCACTCTAGGATTCATTTAATATTGTGAAAGATTTTTTGAGACTGGTCTATATCATACTCTGAATTGTTAAAATTCAATTTTTTAATTGTTGAAATAAACCTCATATATTGCTCTTTCATGTCATTTACATAGATTTTTTTCAATGAGATTTTACCTACTGTTTAGACCAACTTCATCTAATGATTATTGTTTCCATTATGATTAATTTTAATTGGCATTACTTTTGTAAGGATTTTTCACTTGTTCAACTTTAGTTATACACTGTACAATTTAGCTTTTGTACCAATAGCAGACAGGACAAATTTCCCAAGAAACTTTGAACGGTCATAATTCAGTAACTAATTGAGCTATCAAAATAAATTTGATATCATTGTTTTTATTTTGTAAAGATGTGATCACATTAATTTTCTATAGATATAATAAAAATAAAATTTTTAACTTGGATACATCGTTGTAGACATTACAACTGTAATATAATCTGCAAATGAAGCAAGACAAATTTAGGGTTTAACCACAACTCAAGCCAAATAAGATGACAACAAATTTAGGGTCTCAGTATCAATACATGACCTTGTAGTTAAAGATAGCGTTGATGTTTGGGTTAATGAAAAGAATACTGTTGTTTTTACAACAGCTAAGTCAATTCTAAAGAATCATCAATCATGGTTATTAGTCATATATTGAGGCATTAATTTTTGTTTTTAACACTTTATGATACAGATATAAAAGAATAAACAAATGATTTGCATATGGACTATGACCAGATGGTAACAAATAATGCTGGAGAGCTATGTTCTGGTTTTAATTTAGCTGATGGCATCCAAATAATATTTTTATTAACTTTTGAAATAATACTATATATATTGGGTACAGTATAACCAAGAGAATTGGTTCTATAATAAATAGAAATCTGCATAAATTAAAATATATTTAAACATAATTTACCAGGCAATGCTAGGTGGCTTGCCAATAATTTTATAATTTTGTGCTTTTGGAAAGAAATTAGCAGTTCTGAATAATGAAGATTCTTTTCTTAACAATATATATATTTGGAGGGGAGGGGATTCAAGTTTTTTTTCAAGTAACATACAAACTTATGAGTGGTTGATCCAAAGGCTATGATTTCAAGAGTTTTTCATTTAACTCTCTTTATTATACAACTTGAACTTGTGATGAAATTAAGCCATACAACTTGTATAGATTTCTCGTAAAGCTGTCTGAAAATAATCTACTTAAACTAAAAAGAAAGATAAAAAAAAAAAAAAGCTTGCACCCAATCTCCTGTATTATTAAAGTGCTTATACCAACTTAATTGCAAACAATAAAAAAACACTAAGAAATATATAACTAAGCTTCTTTTATCAGAATTTTCTAGAAATAAATTCTATTGGATTTGGATGTCAGTTGTAAATATCATTTTTATTATGTGTTGTTTGTTTAAATATCTATAGAAAAATAGTTGGAAAATGAGTAACAAAGGGAGGTAATTCCGTATACATTCAAGTGAACTCAAGTCGCTGACCGAAGTATTAGTATCGTTTTTAATGTCAATAGGATAACTGTTTGTCCTGAAGTAAATTTAATTATAAAGCTTCTAATAGAAATACGAGTTTGCTTGGAGTTCATAATGTTGACAAAAGATTTTTAAGTCTGTATAATCTGTAGTGGCAACATGTTGCTATGGACATCTATCTAGATATCATACAACACATCAGTTTGAAGTATTAGTATTGTTTATAAACAAGTCAATAACTGTTTTTTTTTTTTTCCAATTGACTTTAATTATACAAGTAAACTGATGTTAAATGTCACCTCAAGCTGATGTAGCTAAAAGCAGACATAATATCACATGGTTTAAAAAGAGAAGGGAGCGAGAGAGGTAGGACAGTTTGTTAGAAGCTTTAGAGCGAAGTGCATGTGTAAAGAAATTACTTATGATTGATATAAATTAATCGGGCAAAAGCCTCAGATGTTTGTAGTTTAGAAAGATTGCTCCCTTTCTTCGCAGCCAGCAAAAAAGAAGGCAACATTAACAGCTTAATAATTTTAGAATATTTGGTTTTCTTTGGTTGCTGTGAGACTTTAATTCCAAGTAAGAATGCCTCCACCCCACCCCACGCTTGAAGATTATCATGAGAGGAACAGACATCAAGAGGTATGGTCTAATTGTGATTTGTATTCAATAAACAGATATGTTTATGAATTTCCATGTATCATATTTAATTGTGACTACAATGCATTAAGTCTCCCCTCAGAAAGAAGATATACGCATCACTGAAAAGCAATCAAAAAAATAATACCATAAATTTTGAAAGCATGGGCACACAAGTATTATGATAATAGTCTGTATGTAATGTAAGATTTTGAATAAAAAATAATATATACAAAACATCATTTTACAGAATTTGAACAGAACCAAACCTAAAACTTTGGGTAATTTATATATATATATATATATATATATATATATATATATATATATATATGTGATCTTGCCTGTGTGTGAGTGCGTGGAATGTTCTCTAGCAAACTACTCTGTCAATTTTTGTTCAATATACTTGAATCTTGATACATAAGGGATTCAAACTTGTGAAACAAATTCGATTTGGTTTTTAGCTGGAAAAAATAGCTAATATGAGGGTCAAAATTGAAAAATTAGGACTTGGTAAGCGTAAAATCGACTAAACATGCATCTTCTATGCATGTGCAAATATAGATTATTTTTTGAATTGATACATTAATTTTTAAAGTTTTGATATGCATATGGACTTAGTTCAGATGGTAACAAATAATGCTGGAGAGTTACATGATTTAGTTTTAATTCTAGCTGATGGCACCAAAATCATTCTTTTTTAAACTTTTGAAATCTTGGGTATTGGCTCTATAATAATAAATATGAAATCTGCATAAATTTAAATATTATATTTAAGCATATTTTATGACTGGGTAACACAAAGGTGACCAATACTATATATATTGGGTACAATATAATGATCAATAGCGAATTGGCTTTGTAATCATATGAAATTTCCATAAATTAAAATATACTTAAGCATCAGGCGGCTTGCTAGTATGTGTGTGCGTGTGTGTATGTAAATAAACAGTTAAGTTCAAATTTTGTAGAAGTAACAAAAAAGAAAAAAAGTTAAATGTAGTAATGATCACATTCTGATTAATGCTGATAAACAAAGATGATTCATATTTATGAATTGCTAACATGTACCATCTGTGTTGCCCAGGAACCAGTATATTCCTACTCCCAATAAATATTAACATTGTTATAAATTTCAAGTTATAAAACCCATATTATTCTAAAACCAGCCCAGACTACAAAATTAATATCACTATTGGATTCTTTGTAAGATTTTACTCAAAGAAAGTTTGATTTTTTCATAAAGCTTTACTTTTAATTGCAACTCCTGATAGAAACAGAAACACTGCAAATATGGTATAGATTAATAACATTTAGTTAAAGTATTTCTCCCGTGTGTGTGGGTGTGCATATTTGTATGATCAGCAGTGAAACTTCTGCTCTAAGAATTCTATGAGGCTATAACACAAACTGTAGGAGCCACATTAAACAATTAACAACCATTTTGTCAATCCTTAAAAAAAATACAAATGGGTAAAAAGTTTCATCTTTCTCAAAGTCAGCCTGAAAAAACAATTCAAATAGCTGTTGCATATCTATATATCTATTATTATAAGTTAAAAAAAACAACATTTCTCCAAGGCTTTTTTCCCCATATACTTTATTTGGGCGATTGAGTTATGCTTGGCAAAACAATTCTATTTTAATGTTTCTAATTAGCTTTGATTTTCAATTAACTCACAATATCTTACTGTCTATCATTTTCAATCTTTCTCACTGTATCTTGTTCGAGTCTCCCCTTTGCTTTTATTTTATACAGTATCTATCACTATCGCTTCCATCTTTCTGTCTAGTAACAGTGAAAGGTTGAAAAAAAAAAAAAAAAAAAAAAAAAAAAAGTAGATTGAAATAATCCATTATAAACAAGAAAGCAGATGTATTAATATTATTCAACCTGTAGCTCTACAGAGGGGCGGAAAGATAGTGAGCAGAAAGATTTTGACTTTACTTTTATATTTCACTGGCTTTGCAAACTCACTTCCTTGATTTAAATATAACTCAAGCTCAATGAGTGTCCCAGTGAGTCACAATTTTTATCTGGCACTGCTATCAGTAATTTCTGACAAGTCACATTCTATTATGATTGTTTCACACATTTAAGAAGGATGTTTTTGTCTATGTTCATTATTTTCAACAAGAACGCTGAAAATGTTATAAAAGAGGTTGATTAAATTAAAATAAATTTCATTGAAATATAAATACGATTTTTTTTTTATACTTGATGGATTTATCTTAAATCTCCTTTTATGGAATAGTGCAGAAATTTATTTTTAAAAAAGTTTGCAGAAAATAAATCATTGCAATTTAAACTATATTTGTGATGTCTCTGGACTCAATTCAGAATAAAGCTCTAAACTAAGATAAAGTAAAATTTTAAGAGGAATCCTATGGTGTTTTTCACTTTGTTTTATGGAATACTAGCCTGGGTGCACGGCGTTGCCCAGGTGTTTGGAGGTGTGTGTTGAACAAAAAATAAAAAAAAAAATAGTAGGCAGGCAGACAGGCTCGAACTTGTACCGTGAAGGCGGAAAAGAGTGTGAAAAAAAAAATAAAATAAAAAAACGTGACGTCTTTGCTGTTGCGCCCATCACCAAACCAGAAGTGACAAAGGTTTAAATTAAGACTAGTCAATCGAAAAGAGGGGGATGACTTTCGAAAATATCTGCGAAAAAAGTGACCCCTCCATGTAGAAAAGTGCCCAGTGAAGGAATTAATGTTTTTGGGCAATTTTTAGATATTTCTTGTCCGAAGGGTCAAGCTTTAAAACGATGCAGATCTCGTGAAAATCCATCGCCTGTCAAAAGTTATAGGCAGACATACAAACAAACATACATAGCTTTAAACAGACAGGTGAGATTTATATTATAGATGACAATATTGTGGAGAGTTTGTGCCAGACATCCATAAGCAAAAACATTTTATTTATACCAAAGTTAGTGATTGTACAGTAGCTAAGTGCTTAAGGACGCAGACTGAAAACATGGTTGTGCCAAGTTTGAATTCAGTTCATTTCACTAATATTTCAATGCAATCAAGGAGGAGAGTGTAGTATATGTTATGTTGTTGAGACCATTCTCTCAGGTATTACTTCCTTCTTTGGAGAGGTGGGGGGGGGGAAGGGGTAGCACATGTCAACAAAAAATTGTCATAATCAATTGTTTGTTAACAAACACTTAGCAAAAATATGCAATCAGAACAAACATTTTTTGCTTGACTAAAATTACTTTTGTTAATACATAGTTATTTTGTGGATGGAATAAAAGAGGAATCATAATATTTATTTATGAATTTTTAAATTGTAGAGCATTTTTCGGGATTTAATTTATTGTATAGCTACTATTGTATAAATTTAAGCTGAATCTTTCAGGTATGGATCCAGCATTAAAAAACAATCAATAAATTTCCAATTCAGATCAAAACAAAATGTTTTAATAAGCCTGCAACAGCTTCACAAAATATCTGTTAAATTGCATTTTTTTTTTTTTTTTTTGTCTTAAAGAACAAAGACATCGGTTTCAACAGATTCTCATTTTATTTGCAGAATTTTTCCCACAGTCTTGATCTCTCATGGTTTGGTTTTCACTGTAAATCACATTGCAAGCAGTCACAATATGGATTGATCCAAACACTTTAGATGAGGTTCAGTCAACAAAATTACAATCAAGCAATACAGGATATTCTATCAAGAGAAATGATATGAGTCATATACGAGTCTGCATAATAGAAAGAAATGCTAAATTAACAATATGTGTACATACATATGCATATTAAACATGAAAAACCATCTAATTTTGTAAGTAATTCAATCTAAGCTAGACAAAGTATATATTGCCTAAAAGAAATTTACACACCTTTCATACACAACACCAGCATTACTTCATACATTTAAAAATAATTTACCATGGTATACACATTTTAGCATTAGTAATATTAGATTTGGAGTAATATGAGGATCAATTCATTAACAAATATTAAAAACACAAATAATATAACTTGATACTTCTTTTAGTATTTTTTTAATAAAATAATTTCTGAGGAGGATTTGTTAGTTGCTTTGAAGCAAAATAATTTCAAATAAGCAAATTCTTTACATGCTAATAATTTTAACCATAAATAAACTTTAGCAATCTAAAAATCATTACAATTTGCAAAAAAAAAAAAAAAATTCAGGAACTATTTCTAAAACTAGAAAAAAAATGTGACATATTGGGTCATCACATTGAGCTTGGGTTAACTTGTTTGAATTAAGAAAATGAATTGACAAAAGCTGTTAAATTTTTTTTTTTAATAAAAAAAAGGCAAAATCCCAAATTAGTTCCTTTCTGCTTGTAAAGCTTCTCTCTTTTGTTTTTTTCTCCTGCTTTGGATTAAATAGTATTAAGATTTATAGTAATATTCCTAATTTATAATCGACCATTTCAGTCTTGTGTATTATAGTTACTTTTAACTGTTAATAAACAGATACATATAAAGAGAAAGACAGAAGTGAGAGTGATAGAGGCTGCATAAAATCAGAGCAAAGAGAAGGGGGGGTCAAATAATAAGGAGAGTGTGTGCGAGTAATAGACAAACTTTGTAAGAGATGAGGGGCTTCAGTAAATTGAAAATTAGTTAATTAGAACAAAATGGATTTTTTAAAACAATTCAATCTCAAAAGATTTAATTTAAATGTAAAAATATTCAACTTTTGTCTGGTGAGCTTGTTTTACAATCATATTGTATTTGCTTTCCCAAAAAAAACTTAAAAATAACTTTCTTTGTTTAATGCTTTCAAGTCAATACATTTTTTACCATAAAATTCAATTTTATTTTTTAAATTAATTTAATGTGTAATTAAATAAAATAATTTTCAAATCTGTAATTGAGAGAAATGCATAGATTGACTCAACATAAATTTGACTACTAAAAATGCACCTAGCACTGGTGCTTACAAAATATGTTTCTTACTAAATAAAAGCAGGCTTTTAACGAGTGACAGTGGGAGGACTCCTTTGAGTGAAAGAGTTCCTTACCCTCTCTCCAAAATAACACTAAGCAAAATGAAAACATTGACAAGGTTTACTTTTTCAAAAAGTACTTACACATTGTAAAATAAAAATAAATTTAATAGAAAGTAAAACCAGGGATACCAAACACCAACATTTCTTCTTTGCTGTCAAATTCCTCAGTAGGAGTCTTTTTCTGCATACACAGAATATAGGCAGATTTTTACAAAAATCAACTGTTTTGATCACACATTTCTCTTAATTTACTCACTTTCTAAACACTCCTTTACCGAGAAAAAAAAATGACTATCCAATCATCTGCAAATTCAGGCTCGTGGGGGTCAGGGAAATTATTGCAATAAGAGTCAAAGTCAGACCTTTTAAAATTTCAATGGAACAAAGTCTTCCATTTGAATACACTTATTTATAAAATTATTAATTGAATCAATTTTGTTATAGCTATGTTTTATAAAATTATTAATTGAATCAATTTGGTTATAGCTATGTTTTAATAGTTATTTATTAAATTATTAAATGCATATAGCTTCCAATCTTTTCATGAAGATTTGCTTAGAATTTTTAAGCCATACATGACATTTGACAGTTTAAATGTTTCAAATTTTGAAGTGTTTTTTTTTCCCCATTAATAAAAGAATAAAAAAGTAGATTTGTTTATGAAACTGAAATGCACTATGATGGAATTTATTTATTAAGTATTTTTTTAATAAGATTTTTTCAAGTTACAATAGCATAAATTAAAGTATTTTTTAATTCAATAAATAAGCAGTTGATAGTAACTAAAAATTCATGTGCAAGTCACATAAAGGTGAGGTAATGGTCATAATGTAATATAGAGATGATAAATTGCATATTTACTTAACATCATTGCAGTAATTATGATAAGTCTTTATCTTTTATTTATTCTTTTCTAACATTATGACTACTCAAAATATACAACTTCCACCCCAGCAGGAAAATATTTTTTTTTAATTTTATAGTTTTGGGATTTTAGCAAAAGACACACACACGGCCTTTATTTAGATTTTAACAAAATATTTAAGATAAAGTATTTTTGACTATAAAAATCTAGACAAAGTACATGAACATATGACTTATGTAGGGACTTCGAATGATAAATACTTTTGACTTTTTACTTATTAATCAGAAAAATATTGGAAGGATGATTGCTTAATATCACTCAATCTGCATAAAAGTTTCATAATTGCCAATTCCCTTTGCTGAAAATATAAACTTAAGTTAAAATATTTAAATGCATCCATTGTTATTTTTAAAAACAAAACACTGTTTTAAAGTTTAACTTTGTTTTAAAACTATTTTTCCAATATTAAAACCACAAAATCATTTAAACTTAAATTATTAACAAAAAAAACTAAATATTTTTATGTTCTTAATAACTATGGGAAGGATAGTATTAAATTTTATATTTTTACATTTGAAAAAAAAAAAAAAAATGTTTAGAATTTATGAAAGAAACAAACGGTAAGGTGAACGACATCGTGGAATTCGGAATCTAGACTTTTTGTCATTTATTTGTATATGCTCTGTAGTTATAATTAACATACATCTATCTTCATAAAGAAAAGGAAGAGTATAAATAAAGGGTGAAATATAAGTGAATAAGCATATTTTTCCCATAAACACACACACACACATATATATAGATATATAGATTTTATATATATATATATATATATATATATATATAAAGCGAGTTATAAATATTTAGCATAATCATATTGACACACCAGTTTTCATTAGATTACTAAAGTTAAGCAATGATGAGCATGGAAAGTACCAGATGGGTGACTATTTGGGGATATTAGGTGTTGTATGTATTGCACTGGATGTAAAAATTTCCAGATTTGTATCTGGGGGCATGTTTAAAACCGAGAGATGCATAATCAGTGTTCGTTAAGATATGAATCTGGGAGAAGGAACACCGATATAAAACCGGAGGGTTACTGTGTGCCTTGTCAATGGCATTTAATTGCACCAACTGAAATTAGCAGTTGTTCCAAGGTGGAGATGGTTCTACAAAGCCTTCAACACTATAAACAAATCACTTGTGTGGATTTTGGATAACTCAATTGTTGTGTGAACCTCATACGTGTAAATTGATGGGATATATGGAGAGAGAGAGAGAGGGGGGGGGAATCACATTTTTATAAAAAAGTATCACAAACAAAATAAACCAATAAATGATACTGTGCATAAGTCTCAAATTCAGATTCAAATAGCATTTAAGTTGACAAATAAGACTTTGCTTCTGACTAACAAATTTTCATTTGTAATTCTTGTTCCATGTTAAATGGCAATATGACATCAATATCATTCATTTTAAAAGCTAATTCAGCCACATGAATTGCTAATATGAAATTTTAATATGATTGCTAATATGAAATTTTAAATGACTGCCTAAAAATAAGACAAAAAATTCAATATAATAGAATTGGTCTACTTTACAACTGTAATTTTATTTATTTTTATCTATAAATTTAAAAATGTACTAACAAATAAACATTAACTAAAATAACTCCACAATATCCCAGGCAATGTTGAACACGTGCATTTCAGGACAAACAAATTTACGACTCATATGCTCATTTATATCAGTATCAAGAAATGAATATCAACAACAGTATAGGTATACGATCGTTTCTGAGGCTAAATGTTTTTATTCATACTAAATTTTCTTTTCATCAGCACGGACCTCAAACCAACAGATTTATAGGTCGGACAAAACACCAAAATTCCAGTATCAAATACACAGTAATTAGAGAAAGATACAACAATTTGCATATTCTGTAAACGGGTATATGTATATAAAGGCTTCATAATAACAAATAAATACAAAAGTACAAAGTTAGAAATTATAATAATAAAAATAATAACAATGAGGGAAATTATGAAAACACAAAAAATATACAGAGTAAAAAATAATTAAATATATAGGTAACATAATATACAAAAATATATAAACAAGGTTTAGAGATATTTATTAATTATAGATAATTTTTTTTTTTACTCCTTAGTTTTTGCTGCTGTTTAAATTGTGGTATCCTCTCCACTCTTTCTCTAATTTTGTGTATATGATTAGATTATACTCAAACTCAACTGATACAATATAACTTTATTTGATATGTAAATATTGAGTATTATATTAAGCCATATTATAATAAAGAAACATTCTAACCAATATGTATATATACATTGTTTTCTTTTTAATTATCTTTATTAAGTAACACATTTTTTTTTAAGAACTGAAAGGTTTAAAGAAACCACTTCAACTTAACAGAGAATGCTAGTTGCATTCTAGCAAAGCATTACATACATTATATTTACTGTTTTCATGCAAAGAAAAAAATCTTTAATAAACATATTTAGGTTTTGAATTCAATACGACTGTTAACAAAATGAATGATTACGAAATAAAGAACACAATTAAACGTTGTATACAAATATACTATAAATAGACTAAAGCTAACAAAGCCGGTTTTCGTTATAATTTAGTTTATGCGATATATACAATGCATTAGATTTAGAGAAATAATGACATAATCCTGGCAAGGGCAAAAATAAAACTCGAAATTGTATTTGTAGCGTTTTCAGTATTATTAACAAATTGATATTAGAATGTATGGGCAAAGATTATTCAATATATTTAAAAATGAAAGCCTTTTGGCTAGGAGCAAGTGTTCACTGTTCTGATATTACATTTTTCTGTCCTCAGTGAAGTAGAAATCCTTGTAGACCTATGCAATTTTAATTTTTGTCACAAAAATCCGCATGCCCTCTTTTGGGGGAAGCTAGATTCCCCCCCACACACACACACACAAAAGAATAAAAATCGACCTTGTGTCCAACTCCATCCTCGAAAAGAGGGAAGCAAATAAATGTCCAGAGTTTGTTTTACAATCTACAGAGATTAGAAAAAGTGGTAAAAAATTAAAATAAAAATAAAAAATTATGCAAAATACTGTCAGAAACCCACCCAATATATATTACCGTGACATATTGGGTGGATTTCTAACAATATTTTGTATATTTTTTTTTTTTTTTTTAAACTTTGAATATTTAGGAGTCAAATCGCGGCCATTTTTTTTGTTGTTGTTCTCACATAACAGTAGACACTATATGTTTTCGAACCGAATAAACGTTGTATAGTGAGTAAAATTGTCAAAACACTTTCCAGGTAGGTAGATTGGTTGGTTGTTTTTGTTTTACGGCATATCAACCCTTTTCGAGTTATTTAATGCCGAATCCAAAGATTCGGAACAAAATTTTTTTTAATAGAATATATTTGTTGTTTTCACGTCAGTTTCTATTTAACCCATAGTTGGGACCCTAACAAGTACTACCACTCCGGGTCAGAGTGGACCTGGGAGCAATGGTAATTAAAGGGCGGCTCCATACTCCCCAAAGCCCACAAGCTGGGGCCTCGGCCTCACCACTGGATATAGTTTAAGGCCACAGGAGTAGGACCCCCATTGAGGGACTTTTACCCTCTGCAGGGAGGCAGTCGGCGTATTCTAATACCCCAGTGCCCCTGCCCCACCGACAGGGCCAAGTAGGTAGAAGAGTAACTTATCTTGTCTTTGCTAACATTTGTTATATATTTGAATTTTTAACTACTTTTTCGAATCTCTGGATCGTATATAAAACAAACCCAACTTTCATTTTCATCATTTAAAATTTGCTCGATCTCAGGAGGTAATTCTCCCAGGAATTACTTTCTCCTTTCGATTGAAGTGAGTGATAATACATATCGTCCTCATTCGTGAGATAATGCCAACAGGACTATGCGGATTTGTTTCCATCAGGAGTGCACTGCATCGTTTATGGAGTGAAGGTATCCCCAACATTCAACACAGACTTTGAATTTACGTTTCCCTCGTGCGGAGACGAGTGATGATTTGGGAAAGATTATCGTCTTTTTTTGTTTTTTAAAGATTTTTTTTTTCTCAGTTACCTCCCTTCTTTCTCCCTTCCACCCCCTTACCATAATAGAAAGCAGACTAAACGACTGCCAAATTTTTAGCGTAGTTTCACAAATACTTCATGAAAAAAATAAAAATTAAACATAAGTAGAAAAAATGATTGAAAAAGAAAAAAAAGAAAAAAAAAACTAAATTAGACTACTGGATTAAAACAAAATACAAACTGTAATTAAATTACATAGACAATGAATTTAATTAATATTGCATAAATTATTATATTAGTTTCAGATCAATTAACTCGGCCGTACAATTAAATATACATAAGTAAAAATATGACTGGGTGGATCCATGTACAAATTTCAGGGAGGGCGAACTTAATTTTTTGGCACAAGCGCAAGTTTGATAGTGTCGAATAAGAATTGACAGCATCAAACGGTACCTTACCATTAAGTACCTCTTTGAAGTTTAAGACACTACGATTTAAGAGATATTAGCAACATACAAAACTAGCTGCAAAAACAAACAGCAAATTAATTTTATAAACTTGATAAAAATGTTTAAATTACAAAATTAAGAGAATTATAGCACAAAAAAATCGCAAAAAGGAAACTTTCAAAAGTTATTTAAAAAAAATATTACACACGGATTCGATTCGAGGTGCAACTGCAAAACGCAACACACATACATATATTAGCTAACAACAGACACAGAAATGAAACTTTAAATCTATAAGGCATATCATAAAAATAACCACAGATATATTAAAAGAAAAAAGCTTTTCTTGAACTTTTCAGCTTTATGATGACTGCCATTGAAACAGGATTATTTTAGAAAAATTAGTTCTAGTTTTATAATAATTTTGGTTTAATTAATAACTTAATGACCAAACAATAATCAGCCTTTTTTAGTAATGAGATTATTAATTTAACAACTTGCTATAAAAGTAGAACTAATTCGGTTAAGATAATATTTCAATGACGGCCAATAAAACCGAAAAATTTCAAGATAAAAAAAAAAAAAAACATAATTCACTATTTACTTTTACTATATTGAATATTGATTTTTTTTTTTTCTATCCGATCTTACGATATATCGCATAAAAATACAATTTTACCTTAAATGGATATTTCCGCTTCAAATTTTTAAGCTAGGCACATTTTTTAAAAATTAATATACACGTATACATACCAACAAATGAACAGTCAAAAAACATTAAGCTAATATAATAATTCACATGTTAAGTGAATTGAAAATACATAAATGATAAATGTATATACCCTAGACTTCGAACTATCCAGACATTACAAGCACAAAACGCGAACACACACGTGTTTATACGAAGCACATACACGGAGATAATTACAAAGATAAGAAAATAAATCGAGATGGTTGAATTTTGACAATAAAACTCAAACATATGGGTATGTCCGATCCTGGAATTAAAATGAATGCAAAAGTTAAATATACATCTATTTTTTTTAATAATGTTTAAAACAATAAACAAAATAAATACCAGACGGATTAACGGGAGGAGAAGGAGGAGTTTACCAGAATTTTTTTTTTTTTTTTTTTCACATACGAAAAAGATACTTTAAATAGCAATCATAAAACAATACAAGTAATTCGTCTAAAATAATTTTTATAATTTCAAACCTTTTTTTTTTTTTAATTATTATTTTAAAAAGGAAATTTGGTTTTCACTGGAACGTCAGATCAAAAATTGACATGCAAATTAAGAAAAATGGTCGCTCCTTTTTTAAAGCAAGAGATTTCCCAACATACTTTTTTTTAATTTTTTTTTTTTTTTAGAAATTCGACGATTTAACTTGAATTAATTGTAGATTGGCGATCATGAGTACAAAAACGATATAAATAATGTTATGTTCAGACATTACCTACTTATCATCTGACCCCGTTTGTGGTCTGGAAAATATTGTTGGATCGATAAGCACGCTAAAATAATGTTTGTTTGCCTATTGGAGAGAACGGGGAAAGAAAATCGCTTCTCTCTATATCTATCTATCTATCTATATATATATATATAAACTGAACGCGTCACTGAATTATTTAAAAGATAAAAAATGAAATGGACAACTATTATCGCTTTACACTTTCCTTTTACGTCTATCTATAAACATTCCATTAAAAGCGCGTACACAGGTAAAAAGAGAAAAGGGATATGAATGGATATAAGAGTAAGACAAAGGCAAGAAAACGTGCGTAAATGTGTGCGTATATATTACGCATTCCTTTTTTCACACGAGAGAATATGCGTGCGTAATGGTGAATATAAATAAAATTTAGAAAACGACAGTTACGGTAGATATAATACGAACACCCGGGAGGGGGGGGGGAGATACTAAAATTATACGGTTGTTCACAATGATCGCCACCAAAAAAAATTTTTTTTAATTGGAAAACTCGCATTTTTTTTTTTTTTTTACTTTATATTTTTTATCAAAATTTTCTCTAACGTCTAAAAATATTTTTTAAAAAGGGTGAAAAAGAAAATAAATTCATTTAGATTTGTAGATTTCTAAACGCTGAATATATACCCCCTTTCCTTAACGTACAGAATCAATGAAACTGAAAAATATTCATGGAGAAAAACGCGTGAAATTGCATTTTTTTCAGCAAATCCAACTTCAAAAAGGTATAGAAATTTAAATACCCAAATATTTTACATTAAGATGTTAATTGATTTTCGACATACAAGCTAATAAAACTGATTTTTTTTTCAACGTGCGCACTGTCCCCCCCCCTCCATTTCTTCTTGTTAATACTACGTGCGTGTGTTACAACGCCATTTCTATCAGCCACATTCTTCTCTCACGCTAAGGTTACTGTACGTATATACATATGTATGTATACAGACACACACATTTTCGTGTGTACTTCCTAGTTCCATACTTTAAATGCATTTTATGTCGTTAACAAAAAGGAATTACAAAATGAAAACAAAATCATGTCCACATACATGCACATTTCACAAAATATAAAAAAAATGAAAATATGCAACCGCTTAAATTATATCGGTTTTATGAGGATTATTGATTTCGTTTTGTTTTTAAAAACACAGTTACACACATAACATCGAGCAAGATTTGGTAGAGTAACTTACTCGCACTTGTTTTATTTATTTTTTTATTTATTGCAGATGTCTTCCAAAAAATAAATTTTTATTCGGTAATCTTGCAGTATAGTTAAATTAAAACAGAAACGATGGGTACTAGTGCAGAGAGTGATCCGATCCGGACGTAAATAATAAAGTTATTTAAAAAGCCATTCTTAATACAGGGAGGGTGTTTTGTGCCTATTCTATACTTCAACCTTACAATTAAATAAAAAAAACATATCATTAAAACTTTAATTAAACTTGGAAATACGATTTAAAAAATAGCGCGGATCACTCTCTGCACTAGCACCAAACGATGAAAAGACAAATTTACATTGATTATTATATCTGATGTCAATAAAGATTGCAGAAAAACGTTAATTAAAATAAAAATTAGTTTTCTCAGCAATAAAAACAATTCAATTATAATCTAAACGATAAAATCGTTTAAGAAATTAAAAAAAAGTTAACAAAAACCATGTAATGATTTTCTTTTATAACAATTTTTAACATTTATGCATTTGTTTAATTTAATACACTTTTCTGAAAACAAAACAAGATTGTTAGACTCGAAAATGAAACGGATAAAATAAAAAAGAATAAGTAAATCGAAATATACAACACATCTATATTATATATTATAAATATTATACGCCATAAACACTAACAAGCTTGTTATGTATGCACTTATGTTACCGTAATCAAATAACATTTAGAAAGCCATTCTTAACATGTATTTTCACCTAACAATTTAATTTAAAAAAATAAAAAAAAAAAGATATCGTAAAACTGGAATTTAACTTTAAAATATTATTTAAAAAACACGGTAACATAAGTGCATAAGCACCAAATAAATAAAAAGCACGATCATAAGTTGATCGTTTGAAACAAACATTCACAGTAGATAATCATTCTAATTATCACAATATATATAATAAATAAACTATAGGAGTTACGTACAAGAATCAAAATTAAATTTCAAATCATAAAATTAGAAATATCAGTCTACCTCAAAAAATTCCAAATATTTAATCCAAACCTTTGAACACACACACACACAGCATAAAACAATATTTCAAATTATGATATTGAATTTGTAACAATGTTAAAGCAAATGGAATGTTTCACATTATCAAACGGATCGAATATTTTTTAATTGTACAAATATTGAAAAGGATGTAAAACTGAAAATAGAGAAATTAGTAAAAAAATAAATAAATTCGATGGGAGGGGGATAATTGTCATAATTAAAAGGCACACATCTCCTTATTAAATTTCGCATAGTAACTATTAATAACACAGAAATAAACAGAAAATATTACATTAGTATAGAAAATACATAAAAAAATAAAGAATAAAAGTTAAATACATAAGGGGGAAAAAAAGGCGTGTGCAATAGTTAAAAAAAAAATGAAATGCGTGTAATACGGGTTTTCAGTGTATGCATAAAAAGCCATTTTTTCCTGTTTTTAGATAAAGGAAATTTCGTTTTTTCTTAAGAGCCAAATAAGTTATATACACATATATAAATATCTAAATCTATCTATATAGATATAATCTATTTTAAAGTTGTTGTTTGTTTTTTTTTACCCTCAAAAAAAAAAAAAAAAATCTAAATAAATATTTTAAAATGTAACGTACGCGTATGCGTGATGTCACAGAAGAGATATGACCTGGTTCTCTACCCTCCCCCATTGTAATACGGTAATACCTTGGAAAATAAATATAATTTGAGGGTGATCATTTGAAACTGTATATTTTTCTTATGTATGTTTAACTCACCCAAAACTGGTCAAGAGGGTCGCACACACAATTTAGAATCTGATGCCTCCCTGGAGGAGAGAAGGAGAACTCGACTGCTGCTAGTGTCGGGTCTTCTTTTTCTTTTTTCTCTTTCTCCCTTTTTTTTTTATTTTCGCCTTCTTCAGCCTTCACATCCGCAGACTCATTTTCTAAATTATTAAAATGGTGTTTTCAGCTGGAGATGAACTGCTTCCAAAAATAAAGGGAGATTCTATATTTTTTCCAGTGCTGATGTTGGTTTTTGTTTTGTTTTAGTCTCGGCGTGCGTAATTTTGTTTCGTAAATCAACATCAACAAGCAGCTCTCACCTCGCCATTACTGTGAACCGGTGTATACTGGAAAATGTCCCCCTAATACCCGGCTCAAATAAGGAAACTAGAGTATGAAAAATCGATCGATATAAATCATAAATACATTTTTACGTTTATTTGCTTAACTTATACTAAAATTAAGCATTTAAAACTACACAAAACACACAATATTTATACAATAAAACCATATTTGTATGAATTATATCGGCAAAAAATTCTGAAAATTATGACGGGTTGCGATAAAGGGAGACTATCAATTTTTAATAAATTACTGTTCTGCTTTTTCCTGTTAAATCTATATTTTACAGCAATATTAATGTAATTTTATATATTTATATACGTAATAAATGTTATAACAACTATTGTATATATTTACATACGGATGTATTAAAAGTGTATTAGATGCGAATCCTTCGCCTTTTTTTATTATTCGATTTTTTTACTTGATAAAGTTTAACCCATTTTTAAATAGTTCTATCCTCGCGAAAGAATTCCGTCTATGTGGATTATGAATGCTATTTTTATGTTTTAAATCGATTTTATTTCACAAGTTTTGAGTTATTTATTCAAAATAGATAACTGTGATTATTTTGTTTTCGCGAAAATGCTACAGAAGCCGGGTTATTTTTCAACTAATAACAAGAAATTTGAATTAAATGCTAATTTTTGTTTATAACTTTTATTATTAGTAAAAGTTTATTTTCTAATTGCGTTGCATAATAATTATTTCAATATTTTTATATAGATATTGCTTTTGTTTCTTTTGTAGTAAGGCTATAATTAGATTTTTTGTTTATTTGTTGGCGTTTTCAGTTTTTGTTTATTTTGACTGCTTTTTTTTCTATTTAGTACGTTAGTACACGCCTTTCTTTCTCCGTCTCTTTTCTCTCCCTTTGTATACAGAAATCCGTTTCTCTTTCTTTCACGCACACGTGTTTAGTTTCTTTATTTTCCCGTTTTTTCTTTTTCCTACACGCATAAAATGGTCGAAATGTATATTGTTGCGTTAATGTGAACAATACAGCAATCAAGCCTTTAATTGATTGTGCTAGCCATATATTAACAAATGAACATAGATTGAATACGCAATGTCAGCTAGTTTATTTTAATTTGTTCCGTGAAATTTATTATTTACAAAAACAAACAAAAAACTTGATGAATTTTGAGCATTTTATTTTATTTTACTTTTTTTATATGAGAGTAGAGGAAACGAAACGTTTTTATTTTTTGCACGTAATTAATGAATTATTTAAAATTAATTTTACATGATTGTCAAAAAAAAAGAGAGAGAGCTTTTAGATTGTCAAGATCACTATTTCTGTAATAAATGCCTTTAAGTTTTGATTTATTCAACCTGTTGTTTCACGAAATTCTTGCTTTTGTTGCACGTTTTTTTTTTACGCCGTAGGTGGCATTGTTGTTTTGTTGACGGTAGAGTTGTAATACTATTATGCTACTCGTTTTGTAAATATTGTTCGTTTTATTTGAATTTGGTTTATTTCTGTTTTATACAACTAAAATTTAGCTGTAATCAAACAAGAATCTACAAATTCCCATATTATAGGAAGGTATTTTAAACATACACAAATCATATATATATATATATATATATATATATATATATATCTTTAATTATATATATATATATATATCTTTAATTATATATATATATCTTTAATTATATATATATATATCTTTAATTATATATATAAAGACTTTAATTATATATATAAAGACTTTAATTATATATATAAAGACTTTAATTATATATATGTATATCTTTAATTATATATATATATCTTTATATATATAATTAAAGATATATATATATATAATTAAAATATCTTTATATATATATATCTTTAATTATATATATGTATCTTTAATTATATATATGTATTTAATTATATATATATTTATCTTTAATTATATCTATATATATCTTTAATTATATATATCTATCTTTAATTATATATATATATCTTCAATTATATATATCTTTAATTATATATATATATCTTTAATTATATATCTTTAATTATATATATATCTTTAATTATATATATATATATATCTTCAATTATATATATATATCTTTAATTATATATATATATCTTTAATTATATATATATCTTTAATTATATATATATGTATCTTTAATTATATAGATCTTTAATTAAATATATATATCTTTAATTATATATATATCTTTAATTATATATATATGTATCTTTAATTATATATATCTTTAATTAAATATATATATCTTTAATTATATATATTTTTAATTATATATCTTTAATTATATATATATATCTTTAATTATATATATATCTTTATCTTTCATTATATATATATTCTTTATCTTTAATTGTATATATATATATATCTTTAATTATATACATATATATATATATCTTTTATTGTATATATATATATATATATTTAATTATATATATATATCTTTAATTATATATATATATATATTTAATTATATATCTTTGATTATATATACATATCTATCTTTAATTATATATATCTTTAATTATTTATATATATATGTATCTTTAATTGTATATATATATATCTTTAATTATATATATCTTTAATTATTTATATATATGTATCTTTAATTGTATATACATATATCTTTAATTATATATATCTTTAATTATTTATATATATATGTATCTTTAATTATATATATATATCTTTAATTACACATATATGTATCTTTAATTATATATATATATATCTTTACATATATATCTTTAATTATTGATATATATATATATATCTTTAATTATATATATATCTTTAATTATTGATACATATATATATATATATATATATATATATATATATATATATATATATATATACACACACACTTATTATTAACAAGTAAAAATTTTTCTGTCCATCAGAAAGGGTGAGTGGGGAAATAATTAATTTTCTGAACTATTCCTTTTTAATTTAAATTATTAATTTCACATTTAGACTAGACAAAATCTAAATCAATTAGCCCTCGCCCCTCCTCCCCCTGGCGATTACATTTTTTTTTTTTTTCAATTTTTTTTTTGTAATAGACATATTGATTTTTGGTATATGTTTTCTTTTCTTAATACACGTCCCCCGAAATTCTTATTTTTTCCGTTTTTAAATATAGTTTTTGTTTGTTTGTTTGTTTTCGGCAATACAAATTCAACATTGAATTAATTTTTTGATTTTTATTTCTTTTATTACAAAACTTATAGTAAATTTGTAACAATCAACACACACACACACACACACACACACACACACACACACACGTGTATTGACTTTTTTAAATTGTACTAAAAAACAGTATGTTTCTTTTTGTCATCTATGATTTAACATAAAATATGACGTTAACGAATTATCGATTTTTATATAAAGACAATATTTCCGTTTAACGTCGTCAAATATTTCATGTAACTTATTTCTTTCTTATTTATTTTATAATTCAACTCAATATCATTATGTTGTTACTTTGTTGTTTTTTTTCCTTCTTTTTTTTTTTTTAAATAAATAAATAAACCCCGGCCGGTATCATTCAATTTACTATGACTGCGATGACGTACAGACTAGAATTAAAAGTAAATAACTGTCTTTTGACATTTTTTTTTTTTTTTTTTTTTTAGATTATTCATTATTTGACCGAGTTAAACTGGGATTTTTAGTGTGTACGTGCGAACGTACACGCAGACAGGCGCACCTGCGTTGCCAGCGCACAAATACGTAGAATTAATTACTATTTATTTATTTATTTATTTATAATTTTTATTTATTTATTTCTTTTAATCGCTGTTTTAAAATATTTGGGAAACAAATCTTTGGGAAGCAAGAAAAGTACCCTTTAAAATAAAATTTTCACATTTTTTTTTTATTATTATGATTTCAGTTTTCTTTGGGCATTTTTCTAAATAAATTAAAATGTTCCAAATTTTGTCTCTCATATATTCATACTCATATTCAATTAATTCATTTTATTTTCTTTAGACGTTTTTTGTCTAATCTGTCAGCATCGTGAAATACCCTTAAAGACTTATCGATTTTTGTTGTTGTTCAATAGTACTATAGTTACTGTTTGATTTCCTCGCCCCGTTCGCTCCCAAATGTTGGATGAAATCGATTTTTCGTACTTTTTGTTTTGAAATAAAACTGTAATTTACTTTTAAAAGTATATCAAATTTAACTTTTATGCCAAATGTTTACCGTTCGTGACCATTTTCTTTTCTATAATATGCAATTTTTAAATTATCAACTAATTATGTTTGTTGGGGGGAGGGGGTCGTTAAATTTCATTTAAGAATTGTATGCGAAAAAAAAAGAATGTTACTTTTTTTTGGCTTGTCAAAATGTTATATTTTGTTTTTAGTATATAACGCAATTATAAAATAGTAAATATATTTTGGGCGCAAGAAAATGAAAGCAATGGTTATCTGCGATTAAAATATTTAATTAAAGTTACATACTTTGAATAAAAAGTAAACTAGAATTTAGGGATAAGAAATACAATATGACCATTGACCAATAATCGATTTTATCTGATATTTGGCCAAATGCTAAAAATAAAAATGCAACAATACTTAACTGAGCCGATTTGGTTTTGTATTTCAGTTAATTAATACTTGATTACGATTTGTCTGAATACCTCCGCTTGGGGGTGGGGTCTTTCAGTATTTAATTCTAATCGGCAGTTAAAGATTAAATTTAACAAAATTTGTGAATGCTAACAGCCAATACTAACACACCAAAACATGAACAGGCAAGGGTTTTTTCCTTTTCTCCCTGAAAATAGTATAAAACATATATAGTCGCATAACAATAAGTAAATAAATAAATGAAAGTCTTTTTCATCTGATCTGGGTGGGGTGGGGTGGTGTGACCTACGACACAAAAGAATCACTCAGTCGTTCTTTTAATCGTCCCTCCTCTTTCTCTTTTTATTTTTTTTTTCATTCCAGAATTTTACAATAAAAACAAAGCTTACACATCGAAAATCAGATCTTAAGGCGCATTTAAAAACTATATAGATATACTTCACAACCTTTTTAATTTATGTTTTATTTTTCTGCTTTAATTTTTAATCTCTCTCTCTCTCTCTCTCTCTCTCTCTCTCTCTCTTTCTCACACACACACACACACACACACACACTCACGCACGCACACAATCATATTAAATTATATACGGGGTTTAGGTGAGGGAGATAAAAGAACTTAAGAAGAGTTGAAGAAGATATAGAGGAAAAGAAAAGAAGTGTTGTGAGAGAGACTGGGGAGTAAGAGAAAACGAAAGAAAAGAAGGATTGAGAGAGAGAGAGAGCGTTGCAAAAAAGAGGAAAAAAGAGAAAGATGTGCATTAAAAATGTTCCTGAATTTCTTGTAAGCTAGCCAACCAGTCAAAGCCGAATTCCCTACCATTCATTATCCATCTCTAGTCACTCCGTGTTTTCGCACACCCCGTTCTATCCCTATTTTCCTATACTTCTTCCTCTGATCCATACTCTTTCCACCCGCACCCTTTCCCTGTGTACGTATACTTCCATTTTTATCTCACCCCCTCACTATCCACTAAACCCTTTTCTCAACCCTTCTATACTCCCTCTTTTTCAATTAAATACACACACCCAATACACCTACATTAGGGGCTGTTTTGATTATTTGCTCAGGTCGCCCCCTCCCCATTTTTAAATTAATTTGAAGAGGAATTATTTACTTTAATTTTAAACCTTTGTTTGATTCCCATTTTAACAATATCCAACAAAAAGGGGTTTCTTTACGCATTCTTTCCTTCTTTTCCTTATTTTCCCCCTTTATTCGAGTCCTTTTTTTAGTCTTCCTCTGCGTCAAATCCCCCCCCTCTTTCTATTCATTAACTATTAGCTAGCCCTCCCTGCGTACTATTAGTCTGCTTTTTCAGTAAGTTCTTTTTAAATGAACACGTTTTTTAACACTTATCTAAGTTCTCAACCTAGTCATTAGATTACAATTTATAACATATAATAAAATAAATAATTATTTTTATTCAAGTTTTCACAGTGGTGGACTGTTGGGGTACATTGTAACGTAATTTATGTGGAAAATGCGTTTTGTTATATTTATGCGATGTATAATCACTTTCACTTATATGCAGAGTACGCGTGTTGTTTTCCCAAGTGTAAAAATATATATATTGAGTCATCATCAGCATCAGCATCATCATACGGGAGTATTTATTTTTCGGTATTATTTATTTATAGATCCGTCTTTCTTTAGTTTCCTGGCTGGCCTCTTACGTCTACACGCACTAAACATACACGCTAAAATGCATTTTTAGAGGGGCTCTTGTTTTTGACGTAATTATTTTGTGCATTAAAGGCTTTAAAATTAAATTTTATCTCATTATTAATCCTTAATGGCTGACGAATTCGTTTTTATTTGGGGGGGGGGGGTCTGATGAGATCTACATAAAGGACTTCATTGATTAATTAATTAATTAATTAATAATAATAATAATTATTATTATTATTATTGTTATTGTTTTATCTAAAATATTTTAAAGTATTTTTTTTTTTCATTGTAAAATTAGCAATTCCAATTAAAATTAAAACGATTTTTTTTTAACTTTTATTTTTCCTTATGAAGGAGGATAAACATGGGTCCATCCATTGCTCCATGTATAAATGCTTAAATTTTGCAATATGACCACACACACACACACACACACACACACACACACACACACACACACACACACACAAAATTAATTAAGATCTTTTAACTTTTAAATTAAAAGACTTATTTAAACAGATGTGGCCTGGTCGCTTAAAGCTTCCGATTTCATAATCATAATTTTATTTATTTTTAAATAATTAATGTTTATGTGTGTCTTCTTTCCTTATTAAACATTTCTCTTCCATTTTCATCAACAGATGTGATATATATGTGATATATATATATATATATATATATATATATATATATATATATATATATATATATATATATATATATCACATCTGTCGGTGAAAATGAAGAAATGTTTAATTTACAACTACTCATGTCAAATATGTTGATTATATTAAACATTCTTTATAATAAGAGTTTGAGCACCTTTTCAGTAAGTTTCTCCTAATTTGGAAGTGTCATTCACTGCGCCTTATGGTCTGCGCTCAACTCAAATTCTTACAGTTTTGGGAGAGGGTGTAGAAAGCGAAGAATTGGCCCATTAAATTTAAACCAGAAGATGTGGATCTGGGTGTTGCGTTGAAGGAGAAAGGCATCTGCTTGCTAAAGAACTGTTAAAAATACAACAAGGCTTCAGCTGAATCTAAGTTTGCCTCGATTTGTTTTGAAAAAAAAAAAAAAAGAAAAAAAATGGGTCATCTCCTCCTGCTCCTCTATCCGTCTCCCCACAAAACAAAATCAGATTAAACTTTTTTTAGGCTATTATGTGTGAACACCCTGAAAAATTTAACGAAAAGAAAGCAAAAAATAATTATTTTAGAATTTAGCCTGAGAGGCTCACATCCGTATACAAACGTAAAATGATCCCCTACTTACAAACCATTTTAACTTTTTCGAACTGTTAATTAGTTTTTTTTTACTACTAATCCTAAGCCTGACTGGTAAGGTAATAAATCACAAGTAATCGCTTAAAAGAGTACCCCCGCCCACTAAAACAAAAAATAAATACACAGAATTAATCTCCCATAGCAAAAAAGTAATTGGATAACTGCCCTAAAACGCTACAATAGTTTGAAATGGGGTCATTTTAGCCGCAGATTTGGCAATATCTTATATGTATTTATTCTAATTCATATTAACTGTGAATGTTAGGCCTAGAGGGCCGAAACGTTAGACTCTCATGAAGAATACAATCTACTCTATGGAATAACGTCGGGTTATTAACTAACTTAATAATAAATATGTTTTGTCTTTAAATTATGTGTGTGTGTGTGTGTGTGTGTGTGTGTGTGTGTGTGTGTGTGTGTGTGTGTGTTTGTTTGTTTGTTTTGTTCGTTTTTAAATTTTCTGTATGGTAATGGGAGAGAGTATTTGATTTTTTTTGTGTGTGTGAGGGTGAATTATTTTATTTATTTTATTTTTTCAGAGGAGAATATTTTTAATTTTTTATTTGTTTGTTTGTTTGTTTTTTTTTTTCGTCGGAGGATGACTTTGATTCTTTTTTTTTTTCCTCGGTGTGAAATTTAAAAAAAAAAAAAAAAAAAAAAGGATTTTTTGATGTTGTTTTATTGGGAAACAGGAATTTAGAAAATGTATGCTTATGAAACGTTTTTCATACCGTATCATAAAATATGTATTATCTTGTTGAGCAGTTTATGCCAGATGACATAAGCATTAATAAGTTTTCTGAAATAATATGTGAAGTATGGGGCGGTTCAGTGTCTTTTAGTGGTGATGGTTCAGCAAACCATGTTTGGAATCAATACAGGGTGGAACGATAAAATTGTCTCCCTAGAAAAGTCGACATGATTCCATTTCCGTTTGATGAAAACCGGTGTTCTTTTTTTGTTGCAGACTATCTACTAGTTGGCCAGTTATGTACAAATCCCCAGAGTGATAGGAGCCTTCTATCATGTCTGAAAGTAACACAATGTTCAGCAAGAAAGATCGGAGATGCGCCGCTGTACAACTCATGCTCTCTACCGATCCAAATTATGACAAAAGGACCATTGCCAGCACCCTCAAAATGCATCGCTGGATCGCCACAAATAACAGGGACGTGCCTAGGGTGATAAAAACAAAGTTTCCAGCCACAGTTATGGTCTTTGGTGTGGTTTCAAGTAAGGGCCACATCATGTCACCTCACATCTTTGAAGTCAGCTTGAAAGTCAACATCAAAGTGAACCTGGATGTTCTGAAGAGTGGGATGATCCTCTGGTGCAACAAGGTGGCCACTGACAAACACTGGATGTGACAGCATGACTCTGCGCCAGTGTACGTCCAAAGAGATCCAGGTTTGGTATCAGGAGCGGTACGACTTTGTACCCTTCTCTCAATGGCACTCCTCCTCCCCCGACCTGAACTTTGTTTGGTCATACATCGAGAAGATCACCAACATGACCTCCCACAACACCAAAGCCAGCTTGATCGCTGCCATATGTCTAGTATTCGTCGAGCTCCTGTCAGCGCTTGTGGAAAAGGCACACTCCAAGTTCTGGACCTGTATTGAGGCAGTGATTGAGGCTGAAACCAGCTATATTGAATAGACATCAACTTTACAACATATTCAAGTTATCTGAATTGATTTTTTCTATAAAAGTTTTAAAATGAAGTTGTAGTGTTTTCTTTAAGGGCAACACTTTTATTGTTCCACCCTGTATATTTGGGAAAGGTATGAATCCATCTCTCTCACTCTAATTGATGGGTTAAATAGTAGAGTAGATTAGACTTGATGTCCATGAAAAGGAAATAGGGCATTTTACTTTATTTTATTTCTAACTGAAAAATTATACAAATTACAAAATAAGAATAAAAATATTAATAAAGTGACCAGGGTTTGAAGCAGAAGTACACAAGAGTCAGTAGCATAATTACAATCTATTTTCTTTTGGACTTACATGTTATCACGTGTAGAGTGATTAATATGTGGTTTGGTAAGAACACGCAGGCATATTCCCACTCGTGTAGTGATACGTTGTGTAGTCCTTAAAAATAAAACAGGAAAGAAATAAAATCCGACAGTATTTTTTAAAGTGAAAATGAAATGCATTTATTCTTGCTTTTCTTCTTTTTTTTTTACATAAAAGTCACCACTTATCAAGGCCTGGAGGCCACTCGAGGATAAGGGTTAATGGGTATACATTCTTCCAAAACAGCACATTTCATTATCTTTCCAAAGTCTTTTCATACACATGTGCTTTTTAAAAGTCTCTATCCTTGCCACCTCACGTGCTTTCTCACCTTCGTATTTATACATCCATTTTCCCCCGGCATGCAACTTGCTTCTCCTTTTGATAATGTGGTGTATTTTTCTCTTCTTTTCTTGTGACACAAGCTCGTGTAAACTTGCTAATTTGCATACATGCTTTAATGGCTGCTGCTAATATTTTCGCTAGAGCCAGCTATCATTTGCTGCTGATGATTTTCTCACATGTGCACATACACGCTCTGTTACAGTTGGATGATAAGAATACTCTTTGTGTGGGCGACTATTTGTATTTCTGCCCAAACTGAATGAACGATTTTGTTTGAGATATTACTGTGACAAGATGTTATTTTTGCCACTTGGAACATAATGGGCAACTATTTGGGATCGTGTCTAACAGGAAACTGTAGGGAATTGAATAATGAGATTACATTACATTTAAATCTGCAGGTTAGTACAGTCAGAGAAGGAATTCTAAAGTCTAACAGTCTGAGGGAAAAACATATTAGAGTAGAAGGCTTTCCAGCATCTAGGGATCTAAACAGTGAAGGGGTACGATTTTGCTGCTTGTCAGGCTAGTCGAGAATGTGTATGTTGAGAACGCACAAGTGCTATGAGTTCATCAAAGCACATTCCATTAAAGTACTTGTTATATCTCTCTTCTCATCTTTAGCAATGGCTCTGCTAGACAAGATGAAACTAACGGACACAATACCATTTCTATAATATGTACCTTTCTTACTTGGATTATTTGGACTACTGGTCCTCATCTTGAGTATTATTCTCACAATGTAAGCTCCAACCTTCAGGTGTATCTTGTTGAATTCAGAAATTTGCATGGAATTTCAAAAGGAACTCTTTATGAGAATTGGCCAAAATGTTGTGAGAATAACACTCAAGATGAGAACAGTAGTCCAAATAGTACAAGTTATCAATCCTTATCTTAAAAATTCAGAAACGTACCTGTCTTATATTCCTGCTTTCATAACTATTTCTGGCTCATGTTTTGTGTTGACAAAACTGTTGAATAAAATGGTGACCTTTTTCTTCATTTCTAACAAAGCCATTAAGATGGATATATAAGCAGCGACCCTACAACAATCGCCTTATTCTCTGACCAACATCACCTTATTCTCCAACCAACTTCCGCAAATCCTAATTTATTGTCAAAAAATGCCAGAGTACTTTGATAAATTTACCAAAATTTATTTCAACGTATTTCATTTTACTTACATCCCCTTTCCATCTCTGAGAACATCCTTTGCCCCTTCTCCAAAAATTGAATATATAAAAAAAAATTAAATAAGAATAAAAGAGATAATACAGTGTTATGTGCTGGGCACAAAAAATATAGGACTCATTATTTATCCCAGGCAATGCTGGGCCTTTCTGTTTGTATATATACAAAATCAACTTTGCAAGGACCTATAGTGTAGCAGATACAGTACTTGATAAAATTCAGTTGTAAGTCACACTCTTCTGGAGGTTGAAGGTTCAATCCTCAGTGTAGGTAATACTCAGAATACAATTGCAAATTACTTGGAACTTCTAACCGGTCATAGCTGACAAAAGAACATGCTACCCCTGTTGATTAAATAAAATCTTCCACTGAAATTGCAAGCAGATTCTCAAATTCGGAAGAAAGACTTGCAAGTTCGACAAAATACACCTAAAGAAGTTTGGAGGTTACATCAGCCGAAACATTGTGAAAATAACACCCAAGGTGGGAACACTAGTTTGAATAACCCAAATAATATGAAATCAAATTAAATTTATTAACCAAAAAAAAAAATAAAAAAAATAAAAAAAAGTGAAGTACAGCAAGCCATGTAAAAAGTCAGTTAAAATATATGTACATCTCCAATTTGAATGTTTGATGACTTTAAACCTGGATATGAACATTATCATGCCCCTTTCCCCCCCCCTCTTGTAGGTTGTTCCATGGGGCAGAAACATGAACAACTAATGTTCCCTTTCTTCTATAGAGATGAAAGCTATGATGGTACATCTTTTTGTACATTTTTTGTGTATGTCGGGGGGGGGGGTCCATGGAGACCACAACTTGTCACTGGGGTAAAATAACTCCTTGAAAGAAAATAGATTTAAATTCCCCTTGATGATGTTGTATGCTAGAATCGGGTTCTTTCATATCTTTTGCTGCGCAAGCGAAGAGTAATCGTCCAAATATAAGCTGACATGATGCATCCAGCACTGTATTAATTGTTTGGCCAGCTAAAGCTTGATCATCACAGTTTCTGACAACTGTTCCACAGCCTGGCTATCTGAAGTCTTCTGACAATTCAGCTTAAATCTTTGTCATCAGTTTATTGTCCATTTTACATGACTTCCAAACTAACCTATCTCTGGTCAGGTCTTTATTTATCCCTCTTTTCTTTCAAATCCATTCTTATCACTTTCTCTGATATTTTCTTCCTCTGTGGACTGAACCTGTTGTCTCAACTGTTTTGCAGCTATTTTCATCAATTCTTTTAACGTCTTATTAACAAAGTTTCCTGTCTGTTCAGATTTAATCTTCTTCTGAAGTCATCAGATCGAAGCTCGTCATGAACGCTCACATTACATATCTATTGCATCATTCTCATATAATTTTTCTCTATGCAGTGCATATCCTTCAACCATCACTGACACTTTTTTTTAAGTGAGTAAAGCCTTTGCACAGGCTGAATTATTATTCTTTAATGATCGCTATCCTGAGCCAGAAAGAAAAGCAAATCTATCTCATTGGAAGCAACAATCATCATAGGTGTTATATCAGCATTGTAATTCTCTTAGATCTCTGCCTTGACAAAAGCTGAAGGGAACATCTCCCAGTGGTTATACTGCATCCTTGGACACCAACTTAACCTTTAACTTAACTTTTCTATATTCTGGCATTAGCAAAAATGGTAATTAGTAAAAACCTGAAGAAAGTGCTCAATACTATTGCAGAGCAAATATATATATTTTTATTACCGATTTATCTGCTTAGTTACACATGTTTCGGTCACTGTATCAAATCAACGATCCAGTAACTTCATCAGGTTTTACTGTAAAGTCTGATGAAGTTACTAGATCGTTGATACAATTCGGTAACCAAAACATGTGTAACTAAGCAGATAAAGCGGCAATAAATATATATATATATATATATATATATTAGAAATTCTACTAGGTGAGCATCCCGCGTCTATAATGCATAACAGTTTAAAAGGACTTGGTAAAACCCCTATTTGCACAATACAGGAACAGAACCATGTGTATATCTTTATATATTAGGTTGTTTGGAAAATAATATCTGATTTCAGAAACAAACATTCATTCATTGAGTGCATGCGGAACCTATTTATCAAGGCTTTTCATCTTAGCATACTCCAGATGGTCATAAATAATTAAAATATTGCCCTAAACATTTCTTCGGCAATTGCTTTCAAACGTTTACATGACCGTCCTCTACCTTACTCATATTCAGGGCTCTCAGAATTTTTAAAACTGCTTTTGTACTACCTCATCCTCATCACTTGTGGACGCTTTTATGAATGAGTTTGAATTCATGCAAGAAAAGTATCCCCATTTCTCCTTATTTTTAATCAAATAAAAATGATTATATGTTTTAAAATTGTATTCTGAAATTATTGGAACTTTGTTACATACCCACGCGCATTGGAACTCACACAAAAACAAATTATTAAGCATGTAAAATGTTGTACAAAAAACACTGACAAATAATAATCTGAATCAATTTAAAAAAAAAAAGATTGAAAAATCATCATCATCATCATCATCATCATCATCTGCTTTATATACTGGCATGTATTGGCCGGCTTTTAGGAATTGACTTTCAAACTAATCTATCTCTCATATGTCCCTTAATTTCTATCAAATCCATCCTCATTATTTTCTTCCAAGTTTTGTTTGGACTTCCTCTGAGATGGGATCCTGCTACTTCCATTGTGCAAGTGCTAATTACAGAAAGCAATGGTTTACAACTACATAAATAGGTCCCATAACTATATTACAATTGATATTGCTTACTGTGGGATTTCACAAAGCAATTTTGGAAGCTAAACAGTTCATATAAAAGCAACAAGCTTGTTGACCAAAATTCAGTTTCAAACACATAACATGGGGACCAGATGTGAAATAATCAACATCATCATGGATTGAAGTATTCTCCCATTACAATGTTAACACGCGCGTGCACACACACACACACACACACACACACACACACATTATACTGTTGGGTTTGAGTGTGTATATACAATGAATGGTCATACTGCATATGCATGTGATGAAGAGTTCATCCATGGCTACCGAGAGAGGAGGCCGGTGAACATGACAGCGTGACGTCATTACCAGAATAACATGTAGGTAAAGGGTGCCTAAAGTTTTCTGTGTTCAACCATGTGGGCACGCTAATAGGCATAAAAAATATTTATTTTGGGATAATTTTAATCTAACACAATATAACAGTAAGTGAACCTGTTTTTGAACTTTTATGTTTATCAAAGAAAGTCGAATATTTCATTTTATTTATTTCTTTAAACTGCAAAACAATTTTTATATGAAAATATTTTTCAGTCCATTCTTTGAATAATAAATAAAACATTTCGTTAAGTATTTCCAAATATTTTAAAGATAGAAGCATTTTTCACAAGAGTTTTTTTTTTTTTTTTTTTTTTTTTAACTAAAACGATCGATGAATTCAATATTTTAGGACGGGGCGTAATTTTTTTCTTTGAAATATATTTAAAACTTAAAGTTTTTGTTTGTTTGTTTGTTTTATAGCATTTTATCTGTAAATAATTTACATGACTGAAATGGTAAATGAAATAGGAAATTCTCTATTCTCATACGAACACAAATTCATCTTAAAAATTCATTAACTAATCAGTTTTAATCAAAGTTTTGATATAAACTAAAAATAGAGAGTACATTAAATTTTAGTTAACATATTTTCTTGTGTTTATCTTATAAATAAATATTGTTTGGTATTTGTGCCGTGTACACACCATGGTGAAATAATAACGTTATTATTTAGAAAGCCATTTTTAACAGAGGGGGGGGGGCTTTGCACTTTCACCTAACAAAAAAAAAAAACGATACCATAAGAATTTAATTTAACTTGAAAATCTTATCTAGAATATAGCATGGTGTGTAAATTGCACAAGCACCATTATTATTATTATTATTATTATTATTATTATTATTATTACAACAACAATAATAAAAAAAGGTACTTCAAGAGGAACGTGGACCCTGTGTAAACGGGTTTTAATTTAATGGTTGCTCCCTAAAACGTGCATGTGCAAAAGGTTTTCATTGGTTTATTTAATCACAAAAACTTTTTTTAAAGGTACTATTTGAGGCAAAAAAAATGTTCAAAAGCATTATTTGAATATGTATGAAAAAAATAAATGTAATAAAAAGTAAAAATATTTACTGTAGAAAATATAATAATAAAAATAAATTAAAATAAAATGAAAATAAATTTAAAAAAGTACAAAATAAAAGTATGAATCAAATTTAATTAAAGAAATAAAAAAATTCCAAAAATAAAATAAATACATGCTCGATTACAAAAAAAGTGTATGAGATATATACGAAGAAAGTGAAAGAAAACCTCAGGGAGCAGCCATTAAATTAAAATACATTTACACAGGTTCCACATTCCCTGTGAAGTGCCAAAAAAGAAAACTGTAGATAATATCGACTTGCGCCACACCAACTAGTTGTGAACGGTCAGGGAGGATGGAAAGTCCAAGGTGGGAGAGTACTAACCAGATCTCCACTGGAAGTGTGCAGTTCAAATCTGGTACCTTGGAAAGGCAGTTTGTCACTCAAATTCCAGGAAACACCAATGGGTGATGCCAACAAGAAATCAATGGCAAACGGCTGTTGCGACAATGTGCAATCATCTGCACAAGTGGTTAAGAGGTGGAGAACACTGGAAATCTGGGAAGACTTGTTGTCACTCAGTCTCCAGCAAATACCACAAGTTACTGCCCGTGAGCGATCACTGATGATGGCCTGTGAGACAACTCCTAGTGAGTGAAATAATAATAATGTTCCCTCCCAAATTCACCACCACCCTGGTTTAATATTGTAGATGTTTACAATATTTTCTTAATTTTTAACCAATGTTCACATTATAGTATGATTGTCTTTTAGTAGTTATATGAACTTCATTTTCGTATTCATGTAGTCTGCACTGATATGAAAATGAGCGAAGTATAGGGTTCCTAACCATGTAACTGATGAAAAAACGCGGCACACATGTTGATGAAAAACATGAAAAAAATGGACATAGAAGAACAGAAAACCAAATTTCTGTATTAAAAGTAATAGTTATTTAAATATTTCAACATATAATCTTGTGGGGAAAATCCAGCTCCCCAATATGGGGGACTCTGAATAGGAACAAAAATAAAAATTGTCTCAGTCATGAAAGATTTCTTCTCCATCGGCCGAGGACAGAAAAGGTGAATTGTAGCATCAGAACAAATACTACACTGTGATCTTGTCCCGAAGGCCAAGAATTGTTTATGTTTATGTTTCTTTAATTGTTTGTTCCCTAAATTCATAATTCAGTTTTATCAGTATTAGATAATATATATGTCTTTAAAATTACGTAATTTTCATAGATAATATTTATATTTTATATTGAATAAAGTTCAGTTTCATTATTAATCGAATTGGGTACCTTTCTTTTCTTTTTAACATGTTTTAATGCTCTTTTTAAAAATGCCCTCATATCGTATTGACAATGACAGTTTGACAAATCTTACCTACATTGCCTGCAAGCATTTTTCAGTTAACAGGCCTTCTATATCTCGGTAGCCGTGGTTCATCTGAATGTGTGTACGTGTCACTAAATGTCTATGGTGGTTCTTCACTAATTGAACCCTAGCTTATCGTACTGCAGTTAAGGTGTGTGTGTTCTTAATATTTTCTTAGGGTATAATTAACTCTTTTCTTTAATCCTTTTAACCCTGCCATGATCATTAGTAGTATCTCTTTTAGTGTGTGTGTGTGTGTGTGTGTGTGTGTGTGGGTGTGTGTGTGTGTGGACATATAGCATGAATACATAAATGTGGCATACCTGGTTCTGCTGCTACCTTTTGGGAGGGTTCTACGATCATCATGAGGGAGTTGATTCTCTTGACAAAGAAGAAGCATGCAATTAACTCAAGATGATGGGTTGGTTTTTATAGCTGTTTGTTTGCTCCCAGGCATTACGTCTAGCAGAGACACGATCGACAATCTTTACCTGGGTGGTTAGTTCTTACACATTCCACGTTTGAAACGCTCCCCCCTTTGAGAGGAGATCCTTTTCAGATCATCTTCTTCTGTTGACATCCTCAATCCAACTCGTCGTTCCGGCTAAGCTATCAGACACTCTTCCGGTGCAACTTGTCCAATTTTGACAAGTTTATCAACATCTCTAAACAATAAATAACTTCCAATATAAACTATTTTAACAATATCACTGGATATATAGATAGATAAATAGATAGATAGGCAGATAGATGGATCGACAGACAGATAAATAACAAATAATTTCTTGCATTCCCAACTACATGACACCACACACACACACACACACACACACACACACGCACACACGCTACTTGCGAAAAATCTTTTGGGCACTTCATACAAGTTGACAATATATCCTCAATAATCAGTTCAGTGAAGTCGGCCACTACAACAAAAGCTGCCCTACTCTGTCAGGCTGAAGTATTGTTCTGTGTAGTCCTAGGAAGGAACAACCCCCCAGGCTTTACTTCCTCTTTTTGAAAAGGGTTGATTTATCACCAGTCATTTGAGGTGCCATTACAAGGGATACAAGAGAATGTTGACGGGGCTGCTTGGGCATTTTTGTGAGGATAAAGTACACTACCTCTTGTGTGCTGGTCTTTTTATTCTTATCTTCCAACATTGTATTACATCTTGCCATGGTGGTGGTGGTAAGGGGGGGGGTAAATACCACAGCATGCTCACTAACCCACCAACTACAGAACTAGAATTATAATAAATCCGCACGCATGTTGGAACTCACATAAAGACAGCAATGATCACTCACATAGCAAATGATATGAAGCTATATATAACAACAAATTAATAGAATAAAAAAGATGTAAAATTTTAATTCCAGTGTTTTGTGTCCTTTTTTACTAATGCTCTGTTCTTTTTATCAATCATATCTCCACTCTTAACACCCCATTAATTGAAATTTAGGGAAAACAATCTTTAAATTAGTTTTGGTTACCAGCAGTGAATCAAACCCCAGTTGCCTTGGGATAGGGCAGGTCGATTTTGGAACCCCGGTGAGGCAATGGTGGTGATAGTTGAGGTTTGACATAGAAAAGACCTACACGAAATATTTTTTTCAAACTCATTATCTTTGCTTGAGGAAATGACTTTAAAAGTTGAAAAATTGAAGCTATTAAAAGTTTTTCGGTGAATTGTCAAGAACGTCACGTCATCAAAACAATCCGTACTGTTAAGAAAAATTTTAACTACATTTTTAAATAAAATGAGTAAGGATAATGAATTGATAAAATAAATATCAACTCTAAAGGCAACATTATGTTTTTTAAATAATAGTAACCAAAATTTGCTTTTTCATTTCAGGAACTTTTTTGGGTGGAAACATTTTAGATTTCACCATTGCCAAACATGCTCGTTATTGATATTGAAAATTAACGTTTATTATTTAATTGGAAAACATTACGGTTTTTTGGCTTAATTATTACGAACGGGAAACGAAAAAGACTTCTTTAAAATATATATTATTATATTTCAAGTATCTGCAGTGAATTTAAACATTTGTTTTATCTTTTTAAATTTATTTTTCTATTAGGTAGATGCAAAAATCATAGCATTTTTTGACGTTTAAACGAACGTCAAAAAACATTACTTTGCACCAACCTAATATTTCGCATCAAATTCTATTTGAAATTTTAATTAAAATATAGTAATACTTCAGTTTTATATTTAAAAAAAAAAAGAAAGAAATAATTCATACAATTTTATTCTACAGATTCTTTACGAAACATAACCGCGTAAATTTTCAAGTTTTTCTACTTTGCAGAAAATTAGTGTCAAATTTTATGTCTTTTATTTTTAGAAAGTAATTGTTTTTAAGCAGCATTTTTCTTCTAAAATTATAGTTTTAAAATCAGATAGCTCACAAAGATTAATACGAGTAGATAAGGAAACTCCTTTAAAGGTTTTTCGTTATTTGTGCTAAAATAACTTTATTATTTAGAAAGCCATTCTTAACAGGGGAGGATATGAGGTTGTGTTGTAACTATTCTGTACTTTCACCTAAGAATTTAATAAACAAAAATTTCATAAAAATTAAATTTAACTTGCAAATACTATTAAAAATAGTATGGTAACATAGATGCACAAGCACTGTTTTTTTTTTCAAACTTTAAAGATTTGTTTAAAATGGCACAGCTACAGCAAGAATGAATCTCTTTATGGATAAATTCATGTTATCGAAGGAAGAGCTAAAGTCTGGTAAAAATATGTCTAAACTAAACACAACTATGCCTCTGATTTGGTTTGGTCCTCTCTCTTCAATACATCTAATTCAACTCTGCAAAGTTGTTCATTATTTCTCATAACTGGCACTTATTTTTTTACATATGAAACTGGAAGATAGCCTAACACAGTTTCCTTCAGTTATAATCCATTTATTTATTTTACTTTTCAGATTAAAATGTTAGTAAAAGCACAACGTTCAGTTTTAACCCGTGATTCACAAAATTTTCTGGCCCACCTTGTCGTTTGGATGAAACAGCACCCCCAATTTCACGACAAGTCATCTAGTTTAGTTATTTCCTGGAAAACAATTATCCTCACTTAAAAAAAGTGAGATTTCTAAGTTAATTGCTAAGGAATCAATTAGTATTTAGCAAGCAGTTAATCTACACTTGCCCTTGTTAAGGGAACGTTATATATGACAGAAGGTCAATATATTTTGCTATTAAGAGGGCCAAACAGATTGACAGAAAATCTCTTGCAGCAGCCAAAGTGAAAAAACTGCTAGACAGACTGTTTGATATATTTTGTTGTAGCTGTAAACTTCCTGACTTGAGATGTGATGACTTTGCAGTAAAGTGCAAGACAGAAAATTGTCAAAAAAGCACATAGTCTGCACTTGTCCTCCTAACAAGGAGGTAAAATTAATTCTATAGATTCACCTGCAATTATGTTCCTTTTTTGTAGAAAATAAAATAATGTATTGGTATTTATTATGTAATAGGCTCTTTTATTAAACATGCAAATTTTGCAATTTTCAGGTTCTACTAGAAGAACTGCCATTTAGAGCAATTTTTATATTAATTGATGGAACAACAAAAAGTCTAACAACATTTACTGGTCCTTTGGGGAAACTTTGTATCAATAATGATCAAGATTTGCCTCAAGTAGAATTCTAAAAAATTAGTGCCCCTCCCGATCATCATTATCTGACAGCAGAAGAAATAAATAATTTAAGTGTGAAGACCAGAGGCTACTTTTTGAGTATGTTGTTGGCATTTCTCAAGGAGAAGTTAACCTAAGATATGCTGCTTAGAAAAGTGGGCCCCTGAATCAAGTAAGATAGCTAACATAAGCCACAAGGTTAATGTGTTTATGGACCAGAGGTGTCTATCCTCAAACACTATGATAAATTAAAAATTCTGGTCAAATTTATCATCCAAGTGTATGCAGTTAGTTAGTTTGAGATCAAAACCGACAATAATTTTTTTAACCAACAACAGTATATATTAATATGATTCAGAGAAGAAAACAATTAACTGAAATCCAAATTACTGTTTTAAACAATTCAAAATATAGTACTTTTGCACTACTTCCGGAAAATATCATAATATCAATGATAAACTCAGATGAATTGGATGTGAGAGAAGAGGGCATTCAAACGATTTTGTCCATTAGGTAAATAAATATTTATCCATTAAAATTTATTAGTTTTCTCAATTTACCCAAACAATAGTCAGTTTTATTTATATTATATCACAAAAATATAAAAAAAAGAAAAGTGTTTTCAAATAATTGTTTTTTTTGTGTTGTTTTTTTCCAGAAATAGTGAACAACTAAAAAAAAAGATTTAAAAAAAAACTGCTATCAATTTTGCAGTCACACACTAGTGAAATTTGATTGATTTTTCTCATAAAGTTGTATATGGGCAGGAAGCAAGACATAGACACATTCTTACAAAGTCATCGTACCAGCAAATTAGACTTCATTTTCCTCGAAAGGAAAGTATACAGAACAATTTAGTTCTATTATAACAGTTTATATTATTGCGTTTAATAAAAAATAAAATAAAATTCTATAACTTGTATCAAGTTGTTATATTGTGTAATACATCTCCATATATCTTTTTGAATTGTGAAATTTAAAAGACTTAGTTGCTAATTAGCTTTTTTTTACAATTTTTATTTAATCAATGCAGTAAAAATTGAGATATTTTGCTAGTTGTGATTCATAATTAAAATTATAATTCATGTATTTATTTTTCTTTCAATGTATTTCATATACATATATCAATTTTAATTGAATTTTTTTTATAAAAATAGTGAAATTTCAAAGTCAATGTTGTGTAAAATGCTATGAAAATGAAGGATTTCTCAGCATTTTTCTGCACGATTTTTAAAATGAAATGCTCAATTTTCTATTCAAGATAGGAATCTAATTTTTGGTATCTGTTTTTATCACATCAAATCCCAACTATCATCACCAGTGCCATGTTGATTTTCTGAAAAAAGTTGCAAATCAACCTGCCTTATAATGCCTTGATGCAGTTATCCTCTAAATGTGCTGCGTGTGTGCATGCATCCGTGTGTGTGTGTGTGTATGTGTATGTGTATGTGTGTGAAATAGTTGTGGTACAGCGCTAATATTTGTAAATTAATAATAACACTATTTCTTTTTTTTAATAATTATGTTTACTATTCTTCGTTTATGTAATTTAAAAATACTTTGTTTCAATATTCATGTTTCACAAAGTATTTTTTTAATTAAGCTTTTCTTTATTTAGAACTAGCTGTCCTAACCGGACATTGCCTGGGAGATTTTATACATTCAGTTTCGTTTTGTGTTGTATGTTTAGTTTATGAAAATATTAGTAAAGTATTAAATGACACGTGTGCCACAAAAAATAACAAAACAAATTATTCTTCCTCAATGTTCACACTAATATTTATACTGATATAAAATAATGTCTGAATCAATGAAGTTATAAGAAGAAAGAAAATGTCTCAACTAGACTGGTAATTTTTAAAATGAAAGAAGCAGAACAGAAAACTTACATTGGTATCTATATATTAATATGATAGCGTGTGTGTTATTTTGTGTGTCACGCTTACATCTTTTCTTCCAAATGACTGTCGTTTAAATGCTATGAACTTCCATTTCTTGTAATAAATAATTTTACCAAGAATTCTTCATAAGTTTTGGTTTCGGTTTCGATTATAGCTGAAAGAACTTAAGTTATATATATATATATATATATATATATATATATATATATATATATATATATATAGTAAGTTATAAAATATATATGGCGATTACGCTACACTGATTATTCCGCATTTCATCCACTCATAAGCCTGAAGAGTCCTAGAGTGGATGAAACATGGAATATTCAGTGTAGCTTAATCGCCATATATATTTTATAACTTACTAACTAGCTCTACCTACGTATTGGGCACTTTTGAAGTAAATGCTTAAAGTTTACGCATAAATTTATACTTTCGTATATTAATTTTATGTGAGTAAATGAAGTAGATATATATATATATATATATATATATATATATATATATATATATATATATATATATATATATATATTCTTCATAAGTTTTGGTTTCCGTTTCAATTCAAGCTGATGCACCCAAGTCTTATGGATGTATTTGTTATTTTGGAAATCACAACTTAATAATATATAAGAATCGAGAGAAAGTTGGCTCTATAATAGTAAATACGAGATCTGCATGAATCAAAATACCATATTTAAGCATATTTTATGACCGGGCTATGCTGGGTATTCCTGCTGGCTTAGATGAATACTTTTGCAGTTTTAACAAAAAAGCTTCAATAGTATCAGGGCATCTTCATTTATGCTGAACATTCACAGAATGCCAACATCAATATATTACATATGAAAGAGTCCGTTGTGGAATTTCCACAGGTCCTGCTAGTAAAAAGTAAACAGAAAAAAAAAACATTCTATGGATTCGTTTACTCACTAACGTTTATGTGCCACACATCGTAAAATAAAAATTACAATTAAATTTACCAAAATGATCCAAGATGGTAAAACTAAAGTATATTATAAATATTAAAGAATTAATATTTATAAAGTAATCTCAACCAGATGTAAAAGCTCGATAAAACCAAATAGGAGATAGAGCTTATAATTTTCTTGGATTTACATTTTTGGATTTTACCGTCATTGGATACTTTACCTTTCACTAGACTATCCATTCACGTGAAATCAAATTTTTCTCCACCCTATTCCCTCTGCTTCAATTTTTTTTATCAAGTAAGATCTTTGACTTACTTGCAGTTTCATCAAATACTTTTGCAAGCAAAATCCCATTCCGCATTTTGCTAATTCCTACCCTCCGATGAGAAGGAAATTATTTCTTCGAAACTCCGTGGATTAAGGACTCTCCACTTATTTAGTATTTCCTTTTCAAATTAAATATGTTTTTAACTCTTTTTAAAGTGTTTTTTTAACATGTTTTATTAACTATTTTCTCTTATATGTATGTATATATATATATATATATATATATATATATATATATATATATATATATATATATATAAAGAGAGAGAGAGAGAGAGAGAGAGAGAGAGAGAGAGAGAGAGAGACTTATATGTAATATACTGAGTTCGTGTAATTCAGCAAATTTTCATATACCAATAGGTTTTAAGCCAAAAATGGTTGACTTAAGGATTAAGCTACAAAATTATCACATTTCATAATTGAGCATTAATATGCTGTGTGTGCAAAATCAAGACTTCAAGACAAGGTGTTGATGGCAACAAAAAGTGTATTTCATTTTATGTTACAATTGTTTCAATGTCTAGTTCGACAATTTCAAGCATTATATCGTTTGAAAATTTTCAAAAACCAGCATTTCTTCAGACTTTATAAATAAACACACTTTAGGCAATGTAGCATTTTTTGAATAGAAAGAAAAAAGGAGGGGGGAATCCCTAATGGGAAAAGCATGCGAGAAACATTTACCTTGGTAACTAAGGTAAATGTTTCTCGCATGCTTTTCCCATTAGCGATTCCCCCCTCCTTTTTTCTTTCTATTCAAAAAATGCTACATTGCCTAAAGTGTGTTTATTCATAAAGTCTGAAGAAATGCTGGTTTTTGAAAATTTTCAAACGATATAATGCTTGAAATTGTCAATCTAAACATTGAAACAATTGTAACATAAAATGAAATACACTTTTTATTGCCATCAACACCTTGTCTTGAAGTCTTGATTTTGCACACACAGTATATATATATATATATATATATATATATATATATATATATATATATATGCATATATATTTGTATATATACATGTATTATATATATATATTAATGTATAAATATATATGTTTATATATGTATATATGTATGTATATATATATATATATATATGTCTATATATGTATATGTATATATATGTATATATATATGGTGTATATATATATATATATATATATATATATATATATATATATATATATATATATATATATATATATATATATATGAGATGTGGAATAGAAGTCTCATAAAGTTAGGTGACATCTGTCTCTTGACGTTTGTTTCCTTATTTTTCGCTGATTGATCTTAAACTACTTTACTGTTTCTTTCTTTTTTTTTCCAGTATGTCTAAACATAATTCTTGGCCTTTTTCTTTAAGTTTCTCTTCATCTTCATTCTTTTCTCTTATTACTGTACTTCGTTTTCTCTTCCTTTTCCCTTTCCTTCTCTTTTTCTCTTTTTTCTTTTACTATAACTTTTGCATTATATATTCTTACAGTTTGTTGGTCTGTATATTCTCTTTTCTTGCTGAATTTTATACATGTTTATCTCAAATATAAACATTTTTCTGCCCTGGAATTTTGATGCCAGATTTCTTTAATACATTTTTTGCCTGCTTTGAATATTTTATATTTTAATATAAATTCTATTTTTCAATTCATTGTGAGTTGAATATGTAACATTTGATCCAGGTTTTTAACCCAATTAAACGGGATCTATGGAGTCATGTTTAATTTTTCTGCTTTTTTTATGTCCATGGCAGCGCTATCTAGGAAGAAATTGAAGATCATTCTTTTTTGAAATGCTTTTTATATTTGAAATATTAAAAAAAAAAGGAACAAAGCTGTTAGAAGCCATACAATACAAATAGGAAAAAATATAAAGCAATATATATTTTTCCCAATGGAGGCATATATTGTGAAAAAAATTAAGATTAAAATAATTCAAAACTGTTTCAAACTTTTAAACAGACTTTCAACTTGAAAATCCTGCTAACTTAAGTTTATATATTAGATTTTTCATACATTCGACCAAACAAAGAAATCACAAAAAAGCATTACCACAGGTTTCACACTAAATAAGCTGAATTGTACTGAAACGAAATATTGAAACAAAGTAAGTTAATTAACAGATTCAATATGTCTAAATTAAAAGGTACCATAGAACTGAAAATATAAGAAGTTATTTTCAAAACAAAATTTGATGATAAAAGATTTTTTTCAATAAATGAAAACTTCACTAAGACAGCATTATTTATTCATTTTTTTTAAAGTTCATATCGGTGTGTGATTTTTGTTTTTCTTTATGGTTTTATCTCATAATATTTAAATGTATAACATTTTAAATGTTACAAAGTGTGCTATGATATTTTCACATGCTCTTAGGTGTGTCTTTAATAAAACATGGTTGAGCAGTCATAACCATGATCGTTTTAGGATTTGCATTAGTTTAGAAAAGTCATAAAAATTAATATACTTAACTAAAACATTGTTGGGTTGGCATTTTTATAGTGCATGAAATCTCAAATCATGTGACTAGGGTATGGTCAACCATTGGTTGATTTACCTATGTGGTTATTAGGCACTTTCAAAGTGCACAACAGAATCCCCCCTCCCCACTATATGTAACACGACATAACTTTAGTATCAGTTAATATTATCATCATAACTTTTGTGCGATTTAAAAGAAGAAGCTTAAAATAAACTAGTAATAATTTTTAAAAATTATGAAAATGTGAGACTGAAATCGTGTTTACATTATCTAAGATGTAGACATACATCTGTTTAATAAATCTAACAAAAATCAACTAATGATCAGATTTTCATTAAATTTTTTTATACTTATTCAACTTTGGATTAATTTATATTTAAAATGCAGTTTTTGTCAAATATATGAGGGGATTCTCCCACATACATATTTCATTTTATGAAAGCTGAAAAAAATATATATTTGATCGAAATTTCAATACTTTATAAAGCAGAAGAGTTTAAAAATGTAATAAATAAATTTGAAAATAAAATAAGTTTAAATAAATTAAATGGAAATTTTATTTTATGTCCAATCAACCTATTTTTTGTCAGTTGTATAGAATTCGAAAATTTAAAATGGAAATCAATTCAATATTATGTTTTGTAAAAAATAACATTTAATTGCAAATGAAAAAATTATCAAACATAATTAATTTTAAAATATTAAAATGATTTAACTGTAGAATTTTCAGTAATTGTTCCCTAATTTTTAAAAACATTTTAATATACTATAAAAATGACATAACTAATTGTAAAATAGGTAAATCGACACCAATTTGAAAATATATTATGGTAAAAATATGATTTATTTGTCACTAGCGCCTACGTTCTTAGCGATATTTTAACCCTCAAAATATGGAAACCCATAATAAATAACTTATTAATGTTAGCCAGAATGTATAACTTATTAATAGATTATCTGTTTGAATTCATATATTTATTGTCTAAGAAAAATATTAGCCCAGTGGACAATTAAATACTTAAATATGTTAAAATAAGAAATTTATAATTTTTGATAAATATATTTGTGCAAATATCCAAATCTAACACAACAAAATACTAGCAAAAGGACGTTATTATGGTGGTCAGAATTCATATTTAGTGCTTTTGACCATCCTTCAATATTTAATTTAGACACAAAATGATGACGTCACCGATTTAATGCGTGGAGAGTGAATGAAAGGGCCTAGTGGTTATTAATATAAAAGGTATGCTTCAGCCCACACCCCCTTTTTCCTGGTTTTTTAGTGCTGAGGAGTAACATGTTTTTTGTTCTTTGTTTTGTGTAAAAAAAAATAACTCATCACGTGAATAAAAGTGATTTACATGTTTGAGACTGTTTTCCTCGTTGTATTTTTTATGTTTATAACATTTCATCTATTATGTTTTATAAGAATTATTTCGAATATTATTATCATCTTGAATGTTATTATCAAATATATATATATATATATATATATATATATATATATAGAGAGAGAGAGAGAGAGAGAGAGAGAGAAAGAGAGAGAGAGAGAGAGAATTTCTTGGTTGGAATCTATCCATCTAACACTTATCATTGGCTAGTTTTTTTACCTTTAAGTAGTATTTTTTTTAAACCTCCTAACGTCAAGTGGTTTCATGACCGTTTGGAGCGATTTCCATAATACACACACACACACACACACACACACACACACACACACACACACACACACACACACATATATATATATATATATATAATGCTATTAGGTGAGCAATACTGAGCATTTAGAATAAGTTTGGGTTTAAAGCTTTCCAAATTCATATTAGAATTGTCTACATGAACATGTGGTGAAACAGATAAAGGTGTTGAGTCAATTAATTCTAAGAGTATTCAAGAGCTTTAAGATTCAATCCTCATGGTAGATGATACTAATTAAGAATAAAATAAAACTTACTTAACACTTCTATACGGTTGTGGCTGATAGAACGAGAACAAGCTACCCCTGTGAATAAAATAAATGTGAGAATAACATACGAAATGAGAAAAATAGTCTGCATAATCCAAATAAACCAAATTATTAATCCTCATCTCAAAAGTTCAGAAAATCATTTCAACTATTATGTTTCAGAATATTTTAGATTAGAAATGGTTATTTGGATTCCTATTCTCATTTTGGTTATTATTTTCACAAGATTTCGGCATATGTTATCTTTGATTTTCTTTAAGTGCAACTTTTTAAACTTGTAAATCTTTAAAGGGTTCAGTTCAAAATTTCTTTTATAACACTCACTATGTATGTGTGCCTGTCTATTTGCCTCTATTTTTTTTAAACTGCATCTCATTCGCGACACAAGGTTGCATAGTGGCGTGAGGCAGGTCGAATGATTGCATTTTTTGTGGACCATTGTTTTTTTTATATATAAAAGCTGGTAAAAATAGCTGCTAAGGGGTCAAAATTTAAAAAAAAAATGGAACTTGACAGGCATAAGTCGACTTAAAGTGCTCTTCTATGCCTGCACAAATATACATTTATAAGTTAAAGTCAGTTCATTTTAAGTATTTTTTTTTTTCTTTCGTTTGACAATAGTTCAAACGGTAATGACTAAGGCTGGAGTGTTAAAAGTTTTAGTTTCGACTCTAACTGGTGGCACCCAAGTAATATATTTTCTTTTTTAACTTTTGAAATCACTACTATATATTGGGTGCAATATAATAATGAACAGAGAATTCGATCTGTAATAATAAATACGAAATCTGCATAAATGAAAATATATTTAAGAATATTTTACAACCAGGCAATGCTGGATAGCTAGTTAGTTCTATATATGTTCCTGTCCATTTGCAGTGAAATGGCAGATCCATGATCAGATGGATCTGCAATGTGAAATCTGATCAAATTCAATACATTAAGTCAAAGGATTTGCTGAAAGCATTACACTTGCCCAGCATGAAGGTTATGCTAAGGATTAATCGTTGGTATGGTCATTTAGAATCTACATTCTCCTATATAAACTGTTGCAGAAGCATGAATGTCTTAAATTGCAGGAATGTTGACTGGCCAACGAAAACTATGAAGCAAGTGATTGAACAAGACAGCACAGAGTAAAATTTGAAGACTGCTGACCTGTTGAATCATGATAAATGGAGGACGAGCTTGCATAATATCAGAAAACGTTTGAACCCATGAACAAGAGAAAATGATATTAAATGAATAGAAGAAAAAAGTTCCCGAGTTCTACATAATGACTTCCATGTTTGAAAAGGTGCACTTGAAAAAGATCGGAGGTTACATCAGCTGAAACATTGGAGTAGTAACGTCTAAATTATATGGAGGGGTAACTCTTATACATCGATAAGCAATATAAAAAGTACCTCAGTAAAGAAATCCTGATGTTTATTGTAGGTGGTTCAATAAGCAAACATCTATAGTTTAAAAATTAGAACCATTTTTTTTTTATTCATTTAGCAAAGGAATGAATAATTAAGTACTAGTATATTTATATAGACAAGGTTAGGCAAACAATTAAATAAATATGGCATGATTTCAATAAGGTTTGAATTTAAATTATAAAGTAAAAGCATTTTATGACATTTTATGGTAATAAAATCTTTTACTTAATTTTATTTAGTGAAGTTTTTTCTGTTAGACATTCAAAAAATTTATAATTATCAAATATCAACGAAATTTGATAATTTCTTAAAAATTGTTCTGTTGTTGACAGTTTTTTTTTATGACTAGGCATTTCAAAATGTCAGCCATTTGTAAAAAGGTCTAAGTTTGTGTTTTCATACAAAGTAAAAAAAACTCTTTAGTCTAAAAAAATAAGAATATTTGATATTCTGGTTCAGAATTTTTTAGAACTACTCTTCTCATCTTGGATGTTGTTAATTCTTATTGTTTTTGGCCGATTTAACTTCCAATCTTCTTTAAGTTCTTGTAACTCTATCTAGAAATTTAATTCACGGGGATCATGGCACAATGGATATAAGTGTTAAGTAATAATCAGTTGACAGTTTTCTGGAGGTTGAAGGTTCAATCTGCAGTACAGATGGTACTAAGAATACAATTACAAATTATTTAAGACTTTTACCTGGTCATGGCTGACGGAATGATAGCAAGCTACTCTCATTGATTAAATAAAGGGTTCCATTTAAAATTTCATACAGATTTCTGAGTTCGATAAGATGTAGCTGAAGAAGGTGGGAGGTTACATCATTCAAAAGATTGTAAGAATAACATTCAAGATGAAAACAGTAGTTCAAATGAGCCAAATTTGATCTTCTATTTTGAGACTTTACAGCTATACATGTGTTGGAGTCTTTTCTCCAACATGTGGCTGCCATAGTGAATATGTTGTGTTATTGTGGATGACAATATCGGAATGAAAATGGAAAAAAGCGTAAGAATACAGTCATTGATGCACGCCCTGTGTGTGTTGTGGCACTTCCCTGCTAGAATGACATATTTTCCGTGTCCATCTGGTTCAGTGTTGGCAGGAAAAACTCATTAATCATGTTGACATAATGGTTAGATATCACTGATACTGCCTGTTTGTTTTCTTCAAAAAACCATGAGCCAATTATGCCAACTCGTGATAGTGCACACCAAACAGTTACACGTAGTGCATGTAGAGGATAGTGATGAAGTTCTCTGGGGTCTCAGGACTCCAATAGCGTATGTTTTGTTTATTTACAGATCCTGAAAAATGGAAGTGAGCTTCATCACTGAAGAAAACAAGTGTGTTATCAGGCAAGCTCAAAAGCGCCTCACATGCATTTTCACGAGCAATAAAATCGCATAATAACCAATTTGTAGGGATGAAATTTCAATTCATCATGGACGATTCGTCTCACAGAATGAGCAGGCAACCCAAGAGCAGATTCGTGTTTGTAGGCAGACTGTCTGCGATATCTCAAAGCAGATTTTCTCACAATGCCAATGTTTTGGGGTGACCTTGCTGTTCATGAGAGGCCAGGTTTCTTTTTCTTTGCATCACCCGTTTTCCTGAAGTTGTTTACCCATGAAACAATCGACTGTCAGACAAGAACACAGCCATGGGGGGAGGGGCAATATTGAAATATCTACAGAATGCACATTGCGTTGCAACAATTAAGTGACCGCTTGAAAAAAAATGTTTACACCACGAAAGCCTGTTCCACTCCATGATGCTCACTGGGGTACCTGAAAAACAAATAAAAAAATTAATAACGCACATTATGAACCAAACTTTAAGCTCCACCCTCTAAAATAAGTCCATTCCTACCATCCTTGGAACAACCATTGTTTTAGGGCGCCAAATTTAAATAAGCATGTTGCTCTGCCCCACCCTGTATATGTATAGATTTATTCTTACAATGATGGTTTGTCAAGCACAAATATATGAAGAATACACTACTTATGATATTTGAAGGGGGGAATTAGAGACATAGTTACTAATTGAAAGATTACATTAAAAAACTTCATTAATTGTCCCAAACACAATCAAAATTATATGAATTGTCAGGGTAAACAAATAAAGAGAAATATGCATGGGCAATGTATAAATAAATATTATCTGAGAGCGTATAACTGTGATCAGTAAAAGGAGTTTGAAGACAACTATGACTATCATGTGAAATGTGTTTGACAGAGGAAATTTTAAAAACCATGCTAAGATGGGGTGTCAGTCAAACCAGGATTAACTTAAAGCACAAGCCCAAAAAGGCTGATTTATAAATACTTCATGTGACGTGGAATTATATGAAGGTCATTCCAAAAGTAAAGCCTCCTATATTTTTAACTAAAACAATTAAAGAACTATAAAGATGAGAGTGGTACTATTAAAATTAGCAACCTTTTGTGCTCCGGAATTTATTTTCCCCATAGTCACCACCATTCTCAGTACGCTTTTGCCAGGAATCCAACGACACATCTTTGCTTCTGGTGCACGTCTATGGCAGGCGTTGCTTTCTTAGAGTCTCACACCTTCAATATCTGCAATAGAGAGATGAAACTTTCAGGTCATGAATGCATGAGTTCAGTAATCATAACAATGCAGTTTGCAATCCCCTCTGATCCATTCAGACGGAATAAAAAAAATAGGAGGCATTACTTTTGGAACACCCTTTGTATTTTTGATTTCAGTAGAGAATGCATTTTCACGTTAGCTATTATGATTCAGGAGAGATAATTTCTGAATATTCAGAGCCAACAATGAAATTTGTTTAAATGAGTTTGTTCAATCAATTTTTTTTAAAATGTAACTGCTAATTCATTAATGTCATAAAAAAATAGCAACACTAAAAAGTATATTTATAAACTTCAGAGAAGAATATGTCTAATAACCAAAGCCATGGGATATAACACTAAACTTCTTCATACACTTTTTTCAAAAGTGTATGAACCACATCCATCCCCTTTTCATCTTGGGCTTTTATACTATTTTTATACCGAATCTCTACATATACAAGTTTTGTTTTTATTGCCTATTTCGTTTTGTTGTTGCCAAATGTCGGATTTTGCTGCAAAATCCTGTATATATTCCAGCAGATGGATAAGGAAGGTCAGCCAAATTAACCCGTTAGGTGTTCCACAGTCACTTTGGTTTTCTAGGGTTTAACAATCAGTTGAGTTTGTATGCTCTTGGGAAGAGCTTGGCCCTTGGGACTCTTCGCTAATGAATTGTGTTCATTGGACTTGTTTTGGTTTCATTGAACTATGATTTTTCATTTGCAAGTCTTTTATCAAAAAATACGATTGTAACCTCTAAAAAATAAACCCCTGTTACTTATTTTAAACTAGAGTTGTGGTGTTATTTGGAGGAAACATTTTTCTGTTGCAACACCATCTGAAACCACATGGTTGAAACTGCGACACATGTTAGAATCAAAAATCGATTTGAGATCAGCATAGCGAGATGATCACTGCCTCTGCAAGGAATATATACTGAGCACGTTTATATTAATACATACTCTCATTACTTTCTTCGCCAAAACTCATCAGATCTAAGCTGCTGCTCAGCTACTTTGGACCTGATGGGCTGAGCATAGTCTCTCATATTCTTTATTAATCTTTTACAATGGTTGCTGGCAGTCCTAAAGGCGACTTTGGTCTCAGTACATCTATTTTGCTGAAAGCAGTGGGAATAGTGGTTTCTGTGCACAATAGCAGCAGCACATTCTGGAAAGAACCATGGCTGGCTGTTGGGTTTTTGCTGGAATTTCTTGGAGGGTATGAAGCGATTTTTACAAACAATTAACCACTCAGTCAAGTCTGATACTATGAAGGACATGGTTATTTTAAACATGGAGCAAAGAAGAATATCTGATATAAATGTACAGAATTCGTTTTGTTTGGGTGGGCTAGCCATTCAACATTGTAACCATTGAAGTCACCACAGACATGATTGTTAGCCGAAGGATGAGCAGACAGGATGTGGTCAGTTATCTCAGAGATACTCTTGAAAATAGTAACTCCACTGTTGTAAGGGTGATAAAGGGCAAATGTGAACGCGGTGCTGTGAGCAAGTGCTACACATTAGTACATATAGGGAAAATTTGGATCTTCTCTGGAGAGGTCTCTATCACATGGAAAGCTATCTCTAATGTAGGCACATAATCCATGCCCATGGCGATCTTGGGGGTCAGCTTTGGATGTTAAATTAGAATATCCTTTAATTACGAACTTATCTAGGGAAATAGTCGGTCCAATGCCAGTTTCACTCAAGAAGAATAATTCAGGCTTGGTCTCCTGTAATTGGATTTCAACCTCTGGAAGGTTGGAATGTAGGCCTTTGATGTTAGAGAAGGAGGGGATCTACATTGGAGGTTGGAGTTCTGGGTTTACTCTTGTATTTTTTTTTGAGACTTTTCATGATTGAATATGAGGATTTATGGAAGAGGTCAGCAGAGTTGGTTAAAGTAGGACAGAGAGAGAAAGTAAAGGAGAAAAAGAAACAGATTTTTTTTCAAACCATGATAAGGTAAATCAGTAACAATTACCCACTAATACGGCATCAAGAAGCCCCACCAGAAACTACTGTATGATTTAGAATCCATTCACCAAACAGCAATACAGCAGCTCCAGTACTTTGCATTTGCTGATAAGATGGCCTCCTTAGGTTTGGTCCCTGACTATCAGGCAGATAATGTCAGCCCAATAATAACATTTACCTCCTTATTAGTGACATGACCATGAAGATAGGAATAGAAAGAGAAAAATTTTGCTCATGCAAAGAATCTGCTGACCTAGTGTTCAGCCTTTTCTTCTCCCTTTGCAAGAAATATCACTCATTCGAGACGAGGACTGATGGACAAATTAAGAGAAGCAAGAGTTACGGGGCTGCCGACAACACATGTACAATGTGTTGTCGACTCTCTATTCAAAAAACAAAAAGAAAAAACAACTAATTATTATACTTAATATCAATTCAAATAAGCCTTTGGGGTGGGGGAGAGAACAGCGATATGTTCCTCTCTTACTATGTTACTAAGTGAAATTGTGCTGAAAGATGTAGGTGCATCCAGTGATGATCTTGTTAATCCAGAGCTTTACCACGTTCCTTAATACCTCTTAATATTTCATTTACTTTTTTGTCAAATGTCAGATTTTGCTGCTAACCTTGTATAGACATTCCTGAGATCACACCAGAGGGACTACTTTAATAATAGCTAATTTAATAATAGCTAGCCAGCATTCACCTCAGCCAATCTGCTACCAATTCAATGGCTAGAGATTCTTGGCTATTACTTTTAGCAAAAATTCCAGTGGGTCATTATCACAGCAGAAAATCTCCATTTAAAAAGATACTTATTTTTCTCAAAGAGAAATCCAAAATCAAAAATATTTCCAATTTTTCGTTTGGCTTCTTTTGTCTTAGGTCATTATTTCTCGTCAGCAGCTAATCTACCATTCACATGCATCACAAACATGCAACCCACTAAACATTCTGTTTAATTCATGTTTGCATAAAAGATTATTTTTCATCAATTTTATTCCATAATTCAGGAAACGAGAAAATGTTTGATGTACTTTCATAAAAAATAATGCTGAATTCATTTGAGGGAATGCTATGGAAAGTAAAAGTTTCAGAATGAATGTTACCAAAACTAAAGTGAACATCAGTGATTGCAGTATTGATAAACCCCCAGAAAGAAAATTTGTGGAAAATAAGTAGGGTACATTCAATTTTTTGTAGTACTTGTCAGTACAGTGCAATAGAAGTACTGGTAGGTTGAGAAATGATAACCAAGTTATGTGCAAGCTGTGTAATACAATGAAGATGGATGAGGACTCAAATGTGCAGAAAGTATGTTTAGATGATGAAGCTTTTGTCCAATTGTCCAAAGGTTTTGTTACCATGGTGATACCATTGGAGCACACAGAGAAGCAGGTGCTTGTATGATTGAAAGAATTAAAAATGGATGGAGTAATTTCAGAGGACTGTCAGACTAACCATCAGAGCAATACCACTGTTGACAAAGGAAAGAGTATATCAGGCATGTGAATGCAATCTGATGATATATGCTACTTGGTCAGAAAGGGTTGAGGACATGTGTTGCATGGAGAGAAATGATATGGCAATGATATGATGGATATGTAATGTGAGTTTTAAAGATAGATCTGATGGATGACATCAGCGGTAGGTTAAATCTGAACAGTATAGAGAGGTATGTGCATAACAAGAGACTTTGTTGATTTGGCCACACTGGAATAATGGATGAAATTTCTTGGATTAATAGGTGTAGAAAAATTAAAATAGCATGGTCAGTTGTCAGGTTGTCAGGAGAAGGCCAAGGAAAACATGGCAGGAAATGATGTGGATGGACTTGAGAGAAAGTTGGATGTTATTCTCACAACATGTCAGCCGAAGTAATTTCCGATCTTCTTCAGGTAATACCGTTTTAATCTCTGTTTATAAAATTATTATTATGTCAATAGCTTCCAAAATTTTCAATATTTTGATATATGGGGATTTGCTAGAAAAATTTTAAAGCTAGTTTAAATGACTTTCTTTTCAAGAGCCCCTATTTACTTGCCTCCCTATGAGGACACAGATTGACACAAAGTTGATGAGCTTCTAAGATGGAATACTGTGGCCACATTTGGGAGACGTGCTACTAAAAGCATTCTTTCTTATCTTGACAGAGTACAAAATTGACTTTGTAATCTCGTGGGGGATGACCTCTTCTATTCTCTACAACCATAGACGATAGTTTCTAATCTTTTTCTAGTCTATAGTTATTTTCATCGGAGATATTTGGTTAAATTCCTATCTCTGATTCCTCCTCATAAGACATTCACAGTAAGAGCTCGTCTTATTAACTCAATGAAAAAGAACTTTCCATGTACTTAATGTCTGGTAGAATTTCCATAAACAAAGTTTCTTTCCAAGAACTTCCCATCTGTTGAACACATTACCATTGGAGTGCTTCACTGCAAACTACAACATGTCCATCTTGAAATCCAATCTCAATAAATACTTGCCATAAACTATCTCTATAATTAAACTTTGTTTATTCCATTAATCATTTTCAGTCCTCTCATATTCTTCATCATTCAATCGGCAATCCATCCATCTTATAAACCTTTATTCTCGAGTATCTTTTAGCCTTTATCAGTGGTGACTAATTAGTAAAAAAAAGAAAGAAAATTTTAAATATTATTTTCTCTTAATGCTTTCAAATATTATTTATCGCATAGTGACATAAGAATCATGGACCTGATACAGATGCAAGAAATGTTGCTAACGTTTTTATTTTTGTTCTCAAACTTAGTAGCTATTGCTAATGGAGATGTAGTATCTTTTTGTCTTAAGCTGGAAGTTTCTATTACTTTTATTAATCTTCACATATTGCATTTTTTTGGAGGGGCGGGGGGGGGGGTCATGTAGTATCTTTTCTGTGGTCATAATACCATCATCTCAGAAATTATCTTATTTTGGGATGCGTAGTGGTGTAGTTGTTGTTGTTGTTATTGTTTTTGAGCACCATTAATTTCAAATGAATCAGATGGTTATTGTTGGTATTCGTTTCCCCAATATCTTTCTAGTTAGAATGAGATATCTGATACCTGCAGAAGGAATTCGGTGAAGGTTGGAATTTGGTACACCCACATTGTCAATCCATGTCATTAACCACTTAGCCATCGTTATCTCTCCAATGGTCTATTCTGTTTTCACACGATTACCGTCCCAGGTACTACCTCTTCCTTTGCGAGTGAGGGGTAGTACATGTTCTGTTGTCATGAGACATCCTCTTTTTGGAGGGGTAGCTTATATCAAGAAGAAATTTTCATAATTGGTTGTTCATTTGTAAACTGAATACATACTAGTAAAAATATGCAACCGGGGAGAGTATATTTTTGCTAAATATAATAACCAAGTTAATTGGAGACCAAATATACTTTTATCTACATAAACCTATGAAAGTTATCAGAATGACTAGTAAAATTTTAGATAAACATTCTTCAATATCGTAAACTTTATAAGAATGAATTTATCAGAAATGTAATAACATGTTAGAACAGACGATTTTCTATCAAAAATGTTATTCCAACGAGTAGATAATTTTTCGTTTCATAACTCAGCAGATTTTAACATTTACAAATTCATGATTGTTGTTCTGATCTTGGTTGTTATTCACAACATTTCGACCATTCTAAAGTCAGGCCTTCTTCAGGTGTCTTTTTTCATTGTCTTTACAATCCATGAATTTCAATCTGAACCATGGTGTCCTATACATTAGACCATGAAACAGTCGAAAAATGTGACTGGAGGCTTATTGACAAATGTTTTGATTTTCATAGATTTTTAAAGCAATTATATTTGAAAATATATGGAATAACATTCAGATTCATACCTGAGAATAAAATGTGTTGAAAAATAAATAAATGAAAATACTTAAAAACTTTTATTTTCTCAATATAAACGTTGTTTAAATTTGAATTTGTAAGTTCAATAAGCCAATGCAGAATTTTAAAAATAAATATTTATTTATTTAAAATCAATTTAGTTTCAATGATATGTGTTATAATCAGGCATAGAAAGAGTTTGTGTCTTTTTCTGTTTCTTTATTTCTTCCTTGTGGCATGGGGTTACTAGAAAAGTGAAGTCTGTGTGATCTTTAACTGCGATTTTTTTTTTTTTTGAATATAAAAATATTTATTCAAAAAAAGCAATTCTGCATTGTAATAGCTTTTTAAACTAATACGTTAAATTTAAAGAACGCATACATCAAGAGAAAAATTCCTCTAATAAATTTTACACAAGATCCTCTTAATTAGAACATTTGCAAAATGAATTGCTATTAAAGATCACATGGATTTTGCTTTTCTAATAACATCATGTCATAAAGAAGGAAAGAGCAAAATACAAACTGTTTTATGTCTGATGATGAAATATATCGGCAAAACTTTGGCTTTAAACAAATAAATATTCATTTAAAAATAGAATTTCTGCATTCTATTGGCTTCTTAAACTTAAAAATTCCAATTCAGATGAAAATATGTATTTCTGTTGATAAATATAAAAGAAAACAAAGAGGTAATTAAGATGTCTCGTGAAAGATATGATCGACATAAATATTTTCATTTACTTATCTTTCAATACAATTTATCCTCAGGTATAACTCGGGATATTATTCTATATATTTTCAAATACAATGACTTAATTTCCTTTACAAAATCTCTGAAAATCAAATATTTGTCAGTGGGCCTCTAGTCATGCTTCTTAACTCCACCATAAAATGGCCTGTAATATAGAATACCATGATCTGAATCCCTTATTTAAACCGATGGTTTCATTATGAATTTCACACTTTCTTAGATAATGTGTGATAGACAGAGAACCACACTGGAAGATCTGGAAGCTCCAACAATCAGAACATATGCACAACTATAATTGTTATATATTGACTTTATGCTTAAAAAAATTATGACAAACACTTATTTATAAAAATATATATTGTGATACAGTCAGGACTCCAAACATTCATCAAGGCACAGAAAGGTAATCAGATATATAAGTAGTCAACTGGAAATGACTGGAATGTGAGTCATTTTCTGTTTGGAAAAACACAAGGCGCTTAGGATTTCCGGTTGTGAATTAATATATTTAGGAGTCAAAGTTAGCTTACGGCAATTGACAAGTTTGCGACTTAGACCAGATCAGGCAGAGCTTGAGCAAATGAGATGAACTGATCAATTGATAAACAACAATGCCTCAACAGATAAAATTATCTTAGTTGGATCTTAACTGATGTTCTGAAAGTTAACTATGATGTGGGTGGGGGGAGTCTTATCAGCGAGGGTATCAGATGATAGCTGATTTATATGCAGTGTATCAGAGTTGTGTATTCTCTTCTGAATCTCTATAGCTTTATACTATAAACCAGTGTGTGTTATCTTGGCAATCACCAGATGGACACTGCCCGAATGAGAGCTAAAAGAAAATGCAGAAGAAAACAATGGCACACAAACGTTGCAGTTGGAAATTGTCAAGGGACAGTATGGTTTTACAATATCTTTATTGTTCAATTGCAGTAGACAAGTACAACCAGTGAGAGTTGTGAGGGGTAGAAGAGTGCTAAAAATTTATCTATTGAATTTGCTAACCAGCCACTTTTTCCTGGTCTCAATTTGAACCAGTTAGCATAACACTGCCATACTCACATATATTGTTTATTTAATGAACGGAAGTATTTCATCTGCAGGTGTCTTTATTTTAACTCAGATTTTTCTAGACTGTTCTATAGTGTGTTTGCAAAATAGAGGATCAGAATGGCATAAAGAAGAAGAAGAAGAAGAAGAAGAAGATGATGATGATGATGATAACGAGCAAAACCCGTGCAAATTCCACAGTAGTTGAAAACATCATCACATAAGCAAACAATAGAAAGGCCTTCAATAGAATAATCAGTGTAATATTAATTCCGATCAGACCATAACTCAAAAACATATTTTTCTAGCCAAATATAGGGAACTGCTTGAAATATATTATTACAAGAAATAGGACTATGGTAAGGCATCACTTTTTCTAGAGATTTTAATTTAATCAAAGTGACTTGTAAATCAGTTAGCAATAACTATGTCATAATCTTTTCTTGATAATTTGATAATTTGGCATGTATGTAATAAGATTTGATAGAAACATGTTACATGTCAACTTGTGCAATTTTTTCATAGTTTTAAGAAAATGGAATGAGTCAGTAACGAATGTGATTGATGGGATTTGGTTAAAGAAAAAGTAAGTTAGAATGTTAGCAGATGATATAGCTACACTTGCAAATATATTTCATAAGATATATATTCTAAATTCATTATGAAACTGAATGTCTGAATTTGTTAGATGAAATATAGTGATTTTTAGATTGTAAATTGATTCAGCCATTTCTGGGACTGACTCCTTATAGCTCCCTTCTCTTAAAATATATATGAAATAAAGTGATGTTTAGATTGTAAATTGCTTCAACCATTACCAGAAGTTACACCCTACACTCCACTCTTAAAAATATATATGAAATAAAGTGATTTTTAGATTGTAAACTGCTTCAGCCATTTCTGTGACTAACTCCTTATACCCCTTCCGTTCCCTCCACCCACTTTCACAATAATATGAGGAGAAATAAGGTACTTGTACAGTATTCTGCCTATATGAGAAAATAATGAGAATCATACTACTTGATGATTCGACGCGATTTTTAGTTTTATAAACTTTTATGGGCATCACAGGTAAGATTTTCGGTGTTTTATCATATGGGTACTATACTGTACAAATACGATATTTCTTGGGTCGATTACTGTACAAGTAACTTATTTCTTATTTAAAAATAAATTTATTCGATTTTTTACATAATTTTCGGTTGTGCTAACTTTTCCATACGTCACGGCTAAGAGTTTGTTTTTTCATAGAGGTATTGTAGAACCACATTATTTATTATTTAAAAGTCATACTACTCAATGATTTTACATGATTTTCAGTTTTAATCACTTTTATGTATGTCACAGGTAAGATTTTCTTTGTTTTTCATATGGGTGGTATGTTGTACAAGTACCTTATTTCTTATTTAAAAATGAAACTCTTTTATTAGTGCTGGTGTTGATCTGCACTAACCACACACTGGCTGGTTTTCCTCATCCAATCAGAATGTGGCTAGGGTTTTCCTAACCAGCGACACCATTTTTTTTTTTTTGTTCATTATTAGCCATTTGGAATATTCCACTTTGTTTTGAAAGGATGTTGGGATGATAATGATCAAAGCGAATTAGTGTATTAATATATACATAATAATAATAATAATAATAATAATAATAACAACAACAACAACAACAACAACAACAATAATAATAACAGCAACAGCAGTAGCTATTCCTATATGACATTGCTCAGGAATTTTTACTTTCTTTTTTGTTTAATTATTTTTTCTAAACTATAATTTGTTTGTTTTTTTGAAGTAAGAATCTGAAAATTAAATCTATTATAATAATGTTTGATCATCAAATTATTAATCCAAACAAACTTGTAAAACTATAACTAATTGCTGTTATGGTAATGTTGTTTTAAGTTTTCTTTATAAACTTATTCAATGCAAATCAATCATAAACTTTAAATACATGAGGATTTGATAAGAATTTTAAAACCAGAAACGAATTATTACTTAGCAGTTTAAATGCTTCCAAATTTTGAAAAGTCACAATGTAATTCAGTTTTTCTCAACGAATTAAATAAGATTAAAAGTCCTTATTTGTTTAGAAAGAAACTAAAAAGTCAATCTGGTGTATTTCATTTTGTAATTAAATGATTTTTTGTAATAGAACGTTTCAAATTTTATTAATTTTACACTATTGTATTTTAATTGTAAGTAATTAATAGTAAAGAAATAAAGTTTAAGTCACATAGAGACGAGAAATACACAAAATACTTTTTCATTCTTATGTGTAGTTGTTTAAAAAAACATTGAAGGTCAAATAGCAATCAGTTAGCTTTTACCTTTGGTTTTTGTTATATTGACAGTTGCGCGCGCGAGAGGAAGAGAGAGAGGGTGAGAAGTTATAAAAGAAAGATATCGTCAGTTTTTAATATTTTATATGTGTGTGTGTGTGTGTGTGTGTGTGTGTGTGTGTGTTTGGTAATAAGGATTATAGTGAAATGAAGAGTTAATAGTCTAGCAGAACACCAATTTTACAGGTGTGGATCACAAACTGAATCACAAACTAAACTGTGACAACTGTGGCAGGATCAATAGTTATCTATTATATAATTCTCACATGTCTGTTTAAATGTATGTATGTATGTTTGTAGATCTGCCTGAAACTTTCGACAGAGGCGACGGATTTTCATGAGATCGATATTTTGAAGCTCGATGTCTCGGACAACAAATATCGAAAAATTGGCCAAAAACATTAATTCCTTCACCCACAACTGGGCAGTTTTCTACAAGGAGGGGTCGATTTTACATTTTTACAAGTCATCGTATCAGTTGGATAGACTTTGCCTAATTTTAATGTTCTGAACTTCCGGTCGCATCATGGAGTAGTGGTAAGACGTCAGATTTTCTTGCACTTTCTTTTCTGCCTTTGCGTCACAGGTTCGAGCCTGCCTGCCAACTACAACTTTTTTTTTTTGCTCAACACACCTACAAACACCCGGGCAATGCCAGGCACCCAAGCTAGTTTGATATAACGGCTAACTAATTATTACTGAATCATGGAGAGAATATTACATGTATGTGAGAATTGTGTGTGTTTCAATTAAGTATTGTGTTGAATTATAATCTGTTATTGATTTATGGATTGAGTCTAGCTTTTAGTATTTTCTCTTTTATTCTCTTTCTTTATTAAATATTTGTATCAGACAACATTATATATATATATATATATATATATATATATATATATATATATATAAGTGATGGTTGTGCAGTTTCAACGAGAGAAAAAAAATGTATATTTACAAGAGTGTAGCCATCAACAATTGTGTTTTTTTTAACCTTTTATCATATTTTTATTTTAAAATATTTTTATAACGCGTTTCAAGCTTAGGTTCGCTCTCTTCAGAAATTTTCGTAAAACGTTTTTTTTTTTAAATGGGAGTTTGAAATGTTATTTTTACATCTGCTGATACTAAATGTGTTACTCTGAAAAACACATTTAGAATCAGCAGATGTAAAAATAACATTTCAAAAATAACTTTTTACGAAAATATCTGAAGAGAGCGAACCTAAGCTTGAAACGTGTTATAAAAATATTTTAAAATAAAAATATGATAAAAGGCTAAAAAAACACAATTGTTGATGGCTACACTCTTTTAAATATATATATATATATATATATATATATATATATATATATGAGTGTTTAAATAAGGAATCAAATCCAAAACACAAGATAAGCATTTCGTAAAGAAATGCATGACTTTCTTGAAAGTTGTAAGGTCAAAGAGAAAAGAAAAGCTATAATAATATACTAGATGGCTGTATGTGTGTCTAGAAAATAATTGTAGGATATTAAACCTTAGAATACTCTACTTCTACAGATTGTCGTAAGGGTCATATTTATTTTTTCTTATAAAGGGAGTATAAAATTCAATAGTGACATTTTTATACCTTAAAATGTAATGGAAACTAAAATATGGTTAAATTGTAACGTTACTTAGTACTAATAAGCATTAACATTACTCCGAGAATCCTTTTAATTTTATAAATCTGTCATCTTCTCATTGACAGAATTAGCTGTAGTCGTCTTGCCATGTTGTTAATAATCAGCTCAATAGGTAGTGGCATCTCTCTTTTATCTTGTTTTTGTCTTGTTGTAATGCTGTCGTCATAGTCATAATGATGGTATAGAAACAGAATTTTCTCTGTCTTTTGGTTCCGTAGCTAACAAATAAAAAGAACACCGATAACATACATGCTCAATGGCATCAGGCTTTGATGTATCATTCTTTTACAACACTGTAAAGTTGCACATGACATAAACTTCTCATTGCTATTCCAAACAGAGTAAATAAATGAAGACAATATAAAAACAAAAAAAAAACATTCAAATCTAATCCTCCCACCTGCCAAAAAGAAAATCCTTTTTGTCATTATGCTACATGCTCCTTTGAACTTCCTAAAAATTAGAAAACAGTATACTTGCACAATGCCCTTTCTTAGTTCCTTTATTTTTTTACCTGTGCATTTGCATAAACCTCTTTTCCTGGTATTTAAAATACAGAGCTTTGAATAAGACATATGAATCTGATTAGACTGGCTGCCCAAGAGAAACAGTTTCTGCATCTTTTTCCTCATGTGTCACTTCAGACTTCCTGTCCATATTCTGACATGTGGCTCTAAATTTTACTCTTTAACTTCTGATAGAATTTTTCCATATCTTCTTGCTCTAGTCTTATGTGGGAAAATCAATTTTTACATGACTTTTGACACATATATTAAATATTACCACAAAATGCTAAACATTCTCAAAATTTGAACAAAGTTTTGATTATTTTTAAAACCTTCTAATGGTGTCTAACTCCATGATACACTTTTTGAAAAATAATCACAAAAGATCTATTTTGCAAATTTCTGATTGATCAGAAGTATTTCAGCATTTTACTTCTTGCACATTGAAGAAAATTCTCTAAACAAGCATGGACTGTCTTTTTTTTCAAACAAGAATCATTAAAAACACAATTTTATATAAAGTTAAGAATTTTTGTATATTTCAATCAATGGAAACTTAATTCTACAAAATTCAAAGATTTAATGAAATTAATTCTCCTATAAAAATTAATGATATCATAAACAACTTACAAATAGACCACCTCCCCATCACCTTCTGATACTTAAAAATGTTTAAATAGGCAAATTTCAAGATAGATTGAAAGATCTACAAAAAAAAAATTCCTGTGCTTGACTAACTTACAACACTTTACCCCCCCCCTCAACATAAATACTCCTAAGCAACCAGACTGGCAGCAAAATCCCACCCCTTCACTATAGTGGTTCCTAAATGCTGAAAGATTTTCTACTCTTAATATAGCTTCTTTCCTCAAACTGCTTGCCTTTGGAATGCAGAAATTTAAATGCAATCAGAACAAACATCTTACTCCCCAATTCCCCACCTAGGTTTCCCCTACAAATCTATCATAACAGTCCTTTATGCTTCAATAGCAATATGCCTTCTTTGAGGTAAGCAAAATCAAAAGATCAAAACAAAAAACAAATGAAAGTAATGCCTCTTCTAATGTGTAATTATTTTCTTTGCAAACTGTTATCCTCATCTTTATACTTGCTGTTTCACCACGTTTCTGAAGATAGCAATTTCAATCCCACCCAAAGCAGGCCAGAGGATTAGTTAGCCCAAACGTGGCGAGACAACAACAACTATGGAAGGCAGTAATTACTGGGGATACAGTTACGAGACTCGTCATTCCTATCTTGTTGCAATTAACCACCTGAAGAAGGCCAAAGGATGTGTTGGCTGAAACATGGTGGAACAACAGCAAAAATGAATACACAAATTATGAAGCCTCATCTCAAAGGATTCCAAAAATAAAAATAAAAAAATTATATAATACTCTTCTAACGAGTTTGAATTCAGTTCAGCCATGCAATTACTTACTTATATAATCCTGTGGAACTTCCCTAGAACATTGCAAGTATATTGAATTTTGATTAATGAATATGTGACATTGCAATGTTTACTGTAATGTTGCAATTAACTATTATGATCACTCATTTCTAATGTTTTCAGTGATCTGTAAAATGACACCTCAATTTCACCTTCTTCCAACCTATTAACCTTTACCACATGTAGCTTTTGGCCTTGATAAGTGGTGACCAAAAATTATATAAAAAACATCATGGTAACGTTGTAAATTGCTGTAGTTGAAATCTTCTGCACTGATAAAATAAAATCGGCATATTCCTTTTTCATTTAACAATATGTAAAAAAGATATTAGGTTGTTCACAAAATAATGGCTGATTGCAGAATGAAACATTTATTGATAGAGCTCATACATGAACTGCCTATTGAACTTTTATACCTTATCAATTTGCTTCAGATAATCAGATCCACTGAAATACCGACATCAAGTGCCTTAGACATTTCTCTGACATTTTGACATCATACCATGCTGCTTCATATAAATTTACTTAACCGTCTTGCAAGCTAAAAGAAAAAAATGTAAAGCAGTCGACCATAGTTGAGGGCGACTCTATTTTCATTAGCTATTACATTGAGTGTTTAGCAAGGGGGCATCAAGTATCATTTCTTAAGTGTTTGGTATGATTCAACCAAAGATTGAACTTTGGTCTTCTGGTACATTAGCAAAGGCTCTAACCCTTATGTAAAATGAACAACATATGATTAACATAATAGTTATGATTTGTTTGTTATGATCTGTATTAATTAGATACTTGCCTACAATGACGGATTGACTTTAGATTTTTAACTGCATGACATATAGCAATGAACACATCATAATCATCATCAGTTTAACATCCATTTTACATGCTGGCATACATTGGACAGCTTTACAAAATTTATTTCCAAACTAACCTATTTCTGCTAAGGTCTTTTTTTTATTATCCTTCTAAGGTACATTTTTATCACTACTTCTCTTGGCCTTTCCTCTGTGAACTGGATCTGCTACTTTAATTCTTCTACATTTACTAACCCAAGAATTGTTATGCATTCTTTCAACGTAGTCATACTATCAAAGACTGTTATACACACATCTCCCTATACTATCAAGATATCATCAGATCTAAACATGTCTAAGACTCTTGTTAAACATTCATCTCATGATAAAATACTTGTTTGTGTGTGAAATATTTTGTATGAAATGTTACAATAAAATGAATAAAGATTTGAATTATTCATCTAGTCTTCTTGGTACCAGTCCAAGAGACGGTCCAACAAACAAACTTTACGGTTCTCAATTTTTGAGATAAGGATGAATTATTTGTATTCTTCGGACTACTGTTCTCATCTTGAGTATTATTTTCAGTCAATGTAGTCTCTGACTGAAACATAGTGAAAATAACACTTGAGATGAGAACAGTAGCTTGACGAATTCAAATAATATCAAATCATGTCTGAACTTTTAAATAGGTAAATAAGACTGCTTTATCTCGAGAATCTTAAAAAACAGATTAATTAAGTTTTAAAATAAATTGGAAAAGGAATGCAAAAGAAATAGTGCGTGATTGTGGTCTACAATCACTAAGGAACTCAGATTGATACCCTTGTTCTGTGTGATAGAAAAGTTTAAATGCAATGCGATACGGAGAAACATGTGCAAAAGAAATGTAGTAACTTGAAATATAACTACAAACACTAACTTGAATTGTAGGTGTTTGAGACAGGCACGCACTATTGATGGTCGTCCTCACAAAGCAATGGTATAAAATAACAACATCCTTGAGGTAGTAGACTCATTATGCTACCAGGCAGATATGCTAAATGCAGATGGTGGATGTGAAATTGTTACAATCATAAAGGTGAAGATAGCCTGGGTGAAAATTTGTGAGTTGTTGTCTCCATTAACACCATGAGTTTTTCTCTTCTACATCTGAAATAAATTGTGTAGCAGCTGTTTCAAGAGCTTCATGTTATAGCAAGTGTTGGGCTCTCATCCAGTTTTTATCTTATCCAACTGCAGCGTAATAACAGATCTATGATTAAATGGGTCTGCAATGTGAAATCTGATCAAACTCAACACATCAGATACGCAAAGGCCTTGCTGAATGCACTACATTTACTTAGCATAGATGTTATTTTAATAGCCAATTGGTTACTCTGGTTAGGTCATATGGAGCATTTATCTCTTTTATATACTGTTGCAGAAGTAGAGATGTCTTGAATTGCAGGAAGGTCAGCTGGCCAAAGAAGATTTGATAAAAAGTGATTGGACAAAACTGTACAGAGTTTGGAGATAGTTTAACCGTAAGGACAGGAGAGTGAGCTTACAAAATATAAAATGAACATTTAACCTCTGGACAAGGACAAAGCATCATTAAAGAGAGAGAGAGAGAGAGAGAGAGAGAGAGAGAGAGAGAGAGAGAGAGAGAATGTAATAAAGACACACAGAAAATGCTATCATAAAAGCACATAAAAAATATGAAAATTATTTACTTATAAAAATGATTTATTATAAAAAATAAAAACAATTGATCGCGGTTCGAGAAAAAATGGGAGTATTTCTTTTTTTGTATTAGAGTGCTGTTTTGAAATTGTCATGATTTTTGGACGGTAAACTGTTCATAAAGTTCAATAAATGTACGTCAACACAATAGAAATTATTTTTTATAAACAAAAAAATGTGACTGCATGATGTACGTAAATTCTTAAGTTTTTTTGTTTTTTTTTTAAGGGTGCAACATCTTGGTTTCTTTTTTGGTAATGATCTCTATGTGTTCCAGCTGTGAAACCTTGTTTTCCATCTTTTTTTTTCTTCTCCTCTACTTTCCTTTCATTCTAATACCACCAAAAAAGAGCTCCAACCCAAAGGGAGGCAACTTTTAGAAAAAAAAAAAAAAAAAAAAAATGGTTCTTTAAGCAGTTACAATGTATACTCAACATAATAGAGTAAGGAGTGAATTATCAGTGACCAGACTGAAGAACAAAAAACATAAAAACTACCAAAACATTTAAAATGAAATTGGTCTTAACGATCTATAAATTTACTCAGATGGATAAAAATTGGCAATTATATAATATATTTTATGGATAATACAGAATAAAAATAACATGTGAAAAGAATTTTTCTCCATTTTAAAATCACATATAACTCAAAAGACAATGTTTAAAACATTTCTAAATATGATAATCTGATACGTATGCATACACATGCACATATATTAACATTTGTTTGTGTTGTTTTAAATATATTGCTCAATATTGAAAAAAATTTATTTCTAAAATATAACAAAATGATGAATCATAGCATAAATGTTATGTTATTTATTACTTATGTATTCGATAAATTTCATGTTGTCTTACATGAAGATAACAGGTAAATACAATAAATAAATGTATGCAATAAGTAACCACAATAAATAATATCTATAAGAAATTTTTTTTTTTTAAATGTAATTTATCATTATATATACAGGGTGTTCCAGAAGTCATGTACCATACATTAATCTCCTTTTTTTTCTGTTTCAGATTATGGGTGCAAAACTAACAGTAGAAGAAAGAGTTAATTTGTTTTTTTGTTTGGAAAAGATAGGGTGACACTCTGTTCTGTAGCTGAGGAATTGAACGGCAATCATCTTAAGCAAGAATAACATTAAACCATACATTATCTGTCATTTGATCAAACGCTTAAAAAAAAAAAAAATGATTCAGTTGCTGATTCTGAGAGAGATGACTAACTAACTCAAAGTTGCAACTGATAAAGAAACATCTATCCTGGTTTTTATGAATGTTGCTAAAACTCCATGAAATTAGTAAAAAGCAGAAGCCAATGATCAGTGCAAAAGATCAACACTGAAACCCTCAGACAGTTATCTAAAGAGAATTGATGCATGTTTCAATGCAACGGGTGAACAATTTGAGTATCTCTTAAGGTAATCTATCTATATATCTATAAAAATGAGAATGTGTGTGTGAGATGACAACTCTCAACCTATATACTCAACGAATTTTGGATTTTCAAACTTGAAATTTGGTATGTAGAGTATTCAGACATGTGGAAAACATTTTAATCAGTTTTCATCTGGAAAAAAGAGCTGCTAAGGGATCAAAATTGAAAAATTGGTACTTGGGGATCATTGTATTGTTATATGTTTGTCAACTATTTCACAGCTGCACATGCGCGAATCATTCACATGATAGCTTCGTTATGATAAGAATGTAGGTTTGAAAACACTTTTTAAAGATTGTGTCAAGCTCGAATAATGGTTATTGTGCTTGACTCACTGTCATAGGTTTTGGTTTCAATCTCAGATCAAGTATTTTTTTTTTTACTTAAAGTGAACTGTTTAAAAAAACAATACTCGCAAGCACATATCTCAGTTTGTTTCCATGTTTTTACTTCATTTTTTCTTAAAAGAATTTAATGTTACATTTAATACCGGGCAATGTCAGGTACATCTGTTAGTGATTAATAAAATAGATATGTGTATTTTTATGAAATCCTGGATGGTATGCAACTTCTGAGACAACCTGTATAGTGGTATTTATCCGGCATTGTTCATGTGGAGATATATTTCTAGTCAGAATTATTTTAAATATTGTCATATTTACAATTTATGCTTTGGAATAAAAGTTAAAAATAGGATTTCCAATTCAAGTAATAAAAGAAAACTGTTAGTGTGATAGTGTTTTAAAAAATAACAACACAAAAAAAAAACTTGTTTGTGTTGCATTTCTTAAGATTTCTGTAAAGTGGCAAATAATTTTTTTTTTTTAATCATTTTAAATCTTAAAAATATCAATAAAATAATTTAAACATTTAAACTTTTTTAAAATATATTCTTCACCAAGATATTTTTTGTTTAATTTTATATTTGTTTTATCAAATGAAGAAAATCTATTACAAAAATATATTGTTTTTTTTACGATCTAATAGATTTCAGTTATTTTATGGACCTAGCAGATAATTACCCTTAGTGACCACAAACGAAATTAAAGGAAAATTTCAATGGTGCTTTTAGATTCTGTGAAAAATTCAACCTTTATTGAAATTTATATGAATGCTGTCACTATTAACATATTGATTTCTATAACACACAACCATTGACTTTTATAGCAAAGTTTGTATTGTAGCATCACAGTTAAGCAGTTGACTGAAGAGCTAATCTAACCACAAATTTACAATCGATATTTTCAATCTAATGTCCTTATTGACGTAAAAAGTTCTTGAACCTTTTTAAAAACTCATTTTTCAAAAATAAAAGTATGTAAAAACGTGCACAACTAAATGATCTGATAGTTTAGTGTTCCCTTTCCAGCTTAATATTTTCTATTATTAGCTAAACAAAGAACATACTTAAGAAAAAACATTTATCCATTTTTATTTATTTAATAAACGTTTACTTACATATTTTATTATTAAAAATAAGAATATAAAAATGTAAAATAAATATGTAGCTAAATAAAACAAGCAAAAACAAATAAACAAAAAATTACCCCCCCTCTCACCTCTCCTCTGAGAGTGTAAGTAGATATTTCTGTGTCTGAGTAAGTCATACTCACTTATAGATTAGTATATACATAAGCCAATGTCTATATGTTTCTTTTCATATAATCAAATGAATCCTTACATACATATGTACATGTAACTAAAATAAATCAACAAATGAGATATATATATGAGGCTCTGTTTAGTTTTGAGAGACTATGGGACTATGGACACCCACTGAAGGTTATCTGTGCACTAAATATTTTTGTGGCAAGAGTTACACAATCTCTAACCACATCTCTTCTGAGTCAACACTGTTTTAATTCCAGTTGCAAGTATATATGTTCAGGATAACTGGAAGCAATGCTGAGATAAGCAGGGAGTACACATAGCGACTAATATTCCTAAATAGTCATCCATCTGGTACTGGCCAGGCTTATCATTACTTAACTTTGGTGATCTGGCAAGAACCAGTGTGCCAACATGATTATGCTCTCTCTCTCTCTCTCTCTCTAGATATATATATATATAGACAGACATATACATTTTTTGTACATGTAAGTTGTTCTGCATCTGTATATGAGGGCATATGTTTGTAAATGTTATTGATGAAGTGTTCTATTTTTGAGTAAAAATGGTTCTGTTTTGTTTTATATTTAGAATTATGCATTTTGGAAAGATACACATGTGTGTAGGTGTGCACACATATATTCTGGAAGTATATATATCAGGAAATATATTTGTTGAATGTAACTGTGTATGTTGCTTTGATGTTTGCATATGTTGTGTATTCATGTATGTTTCGTTTATGCAATATTTTTGGACAAATGATAAGTTTTGTAACCAATAAATTTAGGGTATGATTGCATATATATATATCTCACATACATATATATGATTGCAGTTTTGTTTATTGCTGTCTTAGTGATCTTTGATCTATACACTCAAATACTTCAGTTAGTCTGACTACAACTTGACTATCAAGCCCTAGGGAATAGCTAAAGTTAAAGAATAAAGAGGCTAATATTTTTATCACATTAATGAGTGAATAGTAATAAATTCTGTTGACGGAGATATGATTATATGCCTGTATATAGATATATGAGTATATAAGTATCTGTATATATGTTTTGTGAGCATGTTGAGTTATTTTAGTTACATGTAAATATATATATTGGAGTATTGGTACGAGATTCTATAATTGTATGGAGAGATAGATATATACACATTGATGTATGTGTATACCAATGTATATGCTAGGTTTTTAATTTTGTTGTTTATTTCTTTTTAGCTTATTTATTAACATATTTTATATTTTCATTATTTGATTTTTGATTTTATGTTATTTTTTATGTATTTCATTTTGCTTACAATTTCCTTATAATTCTGTTATGTCTATGTGTGTATAGATATAAATAAATATACATTATGTATCTTGTTGAACTCGGGAATCTGTGTAGACTTTTTAACGGAACCCTGTATTTAATCCATGGGGTAGCATACTCTTGTTCTATCAGCTATGACTGTGCAGAAGTCGTAAGTAATTCGCAATTGTATTTTTGGGTCGCCCACACTGAGTATTGGATCTTCAATCTCCAGGAATGTAACTTTTACAATTGAATTTCACTGAATACTTTATCCGCTGCGCAAGGACCCATGAAAAGAATTTATAAGCATTATTTAGAGTTAGGGAGCAGCGAATCTCTGTGAAATATCAGAGGTTAAGTTTTTTCAATTCTAGATTGGATGAAGTTTAGTATGTAAATCCTATTATAGTTTTGTAAATTATTAACCTTTGATTTGTTATTTCTTTTTATTTTTGAGTAAAAATCCCTCGTAATCAATACTGATTAGTAAATCATTGAAAATCCAACAATGCTACTTCTGATGTAAATACTAGTAAATGCCTGTTGTATTAGTGAGAGTATTCTTTAATTCTGTAAATCCAATTGTGTTGACTGGTAAGAAGTTGAAGAATTAGGTGGTGTGCTTGTCAGTAGATGGAAGAATTGAATTGATTCACATATGAAGAAATCTATTATATGTTAAAATTAGATTTTTGTCTAAAATGAGAAGTATTTCAGGTAATGAAATTATGTATCATTATTAGGGCTATGACAACAGCATATTCTTTTCATTGTCATTACTCTTGAGTATATATCCGACACAGTTAGACACAATTCTCAACCGAGAACCACATCACTCTATATAAAAGCATATAAGATACCAACGGATATACATTCGCGAGTCAAAACAAGGAAAAGAATATGCTGGTGTCCTAGCCCTAATCATTATTATGTTTTGAAACGAGGAATGGCGGGAGGGGGAAGGGGACAGACACTATGTGTTTTTAGTGTTTATCAATTATATTCTAGTATCCCTAGAATAGGACAATATGAAGGGAGCTTTTGTTTTTTTTTTAAAGGGGAAGTTGCATTTGGTAAAATGTAATATCACGAAGTAAAAAAATAAAACGATGATGGACTTAGATGAAAAAAGAAACCAATGATGAGAAAGTCTTTGTGATTGATGTGAGAGTGTAAGTAGATATTTCTGTGTCTGAGTAAGTCATACTCACTTACTGTAAGCGTGACTATTTTGAGAGTCACGTCTCTCAGAATTAATGTAAAAAATTTAAAAACTGAATGAAAGTGACTGCTTATTTCTGGAAACATGCATCAGTTATTGATAGGAATTGTGAGCATATTCAAATTATATGTAGTGCCTTCATTTATAGTTCTATGAAAATTGTTTAGAGGGTAAAATCAAGATCAATTTATTAATATACATTTTGGAACACAGTTGATAGATGTAAGCATAGGTAATATGAGCTATATTTATTTTAACTTCAGGGCAAAGAGGAGTAAAATCCATTTGTGAAAATTAAGATACCTCCAATTTTTGTGATATATTAATAGATATTAGACATTAATTATCATTCCTCAACTTTCAGTTTCTTCTGAGATTTTAAAGAGTTTTAGAAGGCATAATTTGCCATTTGAAAATCCTCATCTTGCATTAAATTTGACTCATAGTCATTATATACATAATTAAACAAGATTCTCTAGATTTCTTTTTAAGATATTCTAAGCTAAATTCTTAAATTTTAAACGTTTTTAGAATAAAAATTAAGTAATTGATTTTTAGTCAAAATTGGAATAAAAAATTTAGATAAAGTTTAGTTGATTTTAATCCTCGTAAGCATCACTATTCCATTCAGGGAATTCATTTTACTCATCAAAACAATTAATTTATATAACTATTTAAAGACAAATAAATACTAGTTTTACAACAAAATATGAATAAATTATGTAAGTTAAAATTAAAATAAAAAAGGGAAACAGGTTTTAGATAATTTCTTTTCTATTATTCACACACAATTCATATTTATAAAATAAATCTGTAAACAGAAATAAAATAAAAATAAAATCAAGTAATTATTTGATTTAGTATCAAAGTTTAGATTTTTTTTAAATTTTATTTTTATTTAATAGATGTGATCTGTTTTCACCTGTTTTTTTTTTAGCTTTAGAATGTATTTACAAAATCCAACTGTTCAGCTGAAAAATACTTTTTGTATGAGTTTTTTTATCCGTCTTATTACTTAACAGCAAAATTATGTTGAATTATTTTTAAGCCCCCCCCCACGTCTCACATGGATGTTAAATACAGACTTTATAATATACTTTTACAATTGTTTTGCCATTTATCTGAAACTAGGTCGCAACTTTCAAAGTAATTTCTTAATGATTTTAATCTTAATATCTTAAATCGATCCGAGTTAAAATGCCATTACTAAATATAATCATTTAATTGGAGTTATATATAATAAGGAGATTAAGCTTTTCATAGAAAACAGGCTGGGTAATTTGAATGTCTATTTTGAATATCACCTTTTATAAAATGAATATCCAACATTATTGCTTCATAACATTACGACTTTATTGAAATACATTACAGCACATTAACAATATAAATTCGTTTCTCTGAATCATGAAAAAAAAAAAAAAATAAATGTAATCTTGCATATTATAATAAATGCAAGTTTATCAACATTAATTTAGCTAGGGCTTTTTCTATATTCTCTAATAACACAAAATTCTATGTTGATTCAAATGCTCTCTAACCATTTAGAGAAAGAGTGATTTTTTTAGTATCATCATCTGATTCACATACATGTGTCTGCACACACCACAGACACATATGGAAATTAGATAGCAAAACAAATTCCCTTACTTGTACATTATTATAATAATAATAATAATAATAATAATAATAATAATAATAATAATAATAACAATAATATTTTCTTTGGTATAAAGAAATCCAACAGAATGCTTAATTATTTAATAAGAGCATAATATTTGTTTATTAAAAATGTCACAAGAGATCAGATCAAGCAATCATGATACTATCTATTTCAAGCCATATGTAATCTCAAAAATTAAAACAATACTTCTTGGATTTTCTTGTAAGCTAAACAAACCGTTATTGGCTCTCATAATAATAATAAGAAGAAAAAAAAAGAAGAAAACTAATATAGAAGATATTTATTATTCTTAGTGATGCAAGAAGAATATCTTAACAAATATGTTAGAATTTATGAATTTTCAAATGAAATTAAAGTAGAAAAAATAGTGGCAGTGTATGTAACCCAATAGGTCACAGGCACATTTCATCTTTCAATGAAACTAAGGTAAACAAACATGTCCATTTTATTTAAGAATTCTGTTTTACTTCTCCCCAAAGTATAATAACCTCATGACAACAGAACATATACTGCTATCCTTCCCCTCCAATTGAACATTGGAAGATAATATAGTTACGGCTTCAGACAGATACTTGATTAATAACTGAAATAATATAATGATATCATTTTTAGCTTTAATCCATTAATATATTTTATTACATTCAAACTTTTTATTTTTTATTATTTATGCTTTTCTCTATTTATATAAAGTTAGGTATATGTGTATTCCTAAACTAATTAACTGATAATTATAAATTTTAGAACACAATTGCTAGGCCTATGCATGGGTGATACTTAGTTTTATGCAAAGGGGATAAAACGTGGGGTGGAAAACTTTTGTGAAATTTTAACAATAGGTATTAGGCATTAATTAATAAATATTCCACAATTTTCAGTTTCTTTGAAAATACAAAAATCAGATTTGCACTGAATCTGATTAATAATCATTAGACACAAATTAATCTAGACTCCTTGAATTTTATTTTCTTTATAAGACTCTTTAAACTTAAATTACAAACATATTTTTAGAATCAAAGTTATGTAATGAATTTTGACCAAAATTAGAGTAAGGATTCTAGACATAAGATTTAGTTGCATTATATCTTGATTTTAATCTTTGTAAGGGGACATATAAATGGTGTAAAACTATTCTTTTCCGAGGAATTAATTTTATGTCTTGGGACGGGTATTTTTCTAGGTTAAGAATAAAATCATTATTAATGCAAACTTAAAAATTCCATTGTAATAGGATGTATTACATGATTAATTCAATATAAATTTTTTATGTAGTTTAATAAAGTGATACATTTTATATTATGTATATATACTTTCTTTTAATTTCCTCTTTCTCAAATCTAACATTTTTTTTCTTCAGTTTTTTAAAAACTGATTTTTAGTCTTTATTTTTTTTGTAAAACAATCTTAGGTCACCAGTACTTACTCCTTCCATTAAAAAAAAAAAGAGAGAAGAAAACAACATCCAAGAGAAAAACATATTCTGGTACACCACTTTATGTTTTTATATAACTTCAGTTTTTATATGAATTTCAGATTGCCTACCACAATAGGAATTAATAACGTCAGAGAAATGGTCCGATTGTGTAAAAATAGATTTGCACTGTCCGAGCGTATCAGGTTGGATGTCATCATTCATTACACTGGCATCAGGTTTCGTATCGACATTACTTTCTTTGGTCATTTTGGTGTCTCCAGTCTCGTTTACTGTCACATCTACATCAGCTACTGCTGTCTCATCAGGATTTGAAGCGAGGCAAGCTGCAATATGATCAGTATACTGTGACACAGTAAACGACTCACCACAGTTAGTACACTGGCAGAATTCACTATCAGGAAAAAAACGTACATATCGGGAAATATCGTTGTATGGTGCCAACAGACCTTCAGGAAGGATGGTTGATGCATCTGGGTTGGCGGCATTTATCAATGAACTGGCAGCCACTACATCTTCCTTAGCAGCCGGATTAAAAGAGAATGACGACACTATATAAGGGCCACGTTCATCATCGGTAGTTAAAGAGAGTGTTTCTGCATGCGTTTTCAAATGCTTGTTGACGTGAGAAGCCTGTGAAAAAGCTTTACCGCAAATCTTACAACAATATGGCTTCTCCCCAGTATGAGTTCGCAAGTGGCGGTTTAAATTGCCTGATTCACTGAAGCCTTTACCGCAGTGGTCACACTTGAATGGCTTTTCCCCAAAATGAATCTTCTTGTGTTTGCTAAGTAGAGAAGGCTGCGAAAACGACTTCTGACAAATGTCACACTTGAACGGACGCCGGTCAGTATGTACACGTAAATGACGCTGTAACTTACTGCGCTCGGTAAAAACCTTGTCGCAGATATCACATTTGAATGATGCTGGTTCAATATGACTCTCCATGTGTTTGTTTAAATCGATCTCCTTCTTGAAAAGTTTCTGACAAAGGTGACAAGGGTATGGCTTGCTATCAGTGTGGGTGTTCATATGTTTATGTAAATGTGTCGACTGTGAAAAAGCACGACTGCATACACTACACTTGTAAGGTTTTATCCCTGAATGAATTCTCATATGACGTGAGAGGTTACCAGATTCAGTGAATTGTTTGCCACAAGTATTACAATGATAAGACTTCTGATTAGAATGCTTGCGTTTGTGTTTCGTCAATAATGAAGCGCGTGTGAAGGTTCTATGGCAGATATCACACTCATAGATTTCCGAATGATTATTTGTTGAAAATTGTATGGATGTGTAATGAACATCTAGTGTCATATTATTAGTGTTTAATGAACAATGCGAATCTGTTGTATTGAAATCCAAGCATTGTTTATCCGGACACCCATCAATATCACTACAAGACATGGTATTACATGCTTCGTTGCAGACTTCAATATTCATATTTGGAAACTCCTGACCAGGAACTGTGTATGCCGATGATGAGATATCTGGTTTCTCGTCTTCCTTCTTCACACAAACAATGGTATCAGTATCCAAAGGCAATTCGGTTGAAGCAGGAGGATCTTCCATACAAATAGGCTCTTCAATATAAGGAGTGTCTTCCATATAAGGAGTGTCTTCAATATAAGCAGGTACAAGTTCTAGATTCTCCTGCTCTTTGACGTTTAAACTAGAGTGAATTTTCATATGTTCAAACAAAGCTTCGATTTCTTTGAAGCTCTTGAAACAGATCTCACAGTTGAACTTATTGTTGTTCTGGTGAGTTTTCATGTGCTTGTTGACGTGCGTTGCTTGGGAAAACGATTTTGAACATATACTACAGCTAAAGGGTTTTTCTCCTGTGTGAGTTCTCATATGACGCGTTATATTGCCAGACTCTTTAAAAACACGCTCACAAATGGTACATTTGTACACCATCTTTCCAGAAGGAGAAGGGATTTTTATAACGTTCAATGGTGGCGGTCGAGGTTTTGACTTAACTTTTTTATTTGGAGATCGACCAGGCTTACCTTTACGGTTGTTCATAGTCTTCGAATTGGTGATGGCTTTATGGCCAAGTCTTTTTCCTGGCCCTTTGGCTTTAATGCTTCCAGTTCTAAAGTGAATGCCTTTATGTTTGACAACGTGGGATGACTGTGAAAACGATTTCCCACATATATTGCAACTATATGGCTTTTCACCTGAATGTGTTCTCATGTGCCTACGTAAGTTCCCCGACTCCGTGAATGTCTTCTGGCAGACAATGCACCGGAATGGCCGTTCTCCTGAATGGATTCTTCTGTGCGTGTTCAGGTTGCTTGACTGAGAGAAAACTTTGTGGCAGAGATTGCATTCAAATACCTTTTCTCCGACATGAGTCCGAATATGCTGAGCGAGGCTTCTTGAATTAGGGCATGCCTTTCCACAGACATCACATTCGAATGATTTAGTATCAGCATGCAGTAGCTTCATATGGTCATCGAGAAGAACAGTGTTGCTAAAGTTCTTGAAACAAACGTGGCATCTAAATTCTTGGGAGGACAATGTAGAACACTGAGAAGGGATCACATCTGACATAGTGTCACAACTAGGAATGAAATTTGAAGGAGGAAAACAGTTACTTTGTGTGCCAGAGTAAATTTTATCATTAGGGTTGTTTGAGATGTTACAACTGGTCTGCTGGGTACAACTATTTCCATTCTCAAAACAGCACTCTTGTGAACTGGAGTGTGTTTGTAAGTGTTTATTAAGAGAACCTGACTGTGAGAATGAGCATGAACAAAGATGACATGGAAAGGATTTGTCAGTCGGATGTTGTTTTATATGTTCACTGAGTGCGGACAGTTTGAGGAAGCCCTGATTGCATATGCCACACTTGTAAGGGTTGAGATCAGAATGGGTTTTCATGTGAGCAGCCAGGCTTCGGCTTTGGGCAAAAGTATCTGAACAAATCCCGCAAGAGAATGGTAAATTCTCCATAGCTGAGCAGGTTAGTCTGGGTGATATGTTAAAATAAATAACTAGTCTAGAAAAAAATGTGCTGACAGTATCTAAAATGGCGTAGGGAACGTTGTTGGCTGGAGACTGTTTCCAACATCTGGTTGTCAGGAAGTCCAGTCAAACATTGGTAATGATACTGAAATAAAATAAAAAATAAAGTCCTTTAATTCAAGAAAAATAAGTAAGAATGAATTTTACATTCAAATATGTTGAAAAAAAGAAAAAGAAAAAAAAAGAAGACATTTGAAATAGATTTTCAATAGTAAAATCAATCATGCGAAATCAGTTTTATCATTATTGTCATTCATGATCATCATATTCGGTTTAATGTCCATTTAACACATGTTGCACAACTTTTAAGAAATTGTCTTCTAAATTAACCTATCCTTATCAAGTTTATTTTTATGACTTCTTTCAATGTTTTCCTTGGCTTTCCCCTGTGAATTGAACCTGCTACCTTAACTGTTCTACATCTACTAACCCAAGAACTCTAATTCATTCTTGCAACGCGAACATATGATCAAAGTCTTTTGTTCTTCACACATTTCCCTATACTATCCAGATTTAATCTTCCTCTGCGGTCATCAGATCTAAGTCTCACATCCATTGTATCATTTCTCTCCATGCAACATATGTCCTCAACCCTTACTAGCCAGATGTCACTTCTGTATATCATCACAATGTGTACACATGCCTGATAAGCTCTTTCTTTGATTGACAGTGGTTATGCTTTGCTGTTTAGTAATATCACTCTCATTGGAATTATTATTTTTATCACATTGTTTTTACTTACTGCATATGAAGGTTTTTTTTTCTGATTATTTATTGCTGAATACAGATATTTGATAAAAATTCATACACTTAAGTTTTTAATAAATACAAGTATTTATACACAATTATTGAAATTGTTAGGATGAGCCAGCTTCATCTTTAACCTGTATCACATCCTGAAACAACGAGTGCAGTCCATACATGGCAATCATGGTAAAGGTTATAAGATAAATAACCAATTGCTTTTCTACCATTTCAGATCACTTGAGGACCTTAAAACTCAGTCAAATTTTCCTTGATGATTGTCCACTATGTACTCAGTTGATCACCGATGTGCTTGTGCCACTCAAGCAAAGAGTTAGGGAGGATTATGTTGCAAATTAATTCCTCGTCTTGATGATCAGCTGCATACCGGCAGAATCAAAGATGTTGTAACAAGTGCTTACTTTAACTAGTTATTAATAACCTAAATGTATAAATGCTAGCATGTTGCTTGACAGCTTTTAGAAATTGACTTTTAAACTATTTCTAGCTTGATTTTCCCCGTACCAACTAATCCTGTTTCCAGAACAGTTTTACATCTACTAACCTAAACACTTTCAGCTATTCTCTCAATGTGACCATAACAAAACTCTCCTGTTCTGCACACATCTCCCTATACTGCCATACTTTAATTTTACTCTGAGATCATCAGATCCTTGCCAGTCTTTAAAACTCACATTATGCATCCATCGTATCATTCTTACATCGTTTCTCTCTATGTAATGTCCTCAACCCTCACTGGCCAGGTTACATTTCCATACAGTATCACACTATCTACACATACCTGATAATCTTCCCTTGGTTGACAGTGGTAATGCTTTGCTGGTTAGTAATAACAGAATTTCACTAAACTTTTTCCATACAATTCAAACTCTTGCAACCACACTAGCATCAGTTCATCTCTATGCTACAATGATATCACCAAGATAACAAACTTCTGGACCATCTCAATAGCCTCAGCATCCAAATATAATTTCTCCACATCTGAATTCTTATCCATTTCCATTGTGTTACACTTTTTAAATCTTTCAAAAGATACAAGGTGCTCTCAATAAGTTTACATATATTTTTTTTTGTACAGGTATTTAAAATTGTCCTAGACTCTTGAAAATTCAGTATGTTATTGCTATACATCTTATGAGGTGACTGACCAAATTTTATCATTTCAGGTTCAAATGAACAGCTACAGCAGGAACAGGAATACACCCTACTAAAACCTGATTGTCACAGTTGCTGACTATAGGGAGGTGAGAAAGTTGCTGGAATCCATATTAAATAAAGAAGAAGTCAACCACCTCAGTAGAAATAACCTTCTTAGTGACATGCAATATAGTTTCCGTTCTACTAGATCTACAGCAGATGTTCTAACGGTTATATCTCATAGGATTAGTGAATCTATCGACCAAGGTTTCCTTTCTAGGGCAATTGCTCTTGACATACCAAACGCCTTTGATAAGGTACGGAATAAAGGCCTATTTCACAAGATTTCCAGCTACAGTATAACTGGAAATATTTTCTCACTTATTAAATCATTTCTCTTTGATAGGCTCATAAGAGTAGTGGTTGATGGGCAGAAATCAGAAGCTCACAGTATTAATGCTGGTGTCCCTCAAGGGTCCAACTCTCTTCCTGATCTACATCTTCCAAAACACTTAAATCATTCGTTGACATCTATGCTGATGACACGACCATCTATGGCAACACATCAAAGGCTGTAAATGACAAAGTTCTCTCTGATTCTCTCTCCTCTGATCTTCAGTGCATGGTACAATGGGGGAAGAGGTGGCTGGTTACTTTTAATGCATCTAAAACCAAACTCCTATCTTTACATCATCAACGCTCTGATCCCCATATGGCATCAATTGAAATGGATGGCTCTCATCTTGGGGAGGCTCCATGTTTTGACAAGCTTCTGGGATTGACCTTTACTCCTGATTTGAAATGGAACACGTACATCAAATCTGTTGGCAAGGTCACTGGAAAAATGGTGGGATCTTTCTACCGCTCCAGTAGATATCTTACTGCTGATGCAATTCTCTATCTATATAAAAGCCAAGTATGTCCAAGGATGGAGTACTGCTGCCATATCTGGGCAGGAGCTGCTAAAAACAGCTTATCCTGTCTTGACAGAGTACAAAATAGATTTTGTAGCCTAGTGGCGGATGCCCTTTTTTCTTCCCTGCAACCTCTCTTCCACAGAAGGGATGTTGCGAGCCTGTCTTTGTTTTATTGTTAATTCTATGGGAAGTGCTCGTCTGAGCTCCAATCTCTGGTCCCCCCTTGCCAATCTTTCACGAAAAACACTCGTCTAGTTGAAACCACTGTCAGTAATTTTCTCCACTCTTTATCTGTGCCTAAATCAAAACATAGATTCCATGAACAAAGCTTCTTTCTTAGAAGTGCACACCTGTGGAACTCTCTTCCATTTGCCTGTTTCCCACCTGACTACAACTTGGATGTCTTCAAGTCCAACATAAACAAGTTCCTGTTGAACTGCCCACTTAAGTAGACACTTCATCAGATCTCCATTACTAGCGATTACTATGATATTATCCCATTGATTACTGTACACACAATAATCCTTATCCCCGAGTGGCCTCCGGCCTTGATAAGTAGTGACTTCATTGTAAAAAAAAAAAAAAAAAAAAAAAAAGCTGGTGAATTTCAAAAATGCAATTTGGACGTGAGGACACTTTAGAAGAACGATATGCAATAAAATTCTGTTTTAAACTTGGAAAAAATGTTGGAGAACTGCATGGAATACTTCCGACTCGATCAAGCATCAGTTTTTGTGTGGCATAAGTTGGTTGGTGGTTTTGTTTTACGGCGTATCAACCCTTTTCAGGTTATTTAATGCCAAATCTGGTGATTTTTGAAGAACGATTTTTCAATATAGTGTATTTGTTTTTTAAGTCGTATTCTATTTAACCCATAGTTGGGACCCTAACAGGTACTAACACTCCAGATCAGAGTGGACCTGGAAGCAATGGCAATTAAAGGGTGGCTCCACACTCCCTAAGGCCTGCAAGCTGGAGCCTCACCATCGGATATAGTTTAAGATCATATCCAGGACCGTGTGGCATAAGAGATTCAAAGAAGGCAAGGTGTCTGTGAGGGATGATGAGAGGTGTGTGAGGAGTAAGGAAGGCAGTACACCAGAGTTGACTGACCAAATAAAAATGTCATGGATAAGAACTGTTGTGTGTCTAAAGAGCAATAAGTGCACAGTTTGACGTCAGTGTGGGAACTGTACATACAATTATTTGCAAGGAACTGAAGATGCAGAAGATTTGTGTGAATGCACTAGTCTAAAACTCCATCCTTGTCACAGACTATTTGACCAAGATGGGCATCAAGACAATTTCTCACCTCCCTATAGTCTATACCTTGTTGGAATAGTACAAGTGCATTGCAACCAGAGGAGATTACTTCAAAGAGGACTAGAGTTTCATGTGTGTACTATCAAGAAAAGTGCACATATGAAAAAAGTCTGGAAACTTATTGAAGGCACCTCGCACCTAAATTTTTTAACCCTTTAATAAAAGCAACTTACACAACACCATATGTTGGTTTTAAAATGGTGGCATAAAATATCCTGCATAATGATATGCCAAAGGGCTGAACATTGAACCATTTAAGTGCATACTTGCTTAGCACTAACTAAGATAGGTTGATTATGTGTACAATGTATCACCTACCAAAACATAGATTGCCCAGCAAAATCTTTTTTGATGAAGTATTCACTGGAACAAGACCAGTATATGGGCAGAAGATAGAAACCACATCAGATTCTGTGTATAAAATATAAGAATTTATCATAAATACTCGAAACTGTAGCTGATAATAATGCAGATAGCAAGATATATTGTAATGGATCTTTAAAATTTTATGTACAGCCCATTGGATGTCAGTGTGGGTCAAAAATTTGCTTCTTCAGCCAGGATTTTAGACACTAATCTCTGATTTTCAATGAACTACTACTAGTCTTATTACTAGTAATTATATCTACTCGCAGAACCTGTAAAATTCTATTAAATTACCCCCCCACACACATACACAGTTTGGATCCGTAACATAAATTAACTTCCCCGGATCCCATATACCTCTGAAGAACCCACTTTCTCTATCTCTAATGAATTAATTTAATTGCATAACTAAGTCATTTTTTAATCAGTTGGAAAAATATATAATTAATCTCTACAGTAGTTGTAATCTCTACTATTATAAAAGAAACTTTGTGTGTGTGGGGGGGGGTTAGAGAGAGAGAGAGAGAGAGAGAGTTCCCTATTGATTTGAAAACGACTGAGATGATTTTTATGAAATTTCACACAAAAGTACTTTATGTGCCTGGCAGTGTTCTTGGATAGGTATATTTTATCAGAACATCTTTGATAATATCGATAATTGAAATAATCCAATTAAAGAAAAAACAGGCAATTTTGACCAAAGTTAACACCTTACACACCTAATATCACCAAGTGCATTTGAGAAGTTTTATTATCACACAAGCCGAAAGGCCTGACATCTAAAATCAACAGTAAGTTCACTGATATAACAGGAGTGCATTTCTGCACATTTCATTGATATGACAGGAGTGCATTTCACAATTGCACTATGATACTTGACTTTTTAATTTTTAACTTAAATTCAAGTCATTATCACGACATAAACAGTAAGGCCAGGCATATAAAATCAACAGTAGGTCCTTTGATATGACAGGGGCATGTTCGAAATGAATGTTTCTGTTTAGAGTACAACTGAAGTATGTGATACTTGACTTTAAATAATTTTATAAAATCAATACCAGTTTTCTACAGTGCAATGTAGACCACAATGTATTGTGGACTAAGTCACTTTGGGGAGGCATGTGAAGTTTCATCCCTGTGAACCACAATGGGTCACCAACTAGAGCAGGCAATTAATTTGATCAAAAAATAGGTAATTCCACCAATTTTGATGACAATAAAAATATGGGAGAGTGAAACATTTGTTAATCCTATTTAAATCCCGGGCAAGATATTTTTAACTGAATTTTCCACTAATGATAAAATGATAAATATTTATTATTAGCAGTAAAATTAAAATTTATATATTATAACGACTTTAGATAAAAATGAAACCAGACGAAATGGCACAAGTAAAAACAAAGGGATAAATAGGAAATGAAATGTAAAATATGTAGATGAAAATTTTACAACGAATTTATAAAAATAACTATTTTCACTCGATTATGATGAAAACATTTGAGAAGAAATAGTAATGTATGGCCACCACAAGTTTATTTTCATTTTTGCAAAAATATATGCACACATTCCACAGGATGTTACGCTAATCTAAATAAAAAAAAAAATAACAACTGGATATTTAGAAATTTAACAAAAATCAGAATTGGGAATTTCGAACTGAATCGGTAATTGTATTGGAATCGGGAAAAATATTCGTAGAAATATAAGACCTAGCTTGACTCATGTAGATTACACAGTATTATTTCTTTTGCATTCGTGATAGAGTAACCTTTTGTTCCTATTTACTTGTCTTTTCACAAGGGCAAAGTTAGGCATAAGATCACAATATGGTTTCCGTTCTGCTAGATCTACAGCAGATGTGCTTACAGTTATATCTCATAGGATTGGCAAATCTCTTGACGGAGGCAACCTTTCTAGGGCAATTGCTCTTGACATATCAAAGGCCTTTGATAGGGTATGGCATAAAGGTTTACTTCACAAGATCTCTAGCTATGGTATAGCTGGAAATGTCTTCTCAATTATTAAATCATTTTTTTCTGATAGGTTCATAATAGTAGTAATTGATGGGCAAAAATCAGAAGCTCACAGTATTAATGCTGGAGTCCCTCAGGGGTCCATCTTGGGCCCAACTCTTTTCCTGATTTACATTAATGATCTTCCAAATCACATCCTTACATCATTTGTAGACATTTATGCTGATGACACTACCATAGCACATCTAAGACAGTAAACGACCAAGTTCTCTCTGATTCTCTCTCCTCTGATCTTGAGCATGTGGTACAATGGGGAAAGGAGTTGCTGGTTACTTTTAATACATCTAAAACCAAGCTTCTCTCTTTACATCATCAACGTTCTGATCCCCATCTGGCATCAATTGAAATGAATGGCTCTCGTCTTGAGGAGACCCCATGTTTGACAAGCTTCTGAGATTGACCTTTACTCCTGATCTTAAATGGAACACATACATCAAATCTGTTGCCAAGGCCGCTGGAAAAATGGTGGGATCCTCCTATCGATCCAATAGATATCTGACTGCTGATGCAATTCTCTATCTATATATGTCCAGGGATGGAATACTGTTACCACATCTGGGCAGGAGCTGCTTTAAAGGACTTGTCCTGCTTTGATAGAGTTCAAAATAGACTTCGTAGCCTCGTAGGAAATGTCCTTTTCTCTTCCCTGCAACCTCTATCTCACAAGAGAGATGTTGTGAGTTTGTCTCTGCTGTATCGTTATTTTCATGCAAAGTGTTCGACTGAGCTTCAGTCTATGGTCCCCCCTAGCCAAACTTTCACAAGAAACACTCGTCTAGCTGAAAACACTATCAATAATTCCCCCCACTCTTTATCTGTGCCTAAACCTAAACGTAGATTCTATGAACAAAGCTTCTTTCTTAGAACTGCACGCCTGTGGAATTGTCTTCCGTTTTCCTGCTTTCCAGCTGACTACAATATGGTTGTCTTCAAGCCTAACGTAAACAAGTTCTTGATGAGCCGTTACACTTGTTAACAAATTTACCGAATTTCCATTACTAACGATTACTATATTGTCCAATTTCTACTGTACACTCTTTAACCCTTATCCTCGAGTGGCCTCTTAGCCTTGATAAGAGGTGATGCCAATGTAAAAAAAAAAAAAAAAAAAAATCAACAGACAATGTTTGGTGGTTGTTTATTGCACATACTCAGCACACAATTGATTTATACACAATGTATTCGAGTTGTGTATTCTTTTGTGAGTTTGTTTTATTTTTTTTTATACTTGTAAACCACTGCTCATGCTCTCAGCAATTGTCAATTTGAGAGATGACAAAACAACCAGGAGAGATAGATGAAGATAATAGAAAACCACAGTGTTGAGGTCAGTGGTCATGGGAAGCCAGCATGGTGACACAACATTGTGAAACGATAAACATTTTTCACAACTAGAATGAAATAAATCCGAAAACAACTATAAATAGTTTGCATGTTACTCAGACAATGAAAAAAAAATGATATATAGTTGATTTTGGAACTTACATTCAAGTGTATTTAGTTTTATTAACTGTTGTACTATTATACAACAACTTGGTGATGAGAAATTTTGTATTGATTTATGCAACATTAACAAAATTATGAACAGAGATGCAAAGAAAATTTATAAAGTTCACAATGACTTATTTTTAAAAGTATCAAGAAAAACATTGTGATCAATACAGAAAAACTCTAAAAATTGTGTAAAGATATAGAAAGACTTTGAACAATGGAAGAAATCTTTTTTGAAACTCTTAGAAAAATTCTTGGGTAAATGACCAAATAACTATTTTTCTAGGATTATTAACTCAAAGAATATGCATTTGCAGCATATTTTTAAACCTAGAAGGAAACCTTTACAAAATTTGTTCTATATGGTCAAATGAAAAATTAAACTATTACTTGGAAAACTCAGATACATACCAAAAATTTCAAGAGATATTTTGTTTCATAAAACTATTTTTACTATTAACTAAAATTTTCATTTTAAAAATGAAAGAGTTCAATTTCAATAGACATTGGCAAGGCCTTAGTCTGATTAAAAAGGATGCAGAAGATTATCCTTCATTTGCAAGTGTAGTGAATAAGGGATGTAACAAATTCAAACTCAGTTAACTCACTCCAGGTAAATTCAAATGTCTCATATTTGTACAAGGTTTAACATTGTCAAGAAACACTGAAGTAAGATCACATCTACTATTATGATACCATGTGGTCTCCTGCTCGACAATCTTGCCGATGACCCCAACGTTATGTACTGTGGATTTCTTATCTTCTCTTCTGGCCATGTTGTCGTCTCCTACATTAGCGGTTGTCAAGTATATAAAAATAAAATAAGAAACACAAACTAGGACACATTATGAAAGTGTGTGTGTGAGTGTGTGTGAGAGAGAGACCGACCATCAACCCTCTGAATGCTAAGGTCCATATCTACAATTAAAGCTGTATTCATCAGTCAGTTGATCAATTCATTTTTCCATCTACTCTGAGCTATGACCTGCATTCTATTGTATCAAATTGGCAACTATCATCAACTGTGCTGCCATTGAACATCTGCAAACTGCTCACAACCAATGTAAAACTCATTGCCAATCCTAAAATTAACTAAATACATCTCAGGTCCTTTTGTTTGCCACACCCTAACTACAATCCAATTCAGCTTCCTTTGTCTACTTCAGTGAGCAACTTCTTCGCCATTGTTCTGTTGATAAACCCACTTACTATACCTTTGTTCATCCAATAAACTTATTCTCTCTTGGTTTTCGTCATACATCTCTTTCTCACCCACTTCCCGATGCTCGGGCCAATGTCGATAGTATCATACTATCAAAATAGAACAAGATTCAAAGCTGACATTATCACTGAAGAATGTTTACAGATAAGAAATCTATTATGACACTGCAAAAATTGAGAAAAAAGATGTTTCTCACGTACACAGATGAAAAAGAAAAATGGTAAAACAAATCCGTTATGAATACGGTTCAAATACACTTATTGTCATAATTGTGGCAATAATGGATAGTTCTCACATTGCAGAAATACAGAAAAAAAAAAGATCTAAAATGTTTAAATATGATAACACTACAAAAACAGAAACACATTTACTGCAATAAAAATAAAATTTGTAACTGAAAATGGAACACAAATTTGAAATTTCAATCAAACAAAGGATTTTTGATAATAAATTAATGTGGATCAAAATCAGCAGATCTTCAAAAAATTATTGCCCACGGAATTTTAACTTTTATCAAATGCTATGCTAATGTATCATTTATGAAGAAAAATACTAAACTGAAAGCATTGGTAATAGATTGAAGTTGAGAACTATCTGGAATAAGTTGGACGAAGTCATTTGATTTACGGAACCTACCGAATGAATGTTTTGTAATAGAATAAAGGCAGCCAGAAATAGTGTAGAAAATACTAAAAAATAGAATTTTTCCCAACATTATGATTAGAAATGTGTTCAAATTAAAAAAAGATTTTTTAAACTAAAGAACGAGTCCCTCTTTTAGTTTGAGAAATACTTGAAAAAGAACCAAACCTTTTAGAAGAGATTGTAGTAAAACAATATAATAGTACAGCAAATCCCAATGTTTATCTAAAAAATGAATTAAAAAAAATAGATTTGTGCTAATTACTCAACTCGACGAAACGTTGTGACAATAACAACCAAGATGAGGAAGTCAGTCCGACAATCTCAATCAATGAAAACAACTCATCTCAAAAATACAGACAATTACTATCGAATCGGTACGGACCCGACATTAGGATTGAATGGCGACACCTAGAAAAGTGTCATATGAAACTGGCAAGACTCGCTAACCATCTAACCTTCCTGTACAGATGTAGAGACTTAAAACTCATACCAGCAGGGTTGACATTAAAAACAGCAGTGGATTCCAGGAAGGCACGTAGAGTCGCGGAAAGGGCAGGGCATGCCCTCGTTCGAGAAAGGATCCAACACACCCGCTGGAATAAACAAAAACTAAGGAACGAAATCTCCAACACCTTAACATCGTTCCTTGTCAAAGTGACCCAAGAGGAAGACAGGGTGAGAATCCAATCAGATCTGGATAAATCGTACAGACAAGAATATGAGAAGGTCAAAGGACGCCAAATCAAGAAGCTCACAAAGCTCAAAGACCAGAGGATTGTAACATCAAAACACCGCTCACCTGTGAAAGCGGTCATCAACCTCAGCAGCTGCCAACTGAGTCACTCAGAGGAAGCAGTACTAAATAAAGGTCTCAACTTCGCAACAACAACCAAACGCGTTCCATTCTTAGATATCATAACACACATGGAAGATATAGCCCTGAGAATCCCATCAACCCAAGGTGATGAAATAAGATGGAAAGTGAGACAAGTACTCGAGAAAGCCAAGCCTCCTAAATCAAACATCTCTCGGGAAGATAGGCTGGCTATAAGAAACCTACAGGGTGACAGCAGTTAATTAATTCTGCCAGCAGACAAAGGCAATGCTACTGTGGTGATGGACATGTCAGAATATTCTGAAAAAATGGCAGGCCTAATCGCAGATGGTAGCTATGGTAAAATAAAGAAGGACCCAACTTTGAAAACCGAAAGAAAGCTGTTACAAATCCTTACGAAAAACAAGGAACACATCGCTCCGATGAGATATAGACAGCTGGTCCAGCATCACAGTAAGCTACCACATATGTATGGTCTCCCCAAGATACACAAAGACGGTATTCCACTCAGACCCATAGTGAGCTGCCGAGGCTCAGCATGCCACCCACTGAGCAGGTACCTTGTGGATATAATAAACCCATTAGCAGGCAAGTCAGCAACACATGTAAAGAATTCTGCCCACTTCACGGAACTGATCAAGGGAGCACCCATCAGTACAAACCAAATGGTAATGGTAAGCCTAGATGTGGTTAGCCTGTTCACTAAAGTCCCAACTAGTGAGGCACTAGCAGTAATTCAAGACAAACTAGCTGCGGACCTCTCCATAGAAGAGCGCACATGTGTACCATTGCCAAACTTAATGGAAATGCTGACATTCTGCATAGAAACAACCTACTTCAGAATGGGTACTGACCTATATCGACAAGAGGAGGGACTAGCTATGGGCTCGCCATTATCACCAGTGATGGCGAACATATACATGGAATACTTCGAAGACATGGCCTTAGGTTCAGCTCCCTTAAAGCCCACCATGTGGCTAAGATACGTTGATGACACCTTCATACTTTGGCCCCATCAAGAAGACATCCAGGCTCTCCTAGATCATGTGAACTCAATAAGACCATCGATAGAGTTCACAATGGAGAAAGAAAAAGATAACCAACTGGCCTTCCTTGATATACTCATATCACGCACAGAGCATGGGTTTAAGACATCCGTATATTGCAAGCCTACCTTCACCGGACAATACCTAAACTTCAACTCCCATCACCCATACAGTATCAAACATGGAATCGCACGCTGCTTACAACATCGAGCAGAGACAATAAGTAGCGACACCATTACATACCACCAAGAAATGGTCAGGTTGAAGAATACCCTCCGTCGTAACAACTACCCCGATAGCATACTATCCACCAGACGTGTTAATAGTATAAGAGAGGAGAATGAAACCCAAAAACCTCCAACGGTCTGCCTACCATACATACGAGGCATCTCCGAAAAGATTCAGAGAATATGTGCCCCCTACAACATCAGGACGGTATTCAAAAGCGAGTCAACACTCAGACGACACCTGGTACGAGTGAAGCCCCGCATGGATGAGAACATGACCAAAAACTGCATATACTCCATCCCATGCAGTTGCAGAAAGGTTTACAAGGGTGAAACATGCCGCCCCCTTAAAGTAAGGGTGGAAGAACACCGAAAAGCGGTAACTAAAGGGGAGATGGAAAAATCGGGTATAGCCAAACATGTCTGGATGGAGAGGGGGGACCATCGCCCCCTATGGGATGAAGTAAAAATAATAAACAGAGAGACCCACTGGAAAGTGAGAAAACTTAAAGAAACAGCTCACATGCTCGGACATAACAACCTACTGAGCAAACCAAGCATAGAGCTGAATGCAATTTGGACACCTCTGATAGAGAGAGAAAACCTTGAATAACAACATAGGTTTAACATTAACAAAAACCAACTAAGAATTGTCCTAGTGACATATGGCCGAGTGGTCCTAGACGTTGTATCAAAGTTTACAGTTACCCAAAGAATCAGCAACAAAGCCTAGCTGGAGTCCGAACACGGTACCCCCGTAATAATAATAAAGGGTTGGGTTCGAGACTCCTAACAAACCGTTCACCTGACGAAGGCCGGAGGGCAAAACGGCCGAAACGTTGTGACAATAACAACCAAGATGAGGAAGTCAGTCCGACAATCTCAATCAATAATATTTAGGTAATCGTACAGTTTTTGAACCAAAATAAATAAAATACGTACCTCTTAGAGAACAACTTTATTTTTGAAACATGTACACAAATCAATTTTTAAAACAAATGCATTAATTATAAAATTTTTACAATGAAACTTTCTATAACTGAGAGATAAACTGCTGATGTGCTGATGGTAATATCACACAGGATCAGCGAATCTATTGATGATAGCTTTCATTTCTAGATAAATAGCCCTTGACATATCTAAGGTATTTGACAGAGTCTGGCACAAAGGTCTACTCCATAAGATTTCCAGCTATGGAATAGCTGTCTTCTAAAGAATAAAATCCTTTTTATCTGAAAGGTCCATTAAAGTAGTCATTGATGAGCAGAAATCCAACTCTCTTCCTGATCTTTATCAATGACCTCCCAAAACACATCCTTCGTTCATTCATTGACATCTATGCAGACGATATTACCATTTACGGCAACACTTCAAAAGCTGACAAGCATCAGGATCTTTCTGATTTTCTCTCGTCTGATCTGGAGCATTTACAATGGGGTAAAAAAATGGCTAGTTAACTTCAATGCATCCAAAACCAAACTTCTATCTTTTCATTACTAATGCTCATATCCCCACACTGAATCAGTTAAAATGGACGGCTCACACCATGAAGATGCACCCTGCTTTGATAATACCATGGGTCTGCTTCCTGGCTGACTATAACACTGTCGTCTTCAAATTCAATGCAAATAAATTTCTATTGAGTCGTCCTCTTCGATAATCTAGCTATACCCAAGTTCCATTATGACTAATCTTGTCTCACCGTCCACCCAACACTTAACTCTTATCCTAGAGAGACCTCTAGGCCTTGATAAGTCGTGACCTCCGAGGTAAAAAATAAAAACTTAGTGCATTATTTTTTATGTTTTAAATGAGCATGACTAAAGTAAAAATAAATTATTTGGAAATGATAGCGAAATTCATTTTTCTCTAAATAATTCATGTGTTTGAAATAGGATTTAGCTAGTTAAATACCAAATGATGTTTATTTAAAGGAAATATTAGATACATTGTTGATGATATTTACTTTAGTCAAAGTGTCTAGTTTAACAAATTCAATGATTGACCTTGGTATGTTGATATGAGTTTCGAAATAAAGGCCGCCTTGTTTTTTTTGTTTTTGATTATAAGACACACACACACACACATTTCTGTGTTCCTTTTTAAATGTACCTCTCTGTGAACAGCTGTGCACCGTGTTCTGCTGAATTAAGTTTGAAATACATTCATAATAAATTTAACTTTTAAATAAATAAAGCTTACTTCTATTTTTAAACAGAAGTAAGCTTTATTTATGTCAGCTTAAGCAAATAATTAAAAATAAATTAAATAAATCAACTTTAATACTCCTAAACACAAAAACCATTTAAACAATTCTATTACTAAAAATGATTAATAAGATGCAGCTAATTATTAGAATAGATTTTTTTGTAATATAATATGCAAATGAGGTTACTTCTTGAATGTAGATTTTCTTTGAATAAATAGTATATATTGAAATTATGATTAAATAAAAGTGCATGGAGGTTCATTTTCAGTATAAAAAATTAATTTGTAAAAATCTACCTTTGGTATATATTAATCAAATTGTAAAAAAACAGACAGGAATACGATTTCATTCTAAAATACATAAGTTCAAACAGTCACAAAGTTGGATGGAAACAGGATCAGGTTTTGTCGGAAAGGGAGGGAGCGGTTTGTCAGGCAGTTATCTAAATTAATAAATGTGAAGCTTTTATTTATTACCAATATACTACCATCAAAACGGGTTAGTGTTCTTTAAATCAATGATACAATAGAATATTTTGAAATACAGTATCTATAAAACTATGGACAGACACAGACATTCAAATATTTGTCTAATTTGTATAACTTCTTTTATAACAGTCTATAATTAATTTATACTTGCTGTTATTCATTTATAATTTTATTGTGTTATTTTCCCTCTACATTTGCAATAGTTTCATACATATTAACAATAATTGAAGTAATTTAATAAAAAAAAAGAGTAAATTATGCAAATCTAAATGAAACTAATGTTTTAGCTAGCTAGAAAGATATATCGATGAGGTATGTCCATACAGAGAGTGAGGTAACTACTCTCTCTCTCTCTTTCTCTCTGTGTAAGGAAGGGGCTATTTTAAAAACAATAAAAAGAAAATCTCACGCCATTCTCACTTCTTTCAATTATTTTTTATTGTTTTTGAAGCATATGTTCTTATTTACAAAATAAAAGAATAAAAAATAGAGAAATCAACTCAGTTTGAAATAAAAACGCCTTTTACTTAAAATACAAACCAATAAAATTGAATTTAGTGTTTAAATTGTAAGTTTTTCATTTAAAGTTTTTCACACTTAAATAAAACCTGTTATCAACATTTCCTCCCCTCTTAAATAAATAAATAATAATAATAATAAAACAGATATACTGGCCTTTCCTTTTGTGTTAATTCCTATTTAAGTCATGTAAACAACAATTTAGAATGAAATAAGTTTCAGCATGACCTATAATCAACATACTTTTTTTTTTACTTAAACCATATTTTAATAAAAACATAACACCATAATAATATTAAAATTCCCAAGTTATATCAAGTTTCATCATGCATGTGAAATGTCGAAATGAAAATTAAGCCTGAAAAATATAGTCACCATCTAAAGAAGTCAAGAAAGAGGCTAGCTATGAAAGAGCTTTAACTCATGATAACTTAACTAAAACTTTACGTTAACTAAAAAATTATTAAAGGAAGTTTTCGTTCTTCCTTAGGTAACATAATTCTCTTTATAAACAAAGATGGCTTTTATATTTTTCATTCACTTTTTATTGCAAAATTTCACATGGACAATAGAACTTGCCATAATTTATATTTTTATATTATCTAAATGAATAAATACAATTTTTATTTGTTTTTATCAACTCTAACTATATTAACACTAAAACATGGTTAATTTTATGATACAACATCTAATAAGTAATTTTCTAATAACATTTTGTAATTTGTATCTATATATCTATACACACACACAAGTTTCGTAAATAGTAAAACGTCTGATGTCACTGGGTTGCTGAGAACAGATACCACACTTTAAGCTTAACCAAAATGCAAAGGAAATGTTAAAAAAAAAGGTTTTATGATGAGGCATTTTTATTAAAAAAAAAAAAAAATTGGAGGGGAACCTCCTAGGCTTTACCTTCTCCTTAAGGTAGTGTAATATATTTTCATTTGTTCTGAAACACTATCTTCTCTTTTGGGAAGGTAGTATAATATAGGTTCATTTCTCATGATTCCTTGGTGGTGGTGGGGTAGTGTACTACTACTACTACTACTACTACTACCACCACCACTACCTATTCAGTGTTGTGATATTCTTCTAGCAGATATTAACTTCTCTTTCAGGAGGGTTTACAATGTTTGTTCATCAGGATATCCTCTCAATCATTACCTTCTTCTGTAGAGGTAAATGTATGAAATTCGTTCATCATATAATCTTCCCAGCCTAGCAAAAACATGTAACCAGAAAGAACATATATTTGCTAGTTATGTACTAATTTGGAAAGAAAATGCTGATTCATTTCAAAATTATTGGATGCTAACTCTGGATTTTATTTATCGTTTCTTAGTGTCCTCTTCAGACTATTGTTGTTATCAACATCATTTCTTTTCAAAGGGAGAAGGGAATAGCAAGAAACTTGGAAAGGGTGATTTTATTAATGCTTTGAAGGCCTCCTTAATTTACTGAATGGTTTCAGCAGTGCTTTGGAGACCTCCTCATTTTTTTTTCATTCCATCTGTGTGAAGGAGAAAGAAGGAGGTTGGAAAGATGGTGGCGGGGTGGGGGAGGAGTGAAGAGGAGAGAAAGCTAGAATGGCACATAAAGAGAAATAAAGAAATAGAATGTTTAATAGAAAAATGTTATGCAAAAGAATGACTAAACTAAGAATTTGAATAAATTATATTTTTTTTTTTTATGAAAATTGTATTTTTGTGAGTTTTTTTATAATTGCTGTTTAAAATTTAAATTTTCAAGTTTTTAATCCCTGAAGACAATTTTATTAACTTTTTAAAATTAAGTGGTCTTTTTGTATGAATCACCATGTTAAATCAGGTACTCACAGAAGGGATCACATAAAAGTTGCCACATTTATATAGCAAAAGTAAATGCTATTCAAACATAGCACACCAAGTCGTCAGTGAGTGTTGGTTCACAACAGCCACTTCCCAATTAAGTGATGAATGGTCATTTTGCTTTTTATCATAAATAATCAAAATTCAAACCATTTTAATTACTTTTTTAAATAGTGCTAAGTTATCCATTCCTCTTCCCCAATGCTTATGAACCTTTATAAACCTGAGAGATGACAGTAGCTAAGTGGTTAATGACACGGACAGACAACCCGGGTGTGCAAAGTTCAAACCCAATCTGTTCCACAGAAACACTTTCACTTAGGATGTTGACAACTTTCACATGCTCCCTCTGTAACTACTAGATTTCTTTTTAGAAAAGAATTTTGACTAACACAATACAGGGACGATAAAAGTGTCGCCCTAAAGAAAACAACACTGTGGCTTTATTTTAAAACTTTTATTGAAAAAATCAATTCAGGTAAATTCATTATGTAGTAGAGCTGACATCTATTTAATGTAGCTGCCTTCAGCCTCAATAATTGCCTCAATATGTGTCCGGAACTGGGAGCATGCCTTTTCCACAAGCATCGGCAACGATCAGGCTGGCTTTAGTGTTGTAGGAGGTCATGTTGGTGATGTTCTCGACATATGACCAAACAAAGTAGTCCAGCAGATTCAGGTCGGGGGAGAGAGGGGGGGGGGCCCAGTGAGAAAAGGGTACAAAGTCATAGCACTCCTTCTGAAGCCAAGCCTGGGTCTCTTTGGACACGTAAGCCGGCTGCTGCAGCACCTAGGGTCTGCCAGTGGCCACCTGATTGCAACAGGGGATCACCACACTCTTCAGCACAGCCAGGTACACTTTGGTGTTAACTTTCAAGCCAACTTCGAAGATGTGAGGTGGCATGATATGGCCTTCACTTGAAACCACACCAAAGACCATAACTGTGTCCGGAAACTTTGTTTTCATCACCCTGGGTACGTCCCTGTTATTTATGGCAATCCAGCAATGCATTTTGAGAGTGCTAGCAAAGGTGCTTTTGTCATAACTTGGATTGGTAGAGAGTATGAGTTGTACAGCGGCACATCTTCGATTGCGCTTGTTGAACATTGTGTCACTTTCAGACGTTATAGAAGACTCCTATTGCTCTTGGGATTTGTATACAACTGGTCAACTAGTAGACCTTCTGCAACAACAACAAAAAAAAAAAAAAAAGAAAACCAGTTTTCATCAAATAGAAATGGAATTATGTTGCCTTTTCTAGGGTGACAATTTTATCATTCCATGCTGTATTTGAAAAACCAACGTCAACAACAAAATCATCTGTTACATAAGATATGAATGAACTATTGTCCTTTAACATTATTTTGATCTATCAGCTGTAGCTGTAAAATACATGAATTGCATCTCTGCAGAGGGGTACTGTACCCCACAACAATCACTTGTAGGTGGCGACACATAGTACTTGTGGATGCAATCATGAGAGTTGAGCATCTGTTAATCATGCCATGCCAGTGATATTCAACCTAAGTAGGTCGAACTGGCTTCCCCTCGTAGGAGGAAGTGTTGTGGAAATTTCCAGTTCACAAATGGTCCTCAGTTGCATGTATACCCTATTAAGGGAGATGATGACATTAAATTCTTGCAGGGAGTTGTCAAGCAGGCTCAGCATGGTTTAACTTTGGTGATCTCACAAAAATCAATATGTCAACATGATTACATTTGCTACAATACTCCACTTTGATCCTAATTTGGACTAGACAGGAGATCAAAGAAGCTTGATTTGATCAATCAGTTAATTGTGCCAAACTTTGTCATATATAACCCAACTCATCATTGATACCACGAACACATATTCCCAAATATGGTGGAAAGCGAAAGGTAAGAGTCAATAAATTTGGAAGATAGGAACTTGACATGGCTACCAAGTTCAGACAATGTGATATACTTGGATAGCAGAAATAATGAAGTGCAAGTGCTCAAGGACCCTTCCCAAAACAAGATTACATTCCACATTGCCTTGTCATAAGGTGAATGCATTCCTCCCTTTCAGCTCACAACATCTATCTTTATTCAATATCTTATGTCACTTTATTCTTAAAAGTAAATATATGTAAAAAGTGGTCAAAATGTTGCAAATCCTACTAAAATACAATTGATTACTTTTAGTGTTTTATTCAATAGTAGAATTTATTTTATTCTTGTTAAGAATTTGTTGATCGAATCAAACCAGAAAAAAAAAAACATATATATATATATATATATATATATATATATATATATATATTGTATTGGTAGTAATTATTAAGTGTGCCTACCAAAAGAGTGCTCAATGTTTAGACAGAGCCAAAATAAGTTAATTTAGTATCCAACCAAATGGCTACATATAGGCATACATGTTTCGGCGAAAACCCGGCAAGGGAATCGCTTCGTCAGGCCAAAGACATCTCTTGCTGTTTCAACTCAAAAATTTCCAATTTATAACTAGTACTACATCGTATTTACGTGTAAAGGGGAGACAGGATCTAAAAAGAAAGTATATACATTAAAATTTGATCGTCCATTATGTCAATTTTAATTTATTAATTATTTTATTTTTTATTTATAGTGCGTAATGAGTTTCAAGTAGAGTTTCAATGTTATTAGTAAATTCCTCGTTCAGTAGGTAAGTTGTGTAGAATAGGAACCCTAGATTAAAAAAAAGAAAAAAAATTACGTATAAAATAAATGGTTAACGTGTAAATAAATTAGTATCCGTATAATATTACTTTTGTAAATTCTAACGTTACAAAGATTACGTGTAAAATAAGCGATTAAAATATAAAAATAAAATAAATTAAATAAATTAGGCTCGATGAGGTGACCATTAAAACCTACGTTAAACGATTATGAAAAGTATACTAATGGTAAGATAACTACATTACAATTAAAGATAAATAAAAAATAAGAAATAAATATCTTTAGTTAAAAATTTAACCTATTAGGTATAGGGTATGGTTATTTGATGGTAAAATACAAATATTTAAAATAATTAACGTTTAGAATGGTTTCATGTATAGAAAAAAATTAATTATGATAAAGGGCGGGAGGAACTGGAAAAAAATATGAAGATATTTACAAACTTAGGCGTTTTATAATTTTTTAAGCGTATATATCTGAAAATGCTTGCAGGAGATTGCCGATTCTTGTTTTATATTTAAAAGTTTGTCACGGTCTTTAAAATTAGTAATCTCTATTTTCTCATGCAGGCATAAGAAACAAGGTGACTGCAAAGAATAACATGTTTTAGCCTTTTTTATTATTTTCCAATGTATTCTAGGCGTTTTGCTTTCTCTAATTAACTTCCAATAGTGTATAGATAAGGAAGTATCTTTTTCGTAAGTTAGGTTATTCAACGATCTTTTATGCCCGTAGTATCTTCCTTTGAACGTTAATTTTGTACTCCCAATATAAAATTTTTCATCATTAGGGTTTTCTTCTGGGAATATTTTAGCTAGATACACTACCGAAGGTGTTAGACACATTTTGTTTACGGGACAGGTCGTAGGAAATTTACAATTACAATTGTTAACTACTTTAGGATTATTAACTGTTGCAACATTAGATTTCATTAATATCTTATTGTTATGCTTTTTTATGATTCTTTCTAAGTTGTCGCAACAGCTGTAACTCACTTTTATGGTATTTCTGTTAAAAATCTTGTGTAGTAAATTACCTGGAGGAAAGTGTTTGTCGATTAATTGCAAAAACTTTTTTCCAATTTTAGTTTTTAGTGAGCTATTGTACGTAGGTGAAAACCAAATCACTTTTCTAGATCTATTATTAGTACCACTATTTTCATTATTATTATCAATGCTACTGCCCTCCTCCAGATTATTGCTTTTATTATGCATATTATTTTCATGTTTATACGTAATGTTAGCGTTTTTGTAACCACTATTTTTTAGTGCCAGGTTATAAATATTTTTATGATTATTGAATACCTCTTCATTAGACGAGTTATTACTAATTCTACTTTCTATAGAGATGGGTATATGTTTAATAATGGCCGGTGGGTGGTTGGATTGGGGATTTATGTATATAGGGTTAGCATTATTTTTCATATAAGGTTTAAAATTATTATTAAGTAAATCAAAGCTAACATCTAAAAAATCCACTTGTTTCAAGTTACTATTAATTTCCACCTTGAGTCCAAAAAGTTTCATTTTTTTATGTAACAATTTTCTAATATGGTCACATTTTATATTATTAGCATTATTTACAATCATAAGTCCATCGTCCCTGTACAGACCAATACTTCTTACTTCAATATAATTATCATTAGTTAATGTGTACAATATGTATAGACCAACCAGATCCGTAAGTTCCGCAGAGTCTAATGAACCCATGGATACTCCAAAATAATTGTTAGTAGTATTTTTAGTCCATTGCTCGTCATTATTGACTATAACTGTAGTTCTGCATTTTGTTATAATATCAATTTCTTCATCGGATATATTGGCATAATCCTTAGCAAATTCCAAAGCTTTATCAAAGAGACATTTGGTGATTGATTGGTAATAATCGCATATATCAAACTGAATGAATGCACAATTCTCTTTGTTTTCAATATTAAGGAACCATTTGATTGAATCAGATGTATTAACCCACAAATTAAGGTTAAAGTGTTGTTTTAGAGCTCGATTAGTTTTTTCTAATATTTTTTTACTGATTCTGCCGATATCAGGTTTTGTAGGATTTATCAATCTAGTAGTTGGTTTAGAATTAAAGTTCGGTTTATGGTCCTTTAGAAGGATATAAGCCTGGTTACCAACCAGCTTACCCACTCTATCGCTTATTTGTAGACTATCCGTTATTTTTTTACTGTTTTTATTAATCACATTAATAAGGTCAATATTGTTAGCCTTGTTATAATCCTTGGTCAGGTTTTTAAGTAAGAGCTCATTGTATTGTTGTTTGTTTAATTTATAAAAATTGTTTGTTTTATCCGCTTTGACCAGTAGGTGTTTAGAGTTGTTAATTTCGTTTACAATAGTGTCTATTTTTTTTTGAAAATTATTTTTGTGTTTGTGGAATTCCAAATTCCTGATTAGAGAGTAAAAATCCTTTTCGAACAAAGCTATTTGAGGGATAACTGGTGGTGTTTTCACGCTTTTAAAGCCGTAATATTCCTTTGTGTTATTTATATTTTTATCCATAATGAAGAAAGCAGCTTTCCACTTCATTCTTTTAAGTATATCGTCCATTTTCAATATAAGTTTAAGTATGTAATCTTTTTTCTTTGGTATTGGAATGTTTTTAAGTGAAACTTCAAAGTTGATCTTTTCCATGTTTGTCTTACCTACTGAACGAGGAATTTACTAATAACATTGAAACTCTACTTGAAACTCATTACGCACTATAAATAAAAAATAAAATAATTAATAAATTAAAATTGACATAATGGACGATCACATTTTAATGTATATACTTTCTTTTTAGATCCTGTCTCCCCCTTTACACGTAAATACGATGTAGTACTAGTTATAAATTGGAAATTTTTGAGTTGAAACAGCAAGAGATGTCTTTGGCCTGACGAAGCGATTCCCTTGCCGGGTTTTCGCCGAAACATGTATGCCTATATGTAGCCATTTGGTTGGATACTAAATTAACTTATATATATATATATATATATATATATATATATATACACACACATATGTATATATATATATATATACACATACATATATATACACACATGTATATATACATACATATATATACATATTGTGATACATTTATTAAAATGTATAATAAATTATTTTATTGATTTTTAGCTGAGAGGAGATATATTTTCAGTATATTTTGTTCACTGTATCATTTTTCGCACCAAAAGGATCCAATTCACGTCTGCTCGATCACATTTTGTAAACAAAACAAGAAAAAAGGAGAGGAGGAGGCCTGCGAATAGGAGGAGAAGGGAAAGACAGAGATACTGTGAACGAAGAGTGGAAAAGGAAAGAGAAAAGAAAGATAGAGAGAAATAAACCGTATATATATAGAGAAACTGTGTAGAGAAAGAGAGAGGGAGATCGTATAGAGAGAGAGGGGCCTGAAAACAGTTGTCAACAGGCAGTGGAGCTTCACGCTTCAAAGCGATAAGACGTAATTCAGCGAAGGTCAGGTTGGCGAAAGGCGACAACGTGGTAGCGGCATCGCGGAGGTAAATATCGACGACACTAGTCGATGATCAGCGGTCAAAGTTAGAATATTGACTGAACAAAAGAATGAACCCAGTGAAGGAAGGAATCATAGATCAGTGAAATTTTTACTATAAATCAAGGACTTCGATGAGCTTCGGAAACAATACTTGGAGCAATTAACACGCACGCGCGTAATGAAACATAAATAATCCGAAGGACAAAAATATGAAAATTAACCTGCGCGCGCGTAATCAAATATAAACAATTTACAGGAAAGAAATATATATATAAAAAAAAGGAGACAAAAGAAAGGTCACATTTCAAAGGACATTAAGTGAGTTTTTCAATCAAAACTTTCATTTCTTCAACATCTCTCTCTTACCCTAGAACCTGTCTCTAATTGAGCAGACGATTTCTTGTTTTATGTGAACATTGACTGTTAATATATTTTTCTCTCGGTAGAATTTGAATCATTAAATCATTTCATATAGTTAGGCTTATCTAATTTTCTTTTCTTTTCTTGAATTTTATTTTATTTTTTTATATAAATAAAAGTTTGTTAATTTTTCAATGATATTTGTCCTCGTTATTTCTTATGTGATTTCGTTGTCCAGTACATTTTATTTTATTGTTGTCTTTGGGACGGTTGTCCCATTCCCATAACAACACATTATCGAGGAACCTGGGAAACTTTTTTTTTTTTTTATATATTTCGTTACGTCACCCATCTCTACCGTCCCCAGTAGGACTGGGATACGGCGTAACAATATATATATATACACATATACATATATATATATATATATACACATATACATACACACACACATATATATATATATATGATGATGATGATTGCAACGTCTTGTCAGACGAGTGCCACTCCCTCAGACACTTACAGTCTATGACCCCAAAAATGACTTCCATCGCCACAGGACCATTTTAATAGACAAATGCCTGAGGGAGTATCTATACACAAATGATGTTACAGAGTATTAGCTTTGTACAACAGCCAAGTCTCTCTCGGTTCAAAATGTTGAGATCCAGCAACAAGCAAGAGCAAGATAGCCAGCAATAAGCTAAACTGCAGACCAGTTTAAAGCGGGTACTGGTTTTATGGCTTTTTAAATCAGAGATTTGCTTCTCCTAGAAAGGTTGCCTTCACCACGTCTTATGGGAGTCCTCTCCACCCTAACACACACATACATACCCACAAACATACACGTGTGTGTGTATATATACATATATACACATATACATATTTTTTTTTTTTTTTTTTACATGGGGGGTCACCACTTATCAAAGCCCGAAGGCCACTCAGGGATAAGGGTTATTACGTGTACAGTAATCAATGAGATAGTATTGTAGTAATCATTAGTATTGGGGGTTTTGATAGAGTGTCTTAGTTAAGGGGGCAGTTTGTCAGGAGTGTTGTCAGAGAATGTTGGACTTGAAGACGTCTAAGTTGTGGTCAGGTGGGAAACAGGCAAGCAGCAGAGAGTTCCACTGGCGTGCAGTTCTAAGAAAGAAGCTTTGCTCATGGAATCTACGTTTGGATTTAAGATTAGCGAGGGGGGGGACGAGGGATTGGAGCTCAGACGAGCACCTGCCATATATATATATATATATATATATATATATATATATATATATATATACACACACACACATATGCTGTAAAAGACATGGGCGAATGTTTATTTAATGGACATTTGATTAGACATCTACAAGCACCGATCCATGATCCAGTGGTTCGAACTGCCGACTATCAACGCGATAGTTGTAGGTTCAATTCACGGTTAGAGAAAGGTGCTAGTCCAGCCATACTGATGAGTTATGATACTACGAAACAGTACTGTATATGGATGACTATATATATATATATATATATATATAATGATTGTATAGTTTGGTTTCCTAGATGTAGATCTACTGATATCTGTGTTTACTAAAAAGGGGCAGAGTAGGTGAATAGCATGTTTATTATACAAACATATCATCAGTTATATATGTGCATACATGTTTCAGTGGAATCTCAGTTTAGAGAGACCCACCTTATCAGACCAAAAAAAGGAACAACACTAAAGCCAAAATGAAGATTCATTCATTTTGTATATAAAAAGATATTGTGGAAAAGGAGGGGGTGCATAGTTTGTGAGGATGGCTAGGTGAGGTTAGGAGGTAAAGATATGGGAAAGAGAAAAATAGGGAGTGAAAGGGAGAAGAGAGAAGGGGAAATACATTTCAGGCTGGCCAAAGTATCTCAGCTAGGGGGTTGGATTATGGCTATACTTTAGTTTTAAAACATGTGTTCATACTTTGATCTAAAATGGTCCCAGGGTTGTCTTTATATTTTCGTTGAAGTCATCCCTTTATTACAGACTTTCTGTCTATTTCATGTGTTAGTACATTTAATCTGACACATTATTTATCTCTTAATTTTATCAATAAACTTAATTTATTCTTTTATATCATGCATCTATATAACAAATCAACAACGTGTAACATACAATTTTTTATGATTTAGTTATAGTCTCATAGAAGTTGCATTCTTTGCATTAACGTGCCTATCGTAATTAAAACTTAAAACACACGTAAACATTTAAGTATATATATATATATATATATATATATATATATATCAGTGCTTACATCTATATAGACTTTATTTCAATTTCCTTTGAGCTGAATTTGGGTTTGAAGAGGTTCATAATTTATTCTAGGAATCTAAATTTATGAACTAGTCGTTTTTTTTATTTAATTTTCTTCTATTTTATATATCCCTTTCTTAATACCAGAGTATATAATATATTTCATAAATTTATATATTCTCTTATAGAGTTAAAATCCTCTGATCGTACACATGTAAAAAAAACACATATAGTATACATTTTAGTATGAATCGGTATAGCTTGAAATGGTGTTAAAGAACAGCTAGAGGGTGGGCCCCTTCATTCACATTAACTAAATTGTTTATGTTGGTCTATTTTTCAACGTTTCTAGGGTTGTATACTTATTAATTAGAGGTGCACTGGAACCACTTCGTATCCTTTCAACTTTCTACTTGATTTATTTAGAAATTTGTTAATTAAGATATCCTTTTCGGGTATGCGGAAATGGGGGTTAGGGATTGTAATGTCATTCAAATGAAGGGATTAGTTGCTAGTATATATATTTATTATTACTGTATATATTATCTATTATTATTAACTGTTCCCATATCATGTTAAATTCTATAGTAGGTCTACTTAATAATTAATCGTTACCTACCATATGTGCTGCTTCTTTGAGTTCTGTCTATAATTTTTTTACTTCATCCCATAAGGGTTTTCTCTCCATATATGGTCAATCATGCCCGACTTTTCAATCTCTCCACATATTATGGCTTTTCGATGTTCTTCTTACTTTACTTACGCAGATCTAATAGGATCTGGTGGCTACTGTATAGTGAAAAAGAATCCGGCTTTTGAAAACAGAAAGGAAGCAGTCACAGATCCTCAGTAAGAACAAGGACCTAATATCACTTGCAAAATATAGATAACTAGTTCAACATTACAGCAAGCTACCACACCTATACGGCCTTCCGATAAAGATGAACCGATTCCTGGTAGATATAATTACCTTAATCATAGGCAAATCTCCATCCTACGTCAAGAATTCAGCTTATTTCATGAAAATAATCAACAACGCTTCCATTCACTCAAACTAAATGCAGTGCCCACTTATGAGACTGACAATGGTAAGGGATAAGCAAACTTTGGATACTACACTGCGCACTTGTATCTCAATCGACAATATAATGGAGATGTTGACCTTTTGCATAGTAAGTACATACTTTGTGATGGGATCCGATATATATCGGCAGGAGGAAGGTCTCGTGATGGGATCACCACTGTCCCTAGTACTGGCCAATGTATGTATAGATTACTTTGAGGAAATGGTGTTAAGATCAACACCACTAAAGCCAATAATGTGGTTGTGATATGTGGACCATGTTCAAACATTAATAGACCATGTGAAATTATCTGACCATCTATACAATTCAGAATGGAAAAAGAACATAAATTATTGTTCCTAAATATGCTGATAGCCCGCATTAGTCAGGGGTTTGTCATCTGTATAGCGAAAGCCAACGTTCGTTGGACAACTCCTAAACTCCAATTCCCACCATATATATCGATATGTAAAGAAAGAAATAATCTGTTGATTATAACACTGAGCAAAAGCAATATGTAGTAACAGCAATGCATATCAAGAGGAGATGGAAAATTTAAGAGAAATCCTCTACCAAAGAAACTATCTAGAAAGCATGACATCAGCCCCAAGAAATCAGGACAAGACACCAAAGGACACCACCTGAAAACTCACCACAGTTTATATACCATACATGAAGAGGCTGTAAGAAAAACTTCAAAGAATATGTATCTATATGACATCAGGACAGTATTCAGGAGTGATTCTAGTCTCCAGAAATAGCTTGTGCGATTCAAGCCTGCTACAGAAAAAAATCATGACTAAGAATTGTCTGCATCCCATGTAAACGTGGAAAACTATACAAAGATGAGACATGTCGTTCACTAAAAGTAAGATTAGAGGAACATCAAAAAGGTGCAATATGTAGAGAGATTAAAAAATCGGATATGGCTGACCATATATGGAGTGAAATGGGAAAGCATCTACCCTTATTAGCATTACAAGCGTATGCTGTATTTTCGTGGACATCGGCAATATTACATACCTAATAAGCTTCAACAAGTCATATCTTTTTTTATTTGTGGGTCAATTTTAAAAAGAATTACATTGCTGGAAAGAGAATAAAATAAGCATTCCAATAATGTTAATTTATTTTTCTTTTATGCGTTCAATGTTTTTATGCTCCAAGTTAAAAATGAAAAAAAAAAAAAAAAAACGGTAAAAAATGATGACAGCCAAAAGAGAAACAGTTTTTTTAATGTTTACATTTCATATGTTACGTTTAGATACATATTCGCAGAGTTAAATTTGATTGGATATGGCTGAAATTTTACAGGCTATATACAGTCCATCTCTACTGGACTTTGATTTATATTTTTATGACCACAGGAAGCAAAGGTACGACCGAGCAAAGTTGACGAAGAATATTTCAAAATTGATAGATAAATCGGTATATATCATCCATTTTCATATAGATAATAGTTTCAGAATTATTTTCATGTATAATATGTAAATATTTGATAATTATTAATTGTGCGGAAATTTCTTTAAAATGTTATCTTTTATAGAAATTCAAATACGCTTATAGGAGAAACAGCTTGCTATGCCCTGAGCTGCCTACAGTCAGCGTATTATGAGTTTGTATTCTCTTAAAAATAGAAAACTGTTTTTTCTGCTTTCAAAACGAAAGCAGAAAAAAGTTTCCTTTTTAATTCTGAGTTTATCAATTTAAAAAAAAATATTTTCAAGTTTTTCAAATTTGATTTCCAAACATTACTATTTTGTTGTTTTTAACGCTTTTAGTACACATGTACTAAAAACGTTAAAAAACAACAAAACGTACTAAGTACATGCGTTTCTGTTATTGTATTTATAACTTCTTACTTGTACTTAAGGTAGAATTGTGTTTTTTACTGGTAAAAAAAAAACAATAAACAAAACAAATAAAAGGTACTTGTGCACTAATGCTACCATGCTGAAATAATAACATTTAGAAACCCATTCTTAACATGGGGAAGGAAGGGTGTTTTGTTAACTATTCTGTACTTTCACCTAACAAATAAAATATATTGTGAAACTTGAATTTATTTTTGACTTATTGTCAAGACTATTTTTTCGAATCTGTAAAACAAACCTGAAGATATCTAAATAATAATAATAATAATTATTATGCAGTTCGATAAAGAATTTTATTGTGATGCATTTAGTACATTTTTACCTTGTTTCCACCTTAACATTTTTCTTTAAAATGACTACCTTTTAAGGTTTTCGGGCATGAAAACGAATATCGCATTTAAATTTTCCGCAAATAAGTAGCTTTCCAGATATTATAAATGACCACCAACGATAACATAAGAAATGACATTGCTTAATATCTGGAAAACTTGCAGAAAATTTAAATGCGATATTCGTTTTCAACATACCCTAAAACCTATAAAAGTAATCATTTTAAATATTACGGTGAAAACACGGTAAAAAATTATTTTTTATTTCTTTGTTTACATAATTGAATTTCCAGTAAAACAACAGAATAGAAATGACAAAAATTACCATCAACTGGTGAATATATAGTTATTGCTTATCAGGATTCCTGGTATCCTGGTACTGTGAAAGCTACATCAAGGATTCATGTAGAGTACGATTTATGGTTGCATCTCAGAAAATAGGGGTATATTTTGGGCCAGATAGAGAGAATTTAAAAAATTAAAAATTGGACTGGTCCCAAAATGCATAAGTTCTAGTCGACTATGGGAATTTCCATCTTTTACAAGAATTCAAAATCTATATGAAAAATTTTCTTCGATTTATTTCTGAAATTAATTCATATCTACTCAATTTTTTCTTTTCTTTGAGAGGAGCAGTAAATATCGGCCATGAATGCTCTTTAGGCATTCAATGGCTACACCCCAGATTAAGCTCTCCTTTGGTGAGGGGGCAGAAAAATGCCTGCTCTTAATAAAGCTATATTTAAATACCACTATAATACTTAGTTTTGTTCATGACTCATCATCATCATGCAGTGCGTCAATCTTGACGATGACTAGTTGAGGCCTAGTGCTTTATCCCTCGGTAGTGGTCTCACTCCATCACCACAGGACTTTCCACCTTGGCTCTAAACTTGCTTGCGCAGTTTAGGTGCAGTATCCGTTGCACATCAGATAGACACCTTCTGAACCTCCAATGCTCATGTCCAGTGGAGCGAACCCATGATGACTGGCAGCAGAGGAGGCTGCAGCTTCTGGCCGAAAATAATCTCAGTGAGGTTAACAGTCGCCCTATCGTGTCCACTACTACGCCTTCTGGATGTGGTTACATAGCCTTTTGAGGAAAACTGCAAGGCAGCAGTAGGATTTGAAGTCAGAGTTCCCATCTTTTAGCCTTTTGCTGTGATAAGGCCCACAAGGCAGTGGGGTTTGATTTTGGGGTTGGTTCCCCTAGTATTCGCCCAACCAAGGGCTCTCACAAGACAGTGGGGTAGGGTTGGTAGTGTGCCAGGGTATGTCCACACATGGGTGGGCCATAACGCACTACCTCTGGGGTCCCCTACTACTCCGAGATCTCCTACAAGTTTAGCCTGGGGCCACAAATTACCATGTGTGGCCAACGTGGAGGCACTGTAGGAGTCTTGATGATGGAGAGGCTATGTACTGGCAGGGAAGACTTATGCATAGCTGATCCCTTTTCACCATGAGGTTAGCCAGCAGTGTTAGCTGGAAGCAAGAAGGCATGCAAGCATGAACAACACTAATTTATACCTAGCACACTAGACACATCACATCCCCCTGCCGGATTAAGAATCCAAATGTACACCCACTGTATGATACCATGCGCTAGTTTAAAAAAATTGAAATTTGTACATCTGAATTTATAATTCATAAGTTATGGTAAAGAGATACATCAGATTTGACTGCATAATGGGGAAAAAAGTGGCTGGTTACTTTTAATGCATCTAAAACCAAGCTTCTATCTTTACATCATCAACGCTCTGTTGCCTAGCTGCCATCAATTGAAATGAATGGATCTCGTCTTGGGGAGGCTTCATGTTTTGACAAGCTTCTGGGATTGACCTTTACTCCCGATCTGAAATGGAACACGTATATCAAATCCATTGCCAAAGTCACTGGAAAAATGGTGGGATCCTTCTACTGTTCCAGTAGATATCCTACTCCTGATGCAATTCTCTACCTATATAAAAGCCAGGTTCAGACAACGATGGAGTACTGTTGCCACATTTGTGCAGGAGCTGCTAGAAGCAGCTTATCCTGTCTTGACAGAGTTCAAAATAGACTTCATAGCTTAGTGGGGGATGCCCTTTTCTCTTCCCTACAACCTCTTTCCCACAGAAGAGACGTAACGAGCCTGTCCCTGCTTTATCGTTACTTTCATGGCAGGTGCTCACTTCAATCTATCGTCCCTCCTTGCCAGACCTTCACGAAAAACACTCTAGCTAGAACCACTATCAACAATTTCACACACTCTTTATCTGTGCCTACACCTAAACGTAGATTCCATGAACAGGGCTTCTTTCTTAGAACTGCTCGCCTGTGGAACTCTATTCCGTTTGCCTGCTTTCCAGCTGACTACAATCTGATTGTTTTCAAGTCCAACGTGAACAATTTTTGTCGCATGTGTTGCAAAAAATATGTGCGCACTTGCACGTACAACAATGGCTACCACTTATAACATAAAGATTACATTGTTTAATATTCAGAAAACTACTCATTTGTGGAAAATTTAAATGCAATATTTTATGTTATAAGTGGTGACGATTGTTGTAAGCGCAAGTGCACGCATATATTTTTTTATTACATGAAACCTGTGGAAAAGTAACTTTTCAGTAGTGTGAAAACTAGTTAAAATGCGATATTCGTTTTCAGCACACCTGGAAACCCCAAGAAAACAAGTTTTTTAAGGTAGGATTTGTGTTGATCTACCTGACCACAATTACTCATTTTACGTTAAATTGTGTTCATTTTATGTTAATCCCCCCCCCCACAAAAAAAAAAAAAAGATGGCCATAAAGTGGATGCTTATTTTACATTAAAATAATATGGAAGTGATCCCCCACTTTTTGAAACTATAATTTCTTCACATCTTGGAAATTACATGTTTCCTGGAATTTCAAACTTTATTTTCGTTTTCAGCGCCTTTGAAAACCTATGTGGTCATTTTAAAGGATTTTTGGGGCTTGGAAACATGCTGCACCTTTACCAAAACTTTAGACTTGGAATTTTATTCTATTTAAATCTTTTAAAAATTAATTATTTTTTAGAATTCTGGTTTTTAGTTGTAATTAAACTAATTATAATATATATATTATTGTGAAAAAAACAAAACAAAAAAAAAAAACATTGATTTTGTTTTTTTTAAAACATAATATTGATTTTATGTCTATTTTTTATTTACAACTTTACGGTAAGTAAAAAAATTAATATTTTTTAATTATTTAAACACTTCAGCTTTATAAAATGTTGCAATTTTTATGCACTTAAATTTATTTTGTTTAGTTTTCGTAATATGAAATATAGGGGAGGGGGAAGAACACCTAAAAAAACATATTTCCCTCATATGAATAAGTATTGAAAATTTAATGAAAATCCATTAGTTGATTTTTGCTAGATTTTTTAAACATGGGTATGTTTACGGCTTCAAAATGATAACTATATAGGAACGTTGTTTTAAGGCGTCGATAATGTAAACACGATTTTAGTCTCACATTTGCATATGCTGCAAATTAAAAAAAAATATATTAGCAGTTCATTTGGTTCTTTTTTTAATGGTACAAAAGTTAGGATGATAATATTAAATTAGTTACATTGTGTTATGTATGAAGGGACAGATGGTTAAATCTGTGGCGCATGTTGGAAGTACCTATTATACTGATAGCAGTGTCAGAAATCGCCATTAAAAAATGCATGATAAAAACTTGAATAATTAGGACTTACTAGCTTTCGAAGCTTATAACTACTTGAAAAATGTAATTCAAATCTTAATTTCTTGTCAATAAAAGGAACAAAGACCAAATTTTAAAATAATAATAGGTTTAATAGCAAAATATGCAATATTTGTTTTTTTAAATCGTTTTTTTTTAAAAAGATTTCAATAAAATCAACGAATTTTAACTTACTTCAAATATAAATATATATAAATTCCAAAAAAATGACTTACCTATAAAAAATATTAATCAATGGATACTTCCATTCTTCATTGTTAATAATTTCTCCATATTTATATTTTATATTCCATGTAGTTTTTAAATAAAATATTTTTTAAGCAAGGATTCAAAATGGTCACAACTGGAAGAAAGGGGAGAAAAACGTCCCCCTTTCTTCGAGTTGAGAACTTTGGTGGCCTGTAAGCGCCAGAATTAATCTCCCCTTTCTATTTCTGGCATGTGTTGGCTGTAAACAAGAGTTAGTCAATATGGGCCATCGTAACTTGAAAAATGATCACATTCCACTTATCAGTTTTTGCCATTTAAAAAAATTCCACTCAAACTATTTTCCATTTTTTTTTTTTTTAATTCTCTTAAATAAATACATGAGTTTTTGATTTAATATATTTTATTTCTTCTTTATGGAGTGATTTTTTTTTTTTTTTTTTATCTAAAAAACACATTGAATGAAGCAGAAAAAAATTGTTGTAGGAATCCAATCTTCAGGACAAAATTTTAAAAATGTGAGGTTTCACTTTAAAAAAAAAAATCGACGTGGTTTAAAAAAAAAAAGGATTTTAAACTTTTGACTTTACAGGTAAATTTGCACAAAACTATTTTTTTGTTGTTGTTGTTGTTGTTGTTTTAAATTAGATTATTTTATTTACTGATCTTTTATCTTCAATTTGTGATATATAAATTCTGAGGTGAGAAAATTAATTATTTTCATTTTAAAATGGGTGGTGGGTGGGGGGTGAACTAAAAAAAACAAAAACAAAACGTTTGCCTAGAATATTATACTCGGTTTATTGGAAAGAGCATTAAACCTGCAAATATAGAATTGAACCAGAACCAATAGAAAAATTTTGATAGATTTTTAAATTAAAAAAAAATTTAACTCATAAAATTCAATTCATTTTATGCAGAAAAAAAATGGCTGCATGAGCGCACGCAGGCACTTTGTAAACACTGTTTTTTTTTTAAATAAAAAATAATATTTCTATTATTTTTCAAAAAACTTTAATAGTTTATTTTGGAAATATATTATATAAAGAAATTAAACAAACCACTTTAAAAAGATAAATTACGAGTTTTGTATATTTTATTCGCAGTTTTGTGTTAAGGGTGTCAAAAATTCCCAGAAAATTCTGAGACACTAAGGCCCAGAAAATTTTGGTGCTTCTACAGAATTCGAACCGAACTGACTTTTGCTGAATTAAACATAAGATGTAGATTAAGTTTAGTTCGAGGTAAACAAAAGTTTGTTTCAAATTCTGTAGAATTACAAAAATTTCGGAACTTACATGGTCAGTTTCGAGTCGCTGATTCAGTCTCGGAAATGGCCGAAGCAGTTTATGATTTAACAGGAGTGGAAACAGATAAACACCATTAAGTATGGTCAAGATTTTTTGGTGCTAGTGCAGAGAGTGATCCGCGCTATTTTTTTAAATCGTATTTCCAAGTTTAATTAAAGTTTTATGATATGTTTTTTTATTCAATTGTAAGGTTGAAGTAATAGGTACAAAACACCCTCTCCTCCCCATGTTAAGAATGGCTTTTTAAATAATAACGTTATTATTTACGTCCGGATCACGCTCTAGTACCGATTTTTTAAAAAAATATTAGCCCCTCCAAATTATGAAAAGAAACAAAAAGGAAAGAAAAAGTGACATTTAAGCCGTCACACATTTTCGGAAGTGACTTGTCATACTCAGGATTGGCGACGTAAGTACTGACATTGTTTGGGTGTCTATTCATTACAAGAACCAATAAACAATCTACATAATCATGATCGAAAATAAATCATATTTTTATTTCTATTTGGTTGCACTTGATAATCGTCGAAAAATGACATTACTATTTTTTATCAACTTTACACAAGAAAAATACTCTCAAAACTGCAAACGTGACCATGTTTCAATATATATGCATAATAAAGGTGGGTTTTGAATAAGCTTTAAGATTTGAAACTAGTCATAAACTTTAGGACTATCTTTATGGCATATATTTTCAGATCCTAATGGCTGCGATTAAATAGCATTTGTATAAAATTATAATTTTAGCGATTTAAAATAAGATTAATAAAACGAAACGAAACTATTTACAACTTTCATATCTTCAATCTCCACCGCTTCCGCTTCAGTGAAGCTTCACATATCAATTCACGTAGAATCAATAAAAAAAAATAAAATTCAACCCAGTCACAAGATTTATTTATTACAAATCAAAAACCTTTCATCTAAATTTGTTAAAATGCTAATTCCGTATCGAATTGTACTTACTTGGCTAAAATTCGGTAACATAATAGTAATAGTAGTAGTCGGCAGCTGAAATTAAAAATAATCTTTATGAGAAAAGGGAGATAACAACGTATGGAGAAAAAAAAGAAAAAGACACAATACGAAATTGTACGACGCGAAATTTAATTTTAGATTTTTTATTTAGAATAACTATCCTTCCCACTGCGATAATGTTAGATACAAGATCAATTTATAGTGGCAAATTTAACTCCCCACCCTGAATAGGTGCAAAATTTGCCCTGATCAGATCCTTTGATATTTTTAGTCGGGGCACATAATTAAAAAAACAAAAAAAAATTTTTTTCAAGCATTTAAGTATATATTTATTTTAGTATTCAATATCAAGTATTGACACCGTGGATTTATGGTTATTCTTGGGTTAATGAAGAGAAAGCCCCCCCCCTCTCTCTCTCTTTGGAATATATATATATATATACACTTTAGTTTTAACACTTCTAGTGTTATCAAGAAACAAAAAATTACTTTTGGTATTTTTTTACGACCTGCCCCAAGTATAACACCCCAACCTCCCCATGTTAAGAACGGCTTTCGAGGTTTGGGGTGTTTATTCCAAAAGCCGTTCTTAACATGGGGAGGTTGAGGACACGTATTAAAAATTTACCTTACTTTTAAACAACAAAAAAATAACACTTCCTGAATTATCAAATAATAAAAAATATTTAAAAAAAAAAAAATTTAGTTTTAAGACTTGTTTTACGACGAAACAAAAAAATTAAAAAATAATACTTTATAATATATAATTTGGCTATTTTGACCGAGAGCGTTCGAAAAACTGATGACCTAAATCAGCTGGTAAATCAAAATTGCGAAATATGAAATGTCGGGCATAAAACGAAACACGCGTTTTTTTTTTGTTTTTTTTCGTCTTCTCTTTTCCGACTATTACGTACGAAGAAATGGTTTAAAAAAAAAAAAAAAAAAAAAAAAAGCAGTATGTATTTAAAAAAAAAAGAAGAAAAAAAAAGGGCGCTTCTACACTATTTGGGCGAAATTTCGGAAATCATAATACTGAATTTCACATGAAAACAATGATATCTACGTATTCCTCTTTTTTTTTCTTGGTAATTGTACAGTTTAATCAAGACACTAAAAAAATGAAAATATCGAAAAAGGTTATATTGTATGTATCTGTTTTGGGCTGAAGATCTCCGAAAAAAAAAAATTCATTTAATTTGATCGAGTAGTTTATTTTTACAACAGAAAAACACGTTTTTACGAGAGCGCGTTGAAGTCAGCTATTATGAAATTTGTTGAACACACCACGGGGAGATAACTCCAGTTAAAGCGCCAACACTCCCTCCCCATCTTTATTACTAGCTTTCGAACCTTTTGCTCGGTATCATAACAAATTGTTTTTTGTTTTTTTCGCTATAAAATAAAAACTACTCGATGAAATTAAGTAAATTTTTTTATCGGAGAACTTCGTTTCATAACGAATACGTACAATATAACCTTTTTTTTCTCGATATTTTCATTTTTTAATGTCTTGATTAAACTGTACAAGTACCCTTTTTAAGATGATTATATCAAAAAATTACGAAAATTGATAAGATAGAAAATTATTGGCACTTATACATGACAGTTACATGAGGCGAATATTTGGATTTTAGCTTCAAGAACCGCCGACAGATGTCGCGTGTCAGGGGTCGATAACTCTTCCTTTTCTAAAAGTGCAACCTAAAATGATATTTTTATACAATCTTTCTGTATAAAAAAAAAGTTTCATACAATAAATATTTCGATTTTCAAATATTTTTGTGCTATTTATTTCGTAATTATATATTTTTGCATTATCGCAAACACTTGTTTATATTTGAGGTTCATATAATGGCCGCAACATGGCAGTTCTCTTTCTAAGAACAGGGGTCGATAACTCATCTCCAATACTAATATGTAATTGTCATACAGACGTGCCAAATTATTTATAAAAATAAAAAATAGAACTTTTTTTTTTTATCCGAAACCTTCATTTATCGACTACAAAATATCATCCCAATTCTGTAGAAGCACCCAAATAAATGTTATCGAAGATCATGAAAGTTACTCTTCTACTTATCCGATTAAGTTTTAGTGTTTTTACGAACTTTATAGCCAACAAATGTCCGCTACTGGACACTTTTACGCACATAATTTTTTTAAAACAATTCATTCTGTTTTTCCGACTAATAAAATAAATAAAAATCAAGGTACAACAGAACACCGACCAATAAATTTTTTTATTTTTTATTTTAAAGGTTTTCGGGGTCGCCGACAACGAATCTGATATTCAAACCCGTCGCAAATTTACCGTTTGCATGGTATTAACCCCTGAACCCTTGCACTATTTTGTGCCAACTCACCGCACCGCCATCGTTTATGCTATTCTTACATGATGCATTCGCGCATGGACGCGTGTTGTAAGGTGACTTGTCATATTGCGAAAGAATTGTTGGTACTAGCGCAGAGAGTGATCCGTGCTGAAATAATAACGTTATTATTTAAAAAGCCATTCTTAACATGGGGAGGGGAGAGTGTTTTGTACCTATTCTATACTTCAACCTTACAATTGAATAAAAAAACATATCATAAAACTTTAATTAAACTTGGAAATACGATTTAAAAAATAGCGCGGATCACTCTCTGCACTAGCACCGAATTATTTTAGCAGACATTTCAAATAACAGTCTTCAGAAACAAAAAAATGTGGTTCATTTTTCTGTGTTACGTTGTTTTTTTATGCTTTTTAATTGATCTAAAAATATGATTTTTTTAGGGGAGTATTCGGGTTTGTTTTACTGTACACATAGATTCGAAAAAGTTGTCAAAAAACAAATATAGAACAAATAAATGTTATCAAAGGCAAGATAAGTTACTTTTCTACTAAACTGGATATATTTTTTGTGTTTTTATTCAATGTAACATGTTTATTCAGCTCGAAAAACATGCAGTGTTTACCGATGTATTGGAAAATTCAAAATGGCGGCCGACTGTCTCTTTAACATGGTAAGTTTGGGAAAAGATGTTATAAATAATAAACTAGACGAAATACTATTAAAAAACAACCGAATATATGTCAACTTATGTCACGGTAACATATATTGAGCGAATTTCTAACAGTATTTTGTCTAGTTTATTATTTATAATACCTTTTCCCAAACTTACCCTCTTCGAGAGAGAGTCGGCCGCCATTTTGAATTTTCCAATACATCGGTAAACACTATGTTTTTCGAGCTGAATAAACATGTTAAATTGAATAAAAACACGTGAATTATATCCAGTTTGGTAGAAAAGTAACTTATCTTGCCTTTGATAACATTTATTTGTTATATATTTGTTTTTTGGCAACTTTTTCGAATCTATGTGTACAGTAATACAAACCCGAGTATTCAATTATAGAACTTGTACAAACAGGTGCTTGCTTCTGCAGTTTAATTTACCGTTTTTTCGAAAGTACCCCCCCCCAATTTACCGTAAATAACGCGCCGAACAACTGTTTAATTTTTCACAAAAAATCTATTTACATTGGGGGTAGGGCGTGGGGACGGGTGGTGTCGCGTGCGCGCGACACCAACCGTCCCCCCATGCTCCATCCACGCCCTACCCCCAATGTAAATAGATTTTTTAAAAAATTAAACAGTTCTTCTGCTCGGTTTATGTTCGGCGCGTTATTTACGGAAAAAACGGTAAATTAAACTTCTGAGATGCAGTGCAATACGACATTTAAGAGGTGCATCTCAGATGCACCTCTTAAATGTCGTACATTGAATAACGCCCCCCCCCTAAAAAACAAAAACAAAATATAAAAATGCTTTTGCAAATCGCTCGTAAAAACTTAACTTATTTTTTTTTAGATCAATTAAAAAAGCATAAAAAACTACGTAACACAGAAAAATGAACCACATTTTTTTTGTTTCTGAAAACTTATTTTTTCAAATGTCCGCTAAAAAATTCTTCCGCGATGTGACAAGTCACCTTACTACGCGCGTCCATACGCGAATGCATCATGTTCATGTAAGAATAGCATAAACGATGGCGGTGAGTTGGCACAAAATAGTGCGAGGGTTCAGGGGTTAATACCATGCAAACGGTAAATTTGCGACGGGTTTGAATATCAGATTCGTTGTCAGCGACTTCGAAAACCTATAAAAAAAATTTTATTCGTCGGTGTTCTGTTGTAGTTAAAGTAAACATTTACCAAAATCAACTGTTGTTTTGATAACATTTATTCAAAATAAGTAGTTTCAAAAGTACAACTACCCCCCCCCAAGTGTCGATTTTATTTATTTATTTATTTTATTATTTTTATCCAAATTTCAGTTATGAACCATTCTCTTTTAGTAAAATTCATTGAGTGCGTACGGCGGTTATATGAGAAAATAAAGCTGTGTACGTATTATAAATGTTTTTCTGTGTCTTATGTTACACATTAGTACATTAGGGGTCATTTCGAGTTAAAAGTTTATTTACTGCACCCAACTGAACTAGAGAAAATTATGATTTAAATGTGCATGTCTCGTCTAAATAACTAACGATGAATATCTAATATGGCCGACCAGGTCAGATCGAACGTACAGGAAAACGAAATGAAATTGACAACTTCTAAACAAAAATGAGTACCTTTTATTTTCAAGAAGAAGAAGAAGAAAATTTACTCGACGAGAACACGACTGTTTTTGCTTTAATAATTATTTTTTATTCAAACGTAACAAATAAAATTTTCAATTTGGCTTGAACTTTACGGTTTTCGGATTATTTATTATTTTTATTATTGTTTTTTAGCCGGATTTAACAAAAATAAAACAAAAACAATTTTGGTGCTTATGCTACCGTTATTTTTTATGGTTTAAATGCCTTCTTAAATGTTTGAAATGTTTCTAATGTTTTTACCTATAACTATAATCTCTCCCCCCCCCCACAAAAAAATAAAACATAAAATAATCCGACAAGCGCAAAGTGCAAGTAATAAATAAATAAACAAAAAGGCCAGTTGTCAATTTGGTCTCATTTCGTTTTCCGGTACGCTCGATCTGACTTTTTGATCACCCGTCTGGTCGGCCATATTAGATATTCATCGTTAGTTATTTAGACGAGACATACACATTTAAATCATGATTTTCTCTAGTTCAGTTGGGTGCAGTAAATAAACGTTTAACTCGAAGTTACGCCTAATGTACAACATAAGATACAGAAAAGAAACATTTATAATGTATACACAGCTTTATTTTCTCATATAACCACCGTACGCAATACGCACTCAATGGATTTTACCTCTCTTTCATTAGCTAGAACGCATGTTTCGTTTCATATGCTCGGCTCGACGTTTCATATTTCGCAATTTTGATTTACCAGGTGATTTCGGCCATTATCTTTTCTTTTTTTTTCCGAACGCCTATAATTTATATAATTAAATATTTTTTTGTGGTACTCATGCAGTCCATGCACTTATCCATGCTGAAATAATAACGTTATTATTTAAAACGCCATTCTTAAATGGGGAGGGAAGGGTGTTTACTGTTTTGTATCTATTCTGTACTTTAACCTTACAATTGAATGGAAAAACATATCATAAAACTTGGAAATACGATTTAAAAAATTGCGCGGATCAGTAAGTGCATTAGCACCTTTTTTGTTTCGTCATAAAACAAGTGGGTAATGTTGACCGGTCCTTATGGGTGTAATTCAGCTCAAGAAAATAGTTCGCCTCGAAGCAAAACATCAAACCGGAAATGAAAATATGAAACGAAACGAAACATTTCGTCCTCGTCGTATTATTATTATTATTATTATTAGTAGTAGTAGTAGTAGATAATGTGAACGGAATGTGACCGCCGCTTTCGAGGCAAAAAATTAACCCTTTCAATATTATATGAAAAGTAACTAACCTCGTGAAACTATTTGATTTTTTTTTAAATTCTAATTCTTTTCATTATAAAAAAAAGTCTAATTGTTTGAACCGTTAAATTTTAAAAATTATAATTCTTTGAACTGTTTGATGTGTTTATTTGGTACTCCTTGGGCGTTGAGTTCCATGGCGACCAGCAGAAAAATTTAACAACAGAACACTGACCAATAAAATTTGTTTTCTTTAAGGTTTCCGGGGTCGCTGACAACGAATCTGATATTCAAAACCGTCGCAAATTTACCGTTTGCATGGTATTAACCCCTGAACCCTCGCCAACTCATCGCCATCGTTTATGCTATTCTTACATGATGCGTTCGCGCATGGACGCGCATAGTAAGGTGACTTGTCACATCGCGGAAGAATTTTTTAGCAGACATTTAAAATAACAGGAAAGTTTTCAAAAACAAAATGTGGTCCATTTTTCTGTTACGTAGTTTTTGATGCTTTTTTTAATTGATCTAAAAAATTAAGTTTTCACGAGCAGTCTGTCTACAAAAGCATTTTTATTTTTTGTTTTTTTTTTAATTTTTTTTGGAGGGCAGGGGAATTATAAAATTCGTACAATATTTAACAGGTGCTTGCTTCTGCAGTTTAATTTACCGTTTTTCCATACCCCCCCCCCCAATGTAAACAGAATTTTTGTGAAAAATTAAACAGTTCTTCTCGGTGTATGTCGGCGCATTATGATGAGTTGATACAAAATAGTGCGAGGGTTCAGGGATTAATACCATGCAAACGGTAAATTTGCGACGGGTTTGAATATCAGATTCGTTGTCAACAACCCCGAAAAACTATTAAAAAAAAAAAAAAAATTATTGGTCGGTGTTCTGTTGTAGTTAAAATAAACATTTCATTGAACTTTTCTGCTGGTCACCATGGAACTCAACGCCCAAGGAGTACCGTTTATTTTTCCCCCCAAAACAATTTGGTACTTTTGCAGAGAATGATCCGCGCTGAAATGATAACGTTATTATTTAAAAAGCCATTCTTAACATGGGGAGGGTGTTTTGTACCTATTCTGTACTTTACAATTAAATAAAAAACAAAAAAAACTTTAATTAAACGTGGAAATACGATTTAAAAAATAGCGCGGATCACTCTCTGTATTAGCACCACAATTTTTAAAATTAAAATTATTTTTAAAAATTCTAAATTCTTTCAACTGTTGAATTTTTTAAAATTCGCAATTTTTAATTCTTTGCAATTCGCAAATATTAAACAAATAACATAATTTTACAGGGTTAATCTCATGGAACTGTTTGATTTTTAAAAAGATCCTTTGAACTGTTTAATTAAAAATTTCTAAATTTTAATTCTTTGCACTCAGTGCACTGTTTAATTTTTTTCAAAATCTAATTCTTTTGAACTGTTTTTTAATTCTAATTCTTAAACGTTATCCATAGTAATAAATAATATGCAAAGGGTTTTTTTTTTTTTTAAATTACATTTTCACCCCAAACAAGGCACATTGCCACTTTGGTGTAGGGGGCTACTATCAGGGGAAACATCTACTGGGGTACTATGTAGGGATTTGGGCAGCGAGATGTTGGTTCACGTTGCACTTGAACTTATGCATGTCAGTACAGTTGGGGAAGCAGTGACCTGGAATGGAATTCCAAAGTCTAGCAGTTCTGGGGAAGAAACTACTGGAGTAGAAAGATCTTTTACATCTAAGGATCTCTACAGTGTGGGGGTGGGATTTTGCAGCTTGTCGGGTCTGTCGAGGGTGTTTACGTCGTGGGGGCACAAGTGCTTGCAGTTCATCAGAGCATTCACCATTATAATACTTGTAGAACAGGCAGAGGGATGCAACGTTTCGACGATGGGACAGAGGCTGAAGCTTAGATGCCAGTTTAGGGCCTATCAGATTTGCGACTTTCTTTTGAACCCTGTCAAGGAGCGAGAGACTAGTAGCCGATGCACCAGCCCAAATATGACAGCAATACTCCATACATGGGCGAATAATGGCCTTGTAGAGGTACAGGATACTTTCGGGTGTTAGGAGTTTTCTAGCACGGTAGAGAGAGCCCATCTTCCTCGCAGCGGCCCTGGCAATGCTCTCGATGTAATTGTTCCAGCTGATGTTTCCTGTGAACGTTAGGCCAAGGAGCTTGACAGACGTACTCTCAGATAAAGAGTCGTTGGCCATTGCTATAGGTGGTAGAGAAGGTTTCTTGTAATTATTGAATGAAACCAGTTTTGTCTTGGCGGCATTGAACGTGACCATCCATTTTTGTCCCCATTCCACTACTGATTGGAGGTCATCCTCTAGTGTTTCTGCCATTACTTTAGATATATGTTCATTTGTTTTCCTGTCGTGCCTGCTATAGAGTGTGGTGTCATCAGCATATATACCCATCTCAGAGGCAATTTTGTCGGGGAGGTCATTTATGAATATCAGGAACAGCAGAGGTCCAAGGATAGACCCCTGGGGCACTCCCGCATTTATATCATATTGTTTAGATGTACGACCGTCGAGGACAACCTGGATTTTTCTCTTATCTAAGAAGGATTTAATTATGTTAAGTATTCTACCAGTGATACCGTATGATCTAATCTTCCTGAGGAGACCCTCATGCCATACCCTGTCAAAAGCCTTGGATATATCTAGAGCTACCGCTCTGCCCTCTCCCGCTTTGTCCAGTGAATGGTATATGTGTTCAGAGATTACAGTGAGGATGTCTGCCGTGGAACGGGCTTGTCTAAATCCATATTGCTGGTCGGTCAGAAGTTTAGCATCTGTAAGGTGATGGACTAATTAAGGTCTCAAATATTTTGGCAAAAAGTGGGAGGCGGCTAATAGGGCGATAATTTAATGGGTCAGTTCTTTCGCCAGAATTCTTGAATACTGGTACCACAGAAGCAGTTTTCCAACAGCCCGGAAAGCAAGATTCATTAAGGCATTTGTTGTAGAGTTTGGAGAGAACTGGAGCTACTTCGGCTGAGCACTTTTTTAATAGCACAGCTGGGATGAGGTCGGGTCCACATGCTTTTGAAGTGTCAAGGTTTTTTATGATAGCATGCACCTGAGCAGGGGTGATTATTAGATCGTCAAGCGTGGCGTCTGTCCGCATAGGAAATTGAGGTAGGGGGTGGTTTAGAGGGTCCAGTGTGGAGTTTGAGGCAAACCGACTGGCAAGCATGTTAGCCTTCTCGGTTGCTGAGCAAAGAACCTCGTGATTGTTGGTTAGTGGGGGAATTGTTGATTGCCCATTATTTACTACACTGTTGTAGATTTTCCAGAAGTTACGAGTTCCTAGTTTTTGTGCTTCGATGCGTTTTTTAGTGGTTTCCGTAAATTCCCTCTTAGCTGTCACTATTTTTTTCTTAACGTTACTTCTAGCTTCTATGTACTTCAGTCTGTTTGAACTGGACTTATGTCGGTTAAACCTGCGGAATGCATGCTGCCTTTGGGCAATGGCAGTTGCGCAAGTCGAAGTAAACCATTGGGGAGAGTGGAGTTTGCTATAGAATTTCCGCATGGGAACATGCGCTTCGATTGCAGTTTTGAAACATTCAGTGGTCTCGGTTGCACACTGTTCAGCAGGAAGAGAAAAAATATTTCCCCATGGGGCGTCTCTGATAAGATCTCTGATGGCTTCCCAGTCAGCCTTTTTATAATATCTCGTTGTTTTGAGCACTGGCTCTTCAGTTTTGGGTCTAGAGTTTAGGGCGATTTCAACCATTATCACCGCATGATCAGCGTTCCCAAGTGGGCTGTCGGCTTTCGTTACACAGTCATCAGGAACTGTGGTCAAAAACAGATCTAATAGTGATGCGTGTTGTTCTTCCTGATCAGGGAAGCGGGTTGGAAAAGTAACAATTTGCGATAGGGAGTGAGATACAGAGAAGCTATGAGTTGCGCTGCCTGCTGCATCTGTGTAAGTAGAGAATTCAAGCCAGTTTTTGTGATGAACATTAAAGTCACCAAATACATGTACTTGGGCGCTAGTGTCGAAGGAGAGTGCTGTGTCTATGCTGTCAGATACTTTGTTTATTATGGTGCAGTCTTGGGTCGAGGGAGAGCGGTAGAGAAAGTAAAAGTAGATAATGTTGTGTTGCATGATTAGTCTAAAGCACATAAAGGCTTGATCATCCGTTTCTAGGTTTGTTTCTCTAGTCAAGGGAAGGGTATTACAAATGTAAACGCCAAGTCCGTGCATATGTCTGTCAGAGTCCTTACGGCAGAGTGGGAGATATCCAGGCATGTTAAAGTAGTTAGAGGGGATGGAGGAGTGTAGGTTAGTCTCACTTAGTGCTAAGATATCCGGGGTATTTGTTAGGAGAAATGCTTCAACATCAGCTAAATTAGTTCTAAGCCCACGGATATTTGTGAATGCAAACCTCAAGGGAGGAGGCAAGTTGGATTTGTTTGACCCTAAGCCTGGTTTAAGCTTATTTTTAGGTTGTACTGTCATCATTTTTTAACGAGTTTCAGTTAGGTTAGGGGAAGCCGAACAGGAGGTTATGCAGAATATCACACATGCATCACAAGTAGACCATCAGCTGACCCTCCATCAACTAGGACTGTGGCCTCAGGAAAGCCCACCGGAGATGAGTGCAGGGTCCCTTTCCATGCGCGCCATGGCACTGCAAACATCCCGATATTATACAACTGTTGATGGAGCAGCCGCTCTAAGCGCTACCAAAGAGTTAGGGCTCCTGTACTACCAGTCGGAAACAGCAGCCAGTAACTGTCAATCCGGTACCCTCAACCCATCAGAGGAAGGTCAACCCAATCTAATTGCTCAGGCATATATGGTACTCAAGCATTCTCAAGTGCCCAGCTTTAGGGGTGGCGTGTGTCGGGAGTGGGGGAAACGGCGTTCATTGCCCTAGACAAGTTAATATTTTGCTTCGACACCAGCCACAGAGTATGACGTAACACATGTTTATCCCGAACTCAGAACGACGCTGGATCTTCGGACCCCATCCGTTCACATTATCCTTATTATTATTTTTTTTTTTCTTCCATTTTTCTCAGTTATTTCACGGCCAGCGAAATATATCTCTGTAGCCGTGGTTATTTACTATCGAAATGAAACAGCTTTATTTATTTTTTTCATTTTAAGTATCTTTCTACCCCCCTCCCCCCCAAAAAAAAGATCCTTTAAAATTACTACTATAGTAGGTTTTCGGGGTGCTGAAAACGAAAATAACATTTAAAATTCAAGGAAACAAATAGTTTCTAAGATATAAAGAAATTATAGCTTCAAAAAGTGTGAAACCTATAAAAGTGGTAATTTTAAAGTAAATTGTGGAGGTGGACCTAATGTAAAAATTTACCATTTATTTATTTATATATGTGATTTACATATTGCAACGCAATTATCCAAAAAAGCGGTGATAAAATAAATAAATAAATTCACTTTTTAACTTTATTTACTTTTTTGTTGTTGAGTTTCAAATATTGTGTAGCACTTTGCCTCAAACTCCACATTGAACCCAGCACACCACTCTTCCCTGACTTTGCTTTGCGGACAGACGCCACATTAGATGATTTGAAAATCACCTCTTCTCAGGTACATGGTATCATAAAAAACTTAGACACCTCAAAAGCATGTGGACCCAATCTCGTCCCGGCTGTACTATTAAAAAAAATGCTCCGCTGAGATTGCTCCAATTCTCTCCAAACTCTACAACAAATGCCTTAACGAATCTTGCTTTCCTGACTGCTAGAAAACCGCTTCTGTAGTACCAGTTTTCAAGAATTCTGGTAAAAGAACTGACCCATTAAATTATCGCCCCATTAACCGTCTCCCACTTTTTGCTAAAATATTTGAGTCCTTAATTAATCAAGCTCTAGTCCATCACCTTACAGCTGCTAAAATCTTGACCGACAAACAATATGGATTTGGGCAAGCCCGTTTGACAGGGTATGGCACGATGGTCTTCTAAGGAAAATTAGATCATATGGTATCACTGGAAGAATACACAATGTAATTAAATCCTTTTTAAGTAAGAGAAAAATCCAAGTTGTCCTCGACGGTTGTACATCTAAATAATATGATATAAATGCGGGAGTACCTCAGGGGTCTATCCTTGGACCTTTATTATTCGTTTCTGAGATGGGTATATTTACTGATGACACCACTCTTTATAACAGGCACGAGGGGAAAACAAATGAACACATATCTAAGGAAATGGCAGAAACACTAGAGGATGACCTCAAATCTGTAGTAGAGTGGGGACAAAAATGGATGGTCACATTCAATGCTGCCAAGACTAAGCTTGTTTCCTTCAATAATTACAAGAAATCTTCTCTACCACCAATAGCAATGGCCAAGAACACATTACCCGAAAGTACTTCCTTTAAACTTCTCGGCCTAACGTTTACAGGGAACATGAACTGGAATAGATACATTGAAAGCATTGCCAAGGCTGCTGTGAAGAAGGTAGGCTCTCTCTACCGTGCTAGAAAACTACTTATGCCTGAACGTCTCCTGTACCTCTACAAGGCCACCATTCGCCCATTATGGAATACTGTTGTCACATTTGGGCTGGTACATCTGCTACTAGTCTCTCACTCTTGGACAGGATTCAAAAGAGATTCGCCAACCTGATAGGTCCCGAACTGTCATCTAAGCTTCAGCCTCTGTCCCATCGACAAAATGTTGCATCCCTCTGCCTGTTCTAAAAGTACTTTAATGGTGAATGCTCTGACGAACTAAGCACTTGTACGCCCTCGACGTGAATACCCCCAACAAATCCGACAAGCAGTTAAATCCCACCCGTTCACAGTAGATATCCCTAGGTGTAAGAAAGCCTTCTACTCCAATAGTTTCTTCTTCAGAACTACTAGACTTTGGAACTCTCTTCCGGGATTCTGCTTTCCCAAGTTCAAGTGTAATGTGAACAGACATCTTGCTACTCATTTCCCTTCATAATACACCTGCAACTTATGTCTCCGATAGCAGTCTCCTACTTCAAGTGGAACTGTGCCTAGTTCGGGGTGAAAATTGAATAATAAAAAAAAGCACTTACTTTTAATTATTTTATTCTATGACGTGTGAGTTTTGAAATTTACATATTGCAACGCAATGATTATCCAAAAAAAAAAGTGCTTTTTTGTTGTTGTTTAAAAGTCATCTGTAACTCCGTTTCATTCTATAACCAACTGTATCCACATCCTATGCGGAAATCTATTCTGCAGATCCATATACCACCCCCCACACCTATTCAGCATGTATTTTATAATTACTTTTCATGTATATCAATGTTTAACATTCATTTGTATGATAAATATACTCACATATACACTCTACCAGCTTTATTTATTTTACTCACGTTAACTCCTAACAAGGCATATCACCACTTGGACGTAAAAGGTTACTTTTTGAAACCATGTCTAGGAAAGATTAGCAAGACGTCGATTTATGTTACATTTAAACTTGTGCATATCAGTACGACAAGGAAAGCAGGTAGCGGGGAGGAAATTCCAAAATCTAGCTATTCAAGGGAAAAGACTATTAGAATAGAAAGTGTTTTGGCATCTAGGGACCTCAACAGTGAAGGGGTGAGATCTTATTGCTAAATGGGTTTATTGGGGATATGTACGGGGTACAAGTGCAATGAGTTCATCAGAACACATTCCATTAAAACATTCACAGAGATGCAACATTGTGACGATGGGACAAGAGCTGGAGTTTAGTTGAGAAAGTGCGACCGATTAGATTGACAACTATTTTTTGAACCTATCCAAGTTGGAGAGGCTAGTGGTAGATAAACCAGCCCAGATGTGAAACAATACTCCATGCATGAGCGAATGGTGGCCTTGTAGAGGTACGGGATACTCTCAGGTGTGAGTAGTCTTCTAGCACGATAGAGGGAACCCACCATCTTTGCAATGTCTTCTATGTATTTGCTCCAATTCATATTGCCCACAATATAAAATATGGTAAAATAGTCCCAAAATAGGAGTTTGAAAGGTAGAATTCTCAGGTAAGGTGTTATTTTTCATCGATATAGGCAGTTCGAGAGGTGTCATATAATTGTTAAAGGAAAGCAGCTTAGTTTTACTAGCATTAAATTTAACCATCCATTTGCGTCCCCATTCAACCATGGTCTGGAGGTCATTTTCTAATGATTCTCCCATTGTCTTAGATTTATGTACACCTGTTCTTTCCTAATGCATGTTATAGAGCAAATATACCCATCTCGGACACAATATTATCAGGGAGATCGTTTTTGAATATCAGGAATAATAATCGTCCAAGGATCGACCCCTGAGACACTGCTGCATTAATGTTATGCTACTTGGATGTATGGCCATCAATGACAACCTGTATGCTTATATTGTCTAAGATGGATCTAATTATATTTAGTATACGTCCAGTTATAACATACGATTTAATTTTCATTAGCAGCCTTTTGTGCCAGACTTTATCAAAGACCTTGGATGTATCAAGGGTTACAACTGTGGCTCCACTAGCTTTATCTAGTACATAGTAAATGCATTCACAGATAAATTTTAAAATATATGCAGTAGAATGACATTGCCTGAATCCATACTGTTTGTCAGAGAGAAGATTTGCTTTGCAAGGTGGTGAACTAGTGCTTGATTAATTAAGGTCTCAAAGATTTTAGTGAAGAGGGGGAAGAGATTAATGGGGTGATAATTGAGAGGGTCTGTTCTTTCATCAGAATTCCTGTATATTGGTACCACTGAGGACATCTTCCAGCTATTAGGGAAGCAAGATTCAGCAAGGCATTTATTCTAGAGCTTGGAAAGTATGGGGGCTAGCTTAGTTTAACATTTTTTAATTAGTATAGCAAGAGATGAGATCAGGCCCCCACGCTTTTGAGGTGTCTAAGTTTTTTATGATATTGCAGACATGAGAAGGAGTGATTTTTACATCATCTAATGTGGCTTTAGTCTGCATAGGGAAATTTGGGAGGGAGTTGTTTGTTGGCTCTAAAATGGAGTTGGAGGAGAATCGCCAGGCAAGCAGTTTCGCCTTCTCCATTGCCATGCATGCAACGTTCTGGTTGTTGCTCAGTGGAGGAATTACTGATTGCTTTTTATTCACTACACTATTATAGATTTTTCAGAAATCACGAGTTCCTATCTTTGGCGATTCTATGCGTTCCCTGATTATTTCAGCATGCTTTCTTTTGGCTGTTGCTATTTCACTCTTACAATGATTTCTAGCATCTACAAATTTTACCTATTTGTATTTGACTTTTGATGTACACACTGGCGAAATGTATGCTTTGTGCCATAGCAGCTGCACAATCTGTAGTGAACCATGGGGATGAGTGGGGCTTGCTATAATACTTCCATGTGGGAACATGTGCTTCTATTCCCACTTTGCACCATTCAGTTGTCTCATTAGTACACTGTTCAGCAGGAAGAGAGAAGATATTGGTCCATGGCTTCCCAGTAAGCCCTGTTGTAGTACCTTGTTGTTTTAAGCAATGATTCCTCACCTTGAGGTTGGGATTTAAATGTGGTGTCAACAGATACCACTAGGTGGTCTGCGTTTCCAAGTAGACTGTGGGCATTAGTCACACAATCCTCAGGTGCTGCGGTGAGGAATAGATCTAGAAGTGAAGCCTGCTGAGGTTCACAATCTGGTAAGCCAGTTGTCATTACTGCCTGTGTGAGGGAATGGGCTATAGAGTAGCTATAAGTGGAGCATCCAGCTGCATCTGTGTAACCTGAGAAACCAAGCCAATTTTTATGGTGGACATTAAAGTCACCAAACGCACGTATTTGGGCGTTACTATCCAAGGAGAGTGCTGCATTTATACTATCAGAGACATGATCAATTAGGGTACGATCCTGACTTGAGGAAAAATGACAGAGAAAATATAACGTAGTGATAAAATGTTAGTCGAAAGCACATAAAAGCCTGGTCATCAGATTCAAGATTTTTCTCTTTAGTTTAAGGGAGGGTGCTACGAATATAGGCTCTAAGTGCATGCATAAATCTATCCGAGTCCTTACGGCAAAGAGAGATGTATCCTGTCATGTTAAAGTAGTTGGAGGGGATTGAAGAGTGTAAGTTTGTTTCACTTAATGCTAAGATATCCAGGAAGTTTCCTAAAAGGTAAGACTCTACATCATCTATATTACCTCTAAGCCCGCATATATTTGTGAAAGCGAGCCTCAAAGGCAGAGGCGAATTAGTTTTGTTTGGGTGGTTGTCTTGTTTTATCGTGATATTTGTTTGGGTTGTCATTTAATTATGTTTTTGTTTAATGTTAGGTTAGGGGAAAGTGGGCCTGTTTTGATGCCAAGTATACACACACACAGTGGTCCATTGTCGAGTCCAGTCTAGAATGTGTGCTCTCATGAAAGCAAACCAGATATAGCAGCAGGGTCCCTTTCCATGCGCGACATGGCTCTACAACTACCCTGATATTACACATCTGATGATAGAGCAGCCAGTCTAAGCGTTACCAAAGACAGTCGGAAACAACAGCAAGACAAACTGTCAATCAGTTACCCTCAGCATTTCAGACAAGACCGGCCCAAACAAGTCTTGTGAGCACAAGTGGCATACAAGCAAATTTTCTCAGTTTCTGAGAGAAAGAGAGAATTTTAAAATAGGGAATAGGGGAACAGAGTTCAATGTCCTAGTCAGGAAATAAGGCCAAGCACAGGGTGACTCTGGTGAGTCCCTGGTATTGTACCTTTGGCCTGGCTAATAGGCAAAGAAGAAGTGTGAAAGCCGACGATAGGAAGAGCATATCTACTTCTTAAGTAAATTACGTTTGCAAGCCAGGACTTTATTCAAGTCACTAGCTCCAGAAAGGTTGTCAACCATGACTGAGGAGGCCTCCCTCTCTGTTTTGTTATCAGTTTTCTTTCTCTTAGATGGATGATCTGACAAGATCTACGGGTCCATCACACTGGGAGGGCTAACCATGCGCCTGGTTTCTACACCAGGTATTTCTGCACCCTCGCATGGATGAAGATATTAAGTATCTTATTTGAAAGTTTTTCTCTATTCTTCATAAGCGCAAGATTGGAGATAGATTCCCCTCCAACATTTACAAGAAATTGTATCTTTTAAGTACTGTGAGAGAATCAATATGCTCTAGCAACTAATTTGTTTTAAAATAAATGAATAGGATATTAATGATAATTACTTTAATATGTAAGAGAATATAAAGCAAAGAAACAAAAGAAATGGTGGGACTAGATCTACATAAAGAGGTTCCAACACAACACATATATATATAGATGCACTTAACTTGATGTTCTTCGAGTGACCTATGTTGGTCAAGCTAAAAGACCCGTGTCTCCACGTGGAATGAATTGAGGTGCAAAGATAAGCGTTTATTTGAGAGCAGTAAGAGGGAGGGAGGGAGGGAGGATCTGCCTTAAGAGCCAAATGTGTGTTTTGATTTTAATACTTCCTTCTTTTATTTAATTGAAACGGTATAATTTTCGATTTCTATATTAATAATTTAAAACATACAAACTCATTTACCAAAGGTGATGAATGCTAGAAAAGAGATGCATGTGTATTTCCAATTTTTCTATTGTGTTTATACATATATTGCTAACTATTACTAATATATTACAAACAAATGACATGCAAGAAAAATCTGGGAAAATAGTTTCAAGTGAGTAGATAACACAGAATATAGCAATGGAATAAAATAGTACCATAATATAAATTATTTTTTTTAGTATTATCGATTTTAAAGGCAGATTAAGGGATGGTTAAAATTTTAAATAGATTTAAAGCTTTTTTTAAATGCAAGTCCATCTTACAAAATTTCATTATCATATTTTATTGTATAACATGGGGAGTAGACTCGCCAGTTAAAATCAATTCAGATAAGAATGGGAGTTTGGAAATGTGGTTTAAAATACACTATATATACATTTAAAACACAAACTAAGTTTATAGAATAAGTTAAAATAACAAAGAGATTAAAAAAATTACAATTAAATTTTATTATGCTTTCAGTTCAAAAGGGACTACAATACTTTGGTATAGGGAAATCTCTTTAGGCCATGGCATTTCGAAGCCAAACGCTTCTCTTCAGAAGTGGGGAGTAAAGACACATATTATACAGAGAAGAAATTTTTTAAAAGATAATATTGCCTTTATGGAAAGAGGATCAAAGGAAAAACATGAAGCTGTACTGAGACTAAAGCCGATTCTAGGACTGCCAGCAATCACTGTAAAGAGTAATAAAGAATGCGAGAGAGTTGTATGCTCAGTCCGTTAAGTCCAAAGTAGCTAAGCAGTAGCGTGGTTACCACCAGTTTTGGCAAATAACAAACAGGATCCTGAACTGAATCATGTGCTCTATCCCAACCATCATCAATGGACCTGAGGTAATCTCGTCAGCATCAGACAAAGGCAAAAACTATTTGTCAAGAACTTTGCAACTAATTATACCCTATGCGACTAAAGCAGTCAACCCATCGTATTTCCTCTTTTATCAGAAAACACACTATGCGACATATAAATATCTGTGCGTGATGTTGCCAAGCTAATCAAAAACCTTGATTCCAGTAAAGCAACTGACCCTGATGGCATTTCAGTTATAGTGCTGAAAAAGCTTCAACCAGAACTAGTTCCCATACTTACAAAGCTGCTTAAGCGTTGTCCTGAAGAGAATTACTTCCCAACACCCTGGAACACCTAACCAGTATGTCCTGTATTTAAGAATTCAGGTGGTCGATCATCTTCCTCTCAGTACAGACTAATAAGTCTCCTGTGCGTCATAAGCAATATGCTGGAATCTGTATTAAATGGAGAGTTAATCTTCTCAGCAAAAATAACCTTCTTAGTGACATGCAATGTGGTTTCCGTTCTGCTAGATCTACAGCAGATGTGGCAAGTTATATTTCATAGGATTAGCGAATCTCTCAACGGAGGCTTCCTTTCTAGGGCAATTGCTCTTGACCTTTGATAGAGTATGGCATAAAGGCCCACTTCACAAGATCTCCAGCTACGGTAGGTATAGCTGGAAATGTTTTCTCAATTATTAAACCATTTCTCTCTGATTTCATAAGAGTGGTTGATGGGCAGAAATCGGAACCTCACAGTATTAATGCCAGAGTCCCTCAGGGGCCAATCTTGGGCCCAACATTCTTACTGATTTACATCAATGATCTTCCAAATCACATCCTAAGATCATTCGAAGACATTTATGCTGATGACATTACCATCTATGTCAACACATCAAATTCCGTAAACGACTAAGTTCTCTTTGATTCTCTCTCCTCTGATCTGGAGCATGTGGTGCAAGCAATGGGGAAAGAAGTGGCTGGTTAATTTTAATGCATCTAAAACCAAGCTTCTATCTGTATATCATCAACGCTCTGATCTCCTACCTTGCATCAATTGAAATGAATGGCTCTCGTCTTGGGGAGGCTCCATGTTTTGACAAGCTTCTGGGCTGGAAAAATGGTGGGATCCTTTTAGCGTTCCAGTAGATATCTCACTGTTGATGCAATTCTCTACCTAAGAAAGAGTTAGGTACATCCACAGGTGGAGTACTGTTGCCACATCTGGGCCGGAGCTGCTGGAAAACTCTTATTATGCTTCGACAAAGTTCAAAATAGACTTCGTAACCTGGTGGGGGTGCTCTTTTCTCTTCCCTGCAACCTCTTTCTCACAGAAGAGACGTTACGAGCCTGTCTTTACTCTATCACTATTTTCATGGCAGGTGCCTGTCTGAGCTCCAGTATATGGTCCCCCCCCCACCAAACTTTCAAGAAAAACACTCGTCTACTTGAAACCACTATAAATAATTTCCCCCACTCTTTTTCTGTGTCCAATCCTAAACGTAGATTCCATGAACAAAGCTTCTTTCTTAAAACTACACACCTGTGAAACTCTCTTCCATTTGCCTGCTTTCCAGCTGACTACAAGTTGATCATATTCAAGCCCAACATAAACAAATTCTTAAGTAATTCAATTTACCAAATTTCCACTACTAACGATTACTAGGATATTGTCCTATTGACTACTGTACACTCATTAACCATTATCCTCGAGTGACCTTTGGGCCTTGATAAGTGATGACTCCTATGTAAGAAAAAAGAAAAAAACTATAAAGGGCTATAGTGCCATGAGTTGCCTCTTATTAATTTATGCCTGTTATTTTTTTTTCAGTGGGGGAGATAAGATTGTAATTTCTGAATCGATCCTAGACTAATCCAATTGCCAAATTCTATTTGATTCAGTAACTGGATAACTTTCAGATTACAATCCAATTGTTATCCAATGTAATCCACAGTGATCCCACTCAGAGACAGAACTTTCATTGATCTTGTGTGACATCACAACCAAAACGAAAACAATTGTCCAGACAGGATTTGCAGATATCCGACAGACCGAAATATCTTGATGAAGTGGAAGCATTACAATACAGTACAACATATGAAATATCTCAAAAAATAAAAGCAAAACGATACAAAAACATCTAAATTGTGCAAACCACTGCTTAGGAAACAATTAATTTATTGCTTATTCACCAAACCAGTTTTCCTGCTCTTATTTACTTCTACTGCTTCCCTCTTTTTAGAAATCATAATTTCTCATTCTGTGACTAAATGTAATGTTTAAATATAAGGCCTATACTGGCCACATGTATGTTCTTACTGATGTATGTTACTAAAATAACTGGCACAAATTTTATTTCTAAATGTCTGCTTTAAAGGGATAATGCTTTGCCTCCAAATGCCTTCCTGCCTGTTTTGCATGATAAGCATTAAAAATCCTTATACTCTTAAATCCTCCCCAAATCCCTGTATATCTATATTGTATATTAATGCTGTATTCTTGTAAATTATATCATCTCTCCTGTTTCAACTGGACAAAAAACCAATTGCTCTTCTCCCCAAGCTGATATAAAGTCACACACTTTGCACGTACATTGGGAGGAGGCTTAAGTTTCCGGTTCTAAACTTTAGTAGGCTGACTTTTTCAAAATCAATAAATACTAAACATCTATAGATTTCTATTGCTAAGGGATGCATTAGCTTATTCTATAATAAATATAGGTTATCTAAAAAATAGATTAATAGCCACTAATAAGGCTGACTGGGATGCTATTAGACATCATATCAGAGACGCCCCATGGGGAAATATCTGTTCTCTTCCTGCAGAATAGTGCGCAAATGAGACTACTGAATGATTCAAAGCAGCAATTGAAGCACATGTTCCCACACGGCAGTTCTTTAGCATACCCCATTCTCCCCAATGGTTTACTTCTACTTGCGCAGCTACCATTACTCAGAGGCAACATGCGTACCGTAGATTTATCAAGCATAATTCCTGTACAAACAGACAAAGTATATAGAAGCTAGAAGTAATTGTAAGAAAGAAGTAGCAACAGCTAAGAGTGAATATACTGTAACCACCAGGAAACGCATTGAAGCACAGAAATTAGGAACTCATGATTTCTGGAAAATCTACAATAGTATAGTAAATAATGGGCAATCAATAATTCCCCCACTATCCAACAATCATGAGGTTGTTTGCACACCAACTGAAAAGCTAACATGTTTGCCCATTATGTCCCCTCAAACTCTACCTTGGACCCAGCAAACCATTCCCTCCCTGATTTTCCTCTGTGGACAGAAACCACATTAGATGATATAAAAATCACTCCTTCTCAAGTATATGATATAAAAAACCTAGACATCTCAAAAGCATGTGGACCTGATCTCATCCCGGCTGTGCTATTAAAAAAATGCTCCACTGAGGTTGCTCCAGTTCTCTTTAAACTCTTTAATAAATGTCTTAACGAATCTTGCTTTCCTGACAGCTGGAATGCGGCTTCTGTGGTACTAGTTTACAAAATCTCTGGCGAACGAACTGACCCATTAAATTATTGCCCAATTAAGCTCCTCTCGCTTTTCACCAAATATTTGAGTCTTTAATTAATCAAGCCCCAGTCCACCACCTTACAGCTGCTAAACTTCTGTTTGACCATCAATATGGATTTAGGCAAGGCAAGCCCATTCTACTGCAGATATTCTAACTGTAATCTCTGAATGTATATACCAAGCAGTGGATAAGGCAGGGGAGGGGAGGGCAGTAGCCGTATATAAATCTAAGGCTTTTGACAGGGTATGGCACGATGGTCTTCTCATGAAAATAAAATCTATGGTATTACTAGACGAATGCTTAACATAATTAAATACTTCTTAAATGCAAGAAGAATCCAGGTTGCCTCGATGGGCATACATCCAAACAATATGATATAAATGCAGGTGTACCTCAGGGATCGATCCTTACCTGATAAAATTGTCTCTTACATGGGTATATTTGCCGATGACACCACGCTCTATAGCAGGCACGTGGGGAAAACTAATGAGCACATATCTAAGACAATGGTGAAAACCTAGAGGAAGACCTACAGTCTGTAATGGAATGGGGCCAGAAATGGATGGTAACGTTCAAAGCTGCCAAGACAAAGCTCGTTTCCTTTAATAATTACATGAAACCTTACCAACCACCAAAAGCTATGGCTAAATGCCACCCCTACACAGTAGAGATCCCAAGATGTAAGAAAGCCTTCTACTCTAATAGCTTCTTCCACCATTCGCCCATGTACTGCTGTCACATTTGGGCTGGTGCATTTGCTACTAGTCTCACGCTCCTGGACAGTGTTCAAAAGAGAGTCGCCAACCTGATAGGTTCTTAACTGTTATCTAAGTTTTAGCCCCTGTCCCAGCAAAGGGCCACCCCTATACAGTAGAGATCCCCAGATGTAAGCAAGCCTTCTTCCCCGAGACTGCTAGACTTTGGAATTCTGTTCTAGGTTCCTGCTTCTCAAACTGTACCGACATGCAGAAGTTCAAGTGTAATGTAAACAGACATCTCGCTGCTAAACTCCCTACACAGTATAGTACCCATGAAACTTAGGTCCCTGATAGTAGGCCCCTACATCAAAATAACAATGTGCTTTGTTTGGGGTGAAAATGTAATAATAAAAAAAATAGAAAATGTAATAAAAAAAACAAAACTGGTAAAACCAAACAGGAAAACCGTACTTAAGGAGTCAGAGTCGGATAAAAAATTCTGACTCCAACTCCTTGTACTCTTAGAAATCCGACTCAGACTCCAGCTAAAACCTCTTCCTCCTTCCGACTGACTCCAACTCTGCAACCCTGGGTACACGATAAAAAATTTTCTTCACTTTTGTTTATTGCCAAAAGTGCCAAACTACCGTAAAAAAGCCTTTGCCCGACATACAAAAAAAGCGCATACACAAACATACATTTTCGCTTTTATATAATAGATGCTAACATTTTATTGTATACTAGTAAGACCTGTTAACCGATGTCGCTCGGTGGTAGCATGCCCCCCCCCCCTAAAAAATTAAAGTGTGACTTGTTGTTGCCTAACTTCCAACCTACTTATGTTAAGAACGGCTTTTGGAACAGACACCCCTATTTTGTGAATGGGGATGAGGTTGTCAAAAAATTTGCCTGAAATGTAACTTTGATAATCACTGTCAGGATTCCCACGAACAAATACTATGAACGAACAACAAAATTTGGTGGTTGAAGTGCCGGTCAGCCTGTGCATACAAATCTGGCAGGCAGGGTATGGTTCTTGGTATGGTATTTTGTTGGCAAGACAGGAATTTATGTGGCAAAATACTCTCGAACACTATTACTTAAAAGGAACTAAATTCCTGTTGTCATTTGTACGTTACCATGTAAACATGTAAATGGTATTTCAGAAAGTGACAGTTTTAAATAAGTAGAAAAAAATCAATATAAACGGTTTTTTTTTTAGATAATAAACAATTATTTTTAACAATATATACAGAATTTCGTTTATATTATAAACAATATAAATAGAACACTATATAATTTCGAACAATGTGAACCTTTTTAAATTTTAATGTTAGAAACAGAAATTTTATTATAATTTTGAAAGAACTATTGTTTGCTGACATTTTTCAATATATATACCTAAAAGAAAAAAAAATTGGGGGAAATTAGACAAAAAAAATTTATTTTGTTTTGTGGCCTATTTTTGTTTAAAAAAAACAAAATATGTAATAATAGTTATAAGTGTTTAAAGTATGCACAAACATTTTTCAATATATCTATATATATAAAAGCGAAAATGTGTGTATGTTTGTATGTATGCGTGTTCGCTTTTTGTGTATGTCTACAAAAGGCTTTTTTGGTTATGATTCTCAGTTGGCTTGCTCCTTCTTAAAACTTTTTATATGCTGTCTAAATAATAATATCTATGACTAAGGAACTCTGGTCTCAGCTATCTTTAATTTACCCGACTTTTACAAGCGATTTTGGAGATATTTTTTGATCGCCGCGTAGCGGGGAAAACAGAAACTGGCTTCCAGCGCAAAACTTGGTCAAACATCACGCGACTTAACGGTCTCGCACCTGTTAATTTCGCTTTAGAAACGTCACCTTAACACACTTATCAATTTATCTATTCCTGTGGTCGAGATGGTTAGGTCGCAGGTTTTTTTTTCCATTTCCTTTCCACCTCTGCGTCAAAGGTTCGGGGTTCAAGCCTACCTTTCTACTAAAACTTTTTTTTGTTCTTTTACACCTACAAACACCCGGCCAACGTTTTTTTTTTTAAATAGGGTTGTTTTGATCTACCCCGCCCCCAACACACACACCTCCAAACACCCGGGAAACGCTGGGTACACCCCCGCTATAAATAAAATAAAATAAAATAAAAAAGAAAGAAGAAACAATGAGTATCAGCATATGATGATGTGTTGGAAAACAGTATGTATGGTGTATGTAAACCCAAAAGGTAGCATAGCTGTATAAGAAAAGTTAACATGTAGGGTATATTTAATGTAAAAATAAGAGCAGTCTTGGCTTATGAACATGTTTCGATGTGTTAATATGTTTGTATTTGGGGTATTTTATTTAAAACGATTAACAGGGGAACCGTGTTTGTAAATTTCTGGAGCATTCGTTTTTTGAAGGAAGATTTATATTCTGAAATGAACGAATAGCCAGTTCGCAGCCAATGAGATTTGGCGGAATGTGAGAAGGGAGAAATCATTATTTTGGGGAATTGGGAAATGGAAAGATTATGTTATGTCTATAAGTATATGATCAAGATAATAAGACTGCAACCTCATATATGTCCAAAATGCAGAATATCTCCCGGTGTTGACTGGGAGTGGTAGGAGTACTTTTTATTTAGAGGGAAAAATAGCAATCACTTCCACTATAGATGGTTGTGACTGTAATGATGTTATTCCTAGGATGTAATGTAGGATTCTACTATAATGAATGAATGTGTGTAAAATGGCGTTTAAAAGTTACATAATGTAGTGGCTAATAGTCTAGACATAATAAATTTGTATGTGCCATCTGTTGAAGCAAACCTAGTGTACTTTGGTCTAGAGAAGAATTTCTGCAATCAAAATATTATATATGGAGATTTGATTTTTTCCCTTAGGCGTTTGTTGGTTTAACTGCATAATCCCCAATTATTTTATTTATTTGTTTCGATGCATTTCTTTCATCAGAATAAAATTGCACTCTTAAGCAGACAAATCCAAAAGTAATATCCAGGAAATAAAATAGCCTATATTTATTAAAAACAAATTCATTGTAAGTAAAGCTATCTAGATTGGAAATAAGTGATCATTTTAGATTGAATTTATATGTGAAACTGATCCCCCACTCTAGAGTCTAAATAATTTTTGTTGTTATATTTCTTGTTAAGAGCAACTTCTTAGGACGATTTACATATAATCTCTATCTGTACTATTATATAAAAGGAACTTTGTGTCTGTGTATCTGTGAGTTCGTTCCCTATGAACTCGATTTTTATGAAATTTCACACAAAGGTACTTTATGTGCCTGGCAGTGTTCTTAGATAGATTTTGTGTTGGAATGTCTTTGATAAGTATTGATAATCGAAATAATCCGATGAAAAAAGGAACAGGCAATTTTGACCAAAGTTAACATCTTACACAGCCTAACATCACAAGTGCATTTGAGAATCTTATGATCATACAAGTTGAAAGGTCCAACATATAAAATCAACAGTAGGTTCTTTGATATGACAAAGGCAGGTTTGAAATGATTGTTTCTACTAGGGCAAAACTGAAGCATAATCTTGACTTTTGCATTTTAAACTTTAATGCAAGCCATATATAAATTTTTTTATAAAATCACAGTAGGTTCTCTACAGTGCAATGTAGACTACAATATATTTTGAATTTAAGTCAGTGTTAGAGGCATGTGAAGCTTCCTCCAGGTGCATCGTGATGTGTCCCCAATTGAAGCAGATTGAAAAATGAGCTATTTAATCTATTTCGATGACAAAATATGGGAATGTAAAACATTCATTGATCATCATTCAGTCCTGAGCAACGTCAGGTCACCCTGTTAGTCATCTATAAAAATCACAATTCCACTTTTCTTTTACTTGGGGAGAGGAGAGAATGTTACTAAACTTACAAATAATATTTACAAAATCAATTATCTGAAAACTTGATCAAAATGTATTTTTCTGAAATTGGCAAAGTTTTGTAATAAAAGCAACATAATTTTTTTTTTATTATTGCAAATCGCAGATAACCATTTTTCAAGGATGATTATAGCAAAAATGATTCTTTGGTGATTGTTCAGTATTTGATAACGAAAAAAAAAAAGTAAAGGTGACACTAACAAATGCACAGATAATAAATCTTACAAGTATATCTGTTCATTCACACACTTGTGAGGCAACACATTCAGGACTGCAGCCCACAATGCAAAAAGAGATTGCCAGTACATATGAACAAACACCAGTATGAATATGCAGCGGGTCTAATGTAAATGTATATCATAGGTTTAGTCTGTTCAGACCAAACCTGCTATGCTGGTCTGAACAGACCAAACCTGCTATCATATACATTCACATTAGACCGGCTGCATATATTCACACCAATGTTTGTTCAGAGATGGACTGGCAATCTCTTTTTGTATTGTGTTCTCCAGTCCTGAATGTGCTGCCTCAGAAGTGTGTAAATGAACAGATATCACTGTTACATTTTCAGAGTTCTGTATTGTCTATTGTGATGTTGCTAAGCTTTTTGCATTCTCTAATTAATAAGGTAGTCTCTGTCTATTGCTAATGGTCTTTATGGACCATCTATAAATATAAAAGCGAAAATGTATGTATGTATGTATGTATGTATGTATGTATGTGTGTTCGCTTTTTCTGTGTGTCTACAAAAGGCTTCTTTCAGAGAAGCGGTCGCTCGGTTCACAACTTTTTAAAACTTTTTATATCACATATAAATCGTAATATCTCACAGTTAACAACGAAGCTCACCTGTCTATTTAATTTGCTCGATTTCGGGAAGATAATTATTCAACATTTGTCGCTTGCCGCATGTGGGTTAGTCTTTTTCCTATAACATCTTGGGGGCGAGGCTGAAAAGCGTTCAGCAGTAAATGAAATCCCGCAGTCAAACTTGACCTCATTAACTCATTAAAACGAGCACCTGCTAAATCCAAGTAATTAAATAAATTCAAACGTTTCCGTAAGCATGTCGTGGTGGGGCAATGGTTAACGTCGCACGTTTTTTTTTTCACAACTTTGCCTCAATGGTTCAGGTTCGATCCTCATGCTTACTTTTTTTTTTTAACCCCCCCCCCACACCTCCAAACACCCGGGCAACGCCGGGTACCCCTCGCTAGTGGCTTAATAAAGAGAAATTTTTAAAACTACTTTAATAAAATAGTTATGTCCCTTAGAACAATGAGTTAAGCTTCCAAATTGGCAATTATTTAATTACATTATAAATCTGAGAACTATGTATAAAAACAATTAGTTTAAAACTTATGGAAGTAAGTGGAAGTTGGATTCAATGGCGTTTATGCCCATTTAACCGTAGATAATTGACTCATACCATGTGTCACACAACACTGCATATACGATACTCGGCAATTTCAATTGTTGAAAGTTAAATTGGTTAGCAACCAATCCAGATGATGATAATGTTTCTTACTTTTTGTACTTTGGTTTGACTCAAATTGTAAAAACTGCAACAAAATTTTCTGACGGTCCTACTGGACATGTACCTTTATTAGATATTATTTTATGATCTATGCCGGACATATTTAATGTGTTGTCATTGGACCTTCCTGTATGTATGTTAGATCATGCAAGTTTTTCCTTTTGCTTAAATGATGCTACAAGCTCAATTGAAATTCTTGACATGCCAGAATAGTTTGACTTTGCTTTTGTTACTGATTGGTCTCTGATTGATTCAGCAATCAATGCTCTGTCTTCGGATATATTTTATGAATATGATGATCCTGATATTGTTTGCAATTTTCTAACATTTCAGCTCAACTTCGTAATATCCGCCCATGTGCCTGAACATGCTGCAAGATTGCATAATTACTCATTGCCATTTGTAATACCAGAATTCCAATGCTTGTCCCTGATTAAGAAATTTGCTTGGGCTCAATATCAATTGCACAGTTCTGAGTATGATTTACAACTGTTTCGAAATGCAGAAAACCGGTTGTCTTCAGAAATAAAGCATATCAAGACAAACAGTTATCATCAACAGGCCAACATGATTGTTGATAGTTCCTTGTCATGCAGTTATTGCAACTTGCCAAAAATCTCAATAAGTTTTCTCCAGCACCTGACAACATTCCTGACCTTTCTGACAGAACTGTTACTGCCAGCATATCATTTGATAACGCATTACTTTTCAATCAGCACTATGCAGGTACAATTCCCTTGAGCGCAATGCACTATGCTTCGCCAGCGTTGACAGGGTGTCCCTAATTACTGATATTCGGTTCACGCCAGATATCATTTTTGCGAAACTGAAAAATTTGACACTGGAAAGAGTATGGGGCCGGATAATACACCCAATAGTTTGCTCAATTGGTGTGTTTGCCCATTATCAAAGCCCCTGGTTCATCTGTTTAATCTGTCATTTGTATCTGGTTGCATGCCTCTTCTATGGAAGATCTCCACCGTGGTTTTGGTCTACATGCGCAATGATGAAAGATTGAAGTTTTCCAGCTATCGTCCAATTTCTCTGACCTCTTATTTTGGCAAGGTCATTGAGCATATTGTGAACGACTGCTTTATTTCACATCTCATAGAAAATAAACTGATCCAATATTGGTTTCTAAAATCCCACTCTGCTGCAGAACAAGTAGCCTGTTTATCAGCACTTGGCTTCAGAACGTTGAGCCAAAGAAATGAACAATTTTAACATTTTTCATCTAGAATCATTCCTCCTTCCGCCCTGCAGCAGAAACTACTCTCATTTTGCATTCAAGGCTCTTTTCTTAGACCTGCAACTATCCGTCTGGTCAGCGGCAGGGAACTTTGATCATTGACTGTTTATTGGATGAGCTTCCTGTCTCAGCGTGGGTGTCATAGGAAAGTGTTATTGTGTCAACATTATTTTTGCTCTTCATTAACAACCTGCTGACAATTATGGACAGTGCCACATTTTAACTGTGGTGACTTGACTGTTCCAAAGCTTTTAAGTTAATGACATACAAATTTCTGTGTCGCACCCAGACCCTTACATAGTGTTGGTATACCTGCAATCACTGCTTGTTTTTCCATCTGAGTGGGTAAGGGATTGGGGTATGCTGTTCAACCCAGCAAAAACAGTTGCACTATTGATCTCTAGATGCCTCTCTCCTGTCCCTATCCATGGGATTTGGTTTCAAAACACATTTGTGCCATTCTCAAAATGTCATAACTATCTGGGAGTAATAATATCTAGCAATCTTAAGTTTGATGAACACTTGTCATATGCATTGAACACGGTCAATAGGGAACTTTGTGTTGTGTAACCTGAGCTACCAAATTCATCATGAATGGCATTTACCATTCGTTCCTCTTTGGAATACGGGTTCCTAGTGTTCCTGGAGTTGGTAGGGTGTTCTTTAATTTTCTTGAGCATCTACAGCATCATGCCATAAGATCTATACTACATATTTCCTGCTGCAACTCTATTCTGTTTGGAGTATATGATCTGCTGGATCAAATCTACTGTCTATTTGCCAGTAGTGACAGTTGAATCTGTTGCTTACAGATTATTTCATAGTTCTTGCCCCATCACAATTGTTAAATATCACCCTGTGCTGCGTCTGAAGAGATCAAACCTATGACGATATACATTCACATGAGACACTGGTGTTTGCTCAGAGATGTACCGGCAATCTCTTTTTGGATTGTGTTCTGCAGTCTTGAACGTGCTGCCTTTGAACTATATGAATGAATATGTATCACTGTCACATTTTTTGAGTTCTGTATTGTCTATCATGATGTTCCTAAGTTTTATTCAATCCCTGATTAGTTAGGTAACCTCGGTCTATTGCTAACGGTTTTCATAATAAAAAAAAAAGGGGGGAATTTTTGGGAACTAAGTAGACAACCAAAGAAAAAAAATGGTCCAAAATCAAATATATAGCAAATGACTGTTAACAAAGATCATCAAATTACCAATTTTTTTTTCTTTTTTTTACAAGATAGTCACCATTTATTAAGGCCCGGAAGCCACTTGGGGATAAGGGTTATTGCGTGTACAATAATCAATGGGATAGTATCATAGTAATCATTAGTATTGGAGATTTGATAAAATGTCTTACTTAAGGGGGGCAGTTCATCAGGAATTTGTTTAATGTTGGATTTGAAGACATCCAGGTTGTAGTCAGGTGGGAAACAGGCAAACAGAACAGAGTTCCACAGGTGTTCACTTGTAAGAAAGAAGCTTTGTTCATGGAATCTATGTTTTGGTTTTGGCACAGATAAAGATTGGGGAAAATTTTTGACAGTGGTTTCAGCTAGACGGGTATTTATCGTGAAAGATTGGCAAGGGGGGACAAGAGATTGGAGCTCAGATGAGCACCTGCCATGGAAATAACGATAAAACAAAGACAGGCTCGCAACGTCTCTCCTGTGGGAGAGAGGTTGCAGGGAAAAGAAAAGGGAATCGCCCACTAAGCCTATTTTGTACTCTGTCAAGGCAGAATAGGCTGTTTTTAGCAGCTCCTGCCCAGATGTGGCAACAGTACTCCATCCTTGGATGTACAATGTGTACCAGCTAAACATTCACCTATCAAAAGTTGACTTTTAGGGGTATTTTTTTTTTTTTTTTTTTTTTTTTTACAAAGGCATCACCACATTATCAAGGCCCAGAGGCCACTCAAGGATAAGGGTTAAAGAGTGTACAGTAGAAGTTGGTCAATATAGTAATAATTAGTAATGAAAATTTGGTAAATTTAATAACTTATATGGAACGGCTCATCAAGAACTTATTTACTTTAGACTTGAACAAAACCATATTGTAGTCAGCCGGAAAGCAGGAAAACGGAAGACAATTCCACAGGCGTGCAGTTCTAAGAAAGAAGCTTTGTTCATGGAATCTACGTTTAGGTTTAGGCACAGATAAAGAGTGGGGGAAATTATTGATAGTGTTTACAGCTAGACGAGTGTTTCTTGTGAAAGTTTGGCGAGGGGGGACCATAGATTGAAGCTCAGTTGAACACTTTCCATGAAAATAACGATACATCAGAGACAAACTCGCAACATCTCTTCTGTGAGATAGAGGTTGCAAGGAGGAGAAAAGGACATCTCCTACGAGGCTACGAAGTCTATTTTGAACTCTATCAAGGCAGGACAAGTTCTTTCTAGCAGCTCCTGCCCAGATGTGGCAACAGTATTCCATCCTTGGACGTACCTGGCTCTTATATAGATAGAGAATAGCATCAGCAGTGAGATATCTACTGGATCGATAGAAAGATCCTACCATTTTTCCAGCGGCCTTGGCAACAGATTTGATATACGTGTTCCATTTAAGATCAGGAGTAATGGTCAAGCCCAGAAGCTTGTCAAAACTTGAGGCCTCCTGAAGACGAGAGCCATTCATTTCAATTGATGACAAATGTGGATTAGAATGTTGATGATGTAAAGAGAGAAGCTTGGTTTTAGATGCATTAAAAGTAACCAGCCACTCCTTTCCCCATTGTACTACGTGCTCAAGATCAGAGGAGAGAGAATTGGAGAGAACTTGCTCGTTTACTGTCTTAGATGTGGTACCATAAATGGTAGTGTCGTCAGCATAAATGTCTACAAATGATGTAAGGATATGATTTGGAAGATCATTAATGTAGATCAGGAAAAGAGTTGGGCCCAGGATGGATCCCTGAGGGACACCGGCATTAATATTGTGAGCTTCTGATTTTTGCCCCTCAACTACTACTCTTATGAATCTATCAGAAAGAAATGATTTAATAATTGAGAAGACTTTTCCAGCTATACCATAGCTAGCGATCTTATGAAGTAAACCTTTATGCCATACCCTATCAAAGGCTTTAGATATGTCAAGAGCAATTGCCCTAGAAAGATTGCCACCGTCGAGAGATTTGCTAATCCTATGCGATATAACTGTAAGGACATCTGCTGTAGATCTAGCAGAACGGAAACCATATTGAGTGTCACTAAGAAGGTTATTTTTGTTGAGATGTTTGATTACTTCTGTATTTAATACAGATTCTAGCAACTTACTCATGACGCACAGGAGACTTATTGGCCTGTACTGAGAGGGGGATGAGCGATCACCTGAATTCTTAAATACAGGGCATACTGATGAGATTTTCCAGGGAGATGGGAAACTATTCTCCTTAAGACAACGTTTAAACAGTTTTGTAAGTATGGGCGCTAGTTCAGGTTGAAGTTTTTTGAGTACTATGATTGGAATACCATCAGGGCCAGTTGCTTTACTGGAATCAAGGTTTTTGATTAGTTTGGCAACATCACGTACAGATATACGTATATCACATAGCGTGTTTTCTGATACAAGAGGAAATATTGGGGGTTGGCGGTCTTGGTCGCAAAGGGTAGAATTAGCTGCAAAGTTCTTGACAAAGAGTTTGGCTTTGTCTGATGCTGACGAGATTACCTCAGATCCATTGATAATAGTTGGGATGGAGCACACGCTTCTGTTCAGGATTCTGTTTGCTATTTGCCAAAACTGGTGGGAACCAAGCCGCTGCTCAGCTACTTTGGACTTAACAGATTGAGCATACAACTTTCTTGCGTTCCTTATTACTTTCTTACAATGGTTGCTGGCAGTCCTGAAAACGGCTTTAGTTTCCATACATCTATTACGTTTGAAGCAGTGGAAAAAGTGATTTCTGTGCGCAATGGCAGCAGCACATTCTGGAGAGAACCATGGCTGGCTGTTAGGTTTTTGCTGAAACTTTTTAGAGGGTATGAAATGGTCAATACCTACAATTAACCATTCAGTTAGGTCTAATACTATAGAGGACACATCCTTTTTAAACATGGAATGCAGAGGTAGATCAGATATAAATGTACGGAAGATATTCGGATTTGTTTTGAACGAATATCATTTAAAATTGTCTCTGACAATAGTTTTTATAGTAAGACCTTCATTATCCAATATATTTGATAATGGTTTTCAGTATATGCAGAAACTGATTGTCCACTCTAAAATAACAGGTTTTTTTTTTGTTTGTTTTTATTCTCCCAAAATCTTTCAAGGTGTTGTTAAACCATCATTGACAAAATTTCATTATCAATTACTGAGTTTTTCTCTTAATGTCTTACTGATAGAACCCTGTCCCAAGCGAAACCTGCATTTCTTTTTATTCTTTCAACACATTTTGACACAATGTTTACTTTTATGTCTGTTCTTTCATTTTTTTGTTATTTATGAAATGGAAATTTCTTTTCTTTTATCAGACTTCTAAGGACAAATCCGACACTGCAAAAATTTTTATTTTCATCCTAATAATACTACGTGATTACCATATAAATATTAATATTTATATTCATTTTAAGTTTACAAAAGCTTTTGGCTTGTAAACTTTATTTTTACTTTTTGAGATATATATATATATATATATATATATATATATATATATATATATATATTATATGATTCTTGCAAACTATACAATTAAGAGATGATCTCATTTACATATTACATTAAGAAAAATCGATTTTATTAAATAGCGGTATCTTAGTTAATGTTTCTAGCAAGAGAATTGTTTTAAGTGTTCTATTTAAAATTATTTAAAAAATTTTAAACAATAATTATATTGATAACATTTAATTTAATTTATTTGGAATTATTATTCCAACATCGATTATTTAAAAAACATATTTTTTAGAGTTATTTGCCTCTAGAAACTTTGGAATATGAATAGTTTGTTTGTTTAAATAAACTATTCACCAAATAAAATAATTTGATAATCTCAATAAGTTTCTAGCTTGAAAAAATAATTTTGCGTAGATAGAAAAATGTCTTTTATTGTTTTTTAAATATTCAAAAAGAAAAAAAAAACACGAAAAAACTGAAAAGATTTCATTTGTTTGTTTTTATTATTCTTTAAACAGTTAAAATTTTTACCATGTGACCCAGCATCGTTTAGCACCTAAAAAAAAAAAAAAAAAATGAAGATCTACTGCCCCTCTTCTAAATTCCACAATTTACACTTTTTTTCTTTTTTCACGTTAATCTCATCGATTACAAACTTAATTTTCTAATTAAAAAAAAAAAGGTAAAGTTTTACGACATGACCCAGCGTCGTTTAACCCCTATGGAAAAAAATGAAGATCCACTTTTTTGGGGCCCAATACGTTTAAACAACCTTTATGAATAATATGAAAGAAGAAATTTTGAAAAAAAAAATAAATAGAGTGGGGGATCACTTTTCTATATAAATTTAATGTAAAATGAGCACCCACTTTTTGGCCACCAAGCGTTTAACGAGACATGTCACCTGTAGCATTTTTCCAAGTTTGGTGGTCGAGGTGGGGGGCAAAACATGACAAATACAATTTGTTTTGTTTTTTTTTGGGGGGGGGGCAGAGGACGAGGCGAGAATTACATTTGAATCATAAAATAATGATAAATTTAATTAATTTTTATGAGACCATTCTGTACTTTCACCTAACAATTTCATAAACAAAACGAACCCCAAAATATGACAAATTCAATTGGGGTCGGGAGGAAGATTACATTAGAAACATAAAATGACACATAAAATTAATTTCGTTAATTGTTTTTTTGAATTAATTTTTGGTATATCTTAATTTTTTTTTTAGGGGTTCTGGCTACTTGGCTAATTTTTTTTTTTTTTTTGCGATTGCACGGCCACTCACTGCTATTTTTATTGAAACAAAAGTTGTAATGACTTATTTTTAATTATTATTTGGTGGGGAGGGGGGGTCTTTCCAGTAATCCAAAGAATAGTTTCTTTTCTTTGTATCCCTTCTGCCAAAATATCTGGTGGAGAGGGTATCACATACTTCTTTTTTTGGCTGATTACATTTATATGTTTTTATCCGTTCTTTTATTTTTGGAATTGTTGTGGGGGTATCCACGTTGCCCAAGATGAAAATGATTAGTATAGCAGGTGTGTTCCAAACGGAACTTCATGTCAACCCAGGCAACATGCCAGGTATCCATGCTAGTATATATATATTGAGAGAGAGATGCTTTCTATTTGGTTTTCCATAAGAATTGCAATGCAGACAGCTTTCGTATAAGTTGTACCACCTGAAGTAATCTCTAGTTACAAGTAACTAGTTTACTAAAACATGCTCATGAATGTGTAGCGACATATCAATGCTTATGTAAAAACAAACAGAAAGTATATCTTGTCCTACTTCAACATTCAGCACCCTTATGTTAACCTTGTTAAAACTTCATTAGTTACTTCTGGAAAATATTAACCTTAAATTATATATACCTTATTATAGAGTCATGATTTCAAAAGTAAAAAAAAAAGTATTTAGGCACCATCAGCTAGAATCGAAAGTGAAACTAGTATTGAAAGCTGGTGACGTTACCACTGTACCGTGATGCATATGAATTGATTAAAGATTTAAAATTAAAAATAAACTAAGATAAATGTACAAAATGTATAACTATTTTTTCAAGTTTGACCCATTTTTGACCTCTTAAAAACTATTTTAACCGGCTAAAGACCCATAAAAGAACGGCCCATAAAAAATCCTATCATTTGAGGCCTATAGCGCCGCTCTGCGACTGTTAGTTTCAAAAGAGATACTGTTTGAAAATATTGAGACAGACAAACAGACAGACGTATAGCCTTTTATATATTAGATTTTCACTATTGAAACAGAATCTCATTACAGTGCATTTTTGGCTCTGGCACTATAGCTATTCATAAAAAAAAAGACAAAACAAGAAACAAGCACTAAACTATGAATGATAATATATTTCAGTTGAGCATTTCAGTTAAAATCATATTTTTTCAGTTTCAAAATAACACAGTCCATAAATTAAAGAAAATGAAAAGCAAAAAAAAAATGCAAAGCCCCCCCCCCCATCTACCACCACCACCATACACGGATTCTGCTGAAATAATAACTTTCTAATTTAGTTACCCATTGTAAACAAGCTAACTATTCTGTACTACCATGGAAATCAGTTAATCTCCTCCTTTCCTATGCAATGCTGAGACATGCAATTACAGTAGAAACCCGGGATATGGTGGCCCCAAGATACGTTTTTTCAGATTACGATGTGGAATACAATATTTTTCCGGATCCTGGTTATGATATTTGCCCCACCTTACAATGTTATTGATAATATACGTGTATTATATGTTGTACTGTATTTTGTTACTAATTTTTAATGCTGTATCCCGGGTTCAGTTAAGAATAGCCTTCGCATGTAATCGTCTAAAAAAAGTAGACTCTCACTTATGGGTGGGCAAAGGAACTTTTATCTGAAGGTCCTAATCTACAAATTTGTAAAAAAAAAAAAAAAAAAAAAAAAATTGTCTCTAATTTACAAGTAGATTTCTGTTTGTTATGTAAATGTCTTATAAAATGCCCCCTCTTTTTGTTTATGGGTCTGGAAGCGAGAGACTCATGTTTAGCATATACTTTTAATATTGGCTAAGCAAAAAAAAATAATTTTAGCATTTAGGATGGGTGGTCAGTTTAACATATAAATTTAGCATAAAATGACCATCCAATTCATAATCATTAAACACATGTAACTAATTTTTGTTTTATTCAAATCTTGACCATTTTCTTAATTACTTGGTAATCAATTATGGGTGAGTGTGTATTTAGGGAGTATATTATAACATGGACTTGGGGTAAGTGCTAGGGTTAAGGGAAAGTATGTCATAATTAAAAACTTTAAATTTTTACCATCAACTTTTCCAGATAATGTTCTATTATCAATTTTTCAATCGACCATCTAAAATATAAATCTCACCTGTCTGTTTAAATGTATGTCTGTATGCATATATGTATGTATATGTCGCAAAAACTTTCGACAGAGGCGACGGATCCTGACAAGATTGGCATCATTTTGAAGCTTGACATCTCGGACGACAAATATAAAAAAAACTGGCCAAAAATATTAATTTTTCACCATAAACTCGGCCGTTTTGTACAAGGAGGATTCGATTTTTTCGCCAAGATTTTAGCAAGTCATTGTCACCATTGGATTGACTTTGGTTAATTTCAACACTTTTGACTTCCAGTCGCGTCATAGAGACATCGGCTAAGACAGCTTTTCTTTCACTTTTTTTTCCGCCTTTGTGGCACGGGTTCGAGCCCCCCCCCTTTTTTGCGCTCAGCAGCACACACCTCCAAACACCCGAGCACCCAGGCTAGTCTTCTTCTATATATATAAAAGGCAAAATGTGTGTGACCATTTCGTGTATGTCTTCAAAAGGCTTTTCTCGCACACGCTCCCGGGTTCGTTACTATCACTTACAACTGTGTATATAGGTCCTATATAATAATATCTAGGAATTAGAAAACCGCGTAGCGTATAGATTTATTTACATCGATTTTTACAAAATTATTGCTATTTTGGCTTGTCGTGTGTTGATTGGGCTTTTTAGTATAAATAAAGTGAAACTAAACTCAAACGGACGTGTTCGCGGCATTGCGCCGGGAAAAACGTCCAGAAGCAATCAGCTTTGATCAATCTTGTATATCAGACAGTCAAATTTCGATAAACAAACTCAGACGCTGACGCTGCGTGACTTCTATTTGACCTTCTTAATTAGGTCAAATGGAAGCAGCAAAGTTAACTTTTATTATCCACGCCTGTTTTTATAGTTATAGTTACATAAATAAATTCAAACACGTCTACGCTGTATGTCGCGGTGGCCCAATGGGAACATCGCACAGCTTTTTTTTTCACACATTAATTTCCAACTCAAGGGTACGGGTTCGATTCTCATACTCACCTACCAAAACATATTTTATTATTATTTAACCCCCACCCCCCAGAGTTTTGATTTACCTCAAGACACCCGGGCATCGCCGGGTACCCCGCGCTAGTCTATAATATAAATCTCACCTGTCTGTTTAAATGTGTGTATGTATGTCTGCCTAAAACTTTCGACAGGGGCGACGGATTTTCACGAGATTGGTATCGTTTTGAAGCTCAACCCTTCGGATGACAAATATTGAAAAATTGGCTAAAAACATTAATTCCTTCACCCTCAACTGGGCACTTTTCTACAAGGAAGGGTCGCTTTTTTCGCCGATATTTTCGAAAGTCATCCCCTCTTTTCGATTGACTAGCCTTAATTTAAACCATCATCATTTCCAGTTTGGCGGTGGATGCAACGGTAAAGACGTCACATTCTTTTCCTCCTTCGCGGTATGGGTTTGAGCCTGCCTACCTACTACTACGTTTTTATTTTTTGTTTTTTGTTTTTGGCTCAACACACCTCCAAACACCTGGGCAATGCCGGGAACCCAGGCTAGTTTATTAGAAATTGTCCTATAACAGAGGCTTTAGTCATGTAGATAGGTTCAATATTTCTATTTCAAACAAAATTTATCTCACTAAAAAGATTGGTTATAAGATGTCCTTAAAATGTTAACTGGTTAGAAAATAGTTTATCATTATTGCCTGGTGACCGGAAATTAGTGCTTTGCCATTCATTTTAAAATGTTTTTTACAGACTGCTTACATGTAATCGCCTAAAAAAGTACAATCTTATTTTATATAAGGGTACAATTTTGCTAAAAATTTAAAAATTAAAATTATTTTGGGGCAATTACTATTAAGAGAGCCAACGTTAAGCTTTCAAATTTACTTTTTGCAAATACACGTTGTTCAGTGATTTTATTTTTGTTTATTTTATTCACTCAAAACAAGGCATATTGCTATGAAGATGTAAGCGGCTACTGCGATTAGGGGCCAGTTTTATAGAAGAGCATTCTAAATAGGGAGTTGTGTAGCCAGATATTTGTTAACAGTACATTTAAATGATTACATGCTTGGGAAACAGAGAGCAGAGAGAGAATTCCAAAGAAAACCAGTCAGAGGAAAGAAGCTATTAGAGTAAGAATTTTTCAGACATTTGGGAATCTTTACTGCAATGCAACATTTAAATTGTTTAGCTATTATATCAACCAATCTTTCATAAAAAATTAAGTTTCTTCCTTTATAGTGCAGAAAATTTATCAGAGCACATTCTGTGTAAGTACTTGTAAAACAAGCACAAAGATGCTACATTGCGGCAGTGGAACAAAGACTAAAGCTTGCTAGATGGTGCTTAACTTATTAGGTTAGAGACTCTTTTTTGTACTCTGTCCATGATAGAGACTAATGACTCGAGCACTAGCCCAGATATGACAACAGTATCTCATATATGGACAAATGATAGCTTTATAGAGATACTAGCATGGGTGCCCGGGAGTTTAGAGGTGTATGTTAAGCAAAAAACCCCAAAAAACGTGGTAGTAGGAAGGCAGACTCAAACCCGTATTGCAAAGGAGGGAAAGAACGTGAAAAAATTGTGACATCTTTGCTGTTACGACCACCGCCAAACCGGAAATGATGTAGGTTTTAATTAAGGCTAGACAATCGAAAGAAGAGGATGACTTTCAAAAATACCAAACTCCTCTGAAAATTTGGGATCTAAATACTTGAAATTTTAGATATAGGTTCCTTGGACATGGATCTAACTTAATAACTTGATTTGAGCCCAAAACAATAAATTTTAAGGGGCCATAATAGGGGTCAAAGTTTTAAAAAAATTGACCTCTGCGGTCTCTTCCAAATTACTCAGACAATTTCTGGTCTAAATATTTGAAATTTTACATAAAGCGTATACAGAGATAGGGCAAGCTTTTTCATCAGTTCGGGTCGAAAATTTTTAGTGACCAATATATAAATGTATGTATGTATTTCTGTTTGAATGTCTGCCTTAAACTTTCAATAGAGGCGATGGATTTTACCAAGATCAGTATCGTCTTAAAGTTCGACCTTTCCTACGACAAATATCAAAAAATTGGCTAAAAACATTAATATCTTCCTCTTCAACTAGGCACTTTTCTACAGGGGGGGGGGTCACTTTTTTCGCTGATATTTTTAAAGTTATCCTCTCCTTTAGATTGTCTAGCCTTAATTTAAAAAAATGTCTCTTCCGGTTTGGCGGTGGTCGTAACAGCATAAATGTTAGGTTTTACTCTGTTCTTTTCCTCCTTTGCGGTACGGGTTTGAGCCTGCCTTCCTACTATCACTTTTTTTTTTTTTGCTCAACATACACATCCAAACACCCGGGCAACGCCGGGCTGAAATGCCAGTATATCTATAAAAGTGAAAGTGTCTGTGTGTGTACATTTCAATACGCAATAACGCTGTCAATTTTCAGTCTACAGACTCGAAATTTGATATACAGGGTACTGAGATTTGGGAAAATCGATGTGACAGGATTTCTGCCAGAAATTTGGCGATTAAGGGGTCAAAGTTCAATGATTTGACTTTTGAGAACTCTACCAAACTCCTCCGACAATTTTTGGTCTAGCCACTTGAAATTTTAGATATAGATTCCTTGGACATGGATTTAACCTAATAGCTTGATTTGAGCCCAAAATGATAAATTCTACAGGGTCATAATAGGGGTCAAAGTTAAAAAAATTGACCGTTTTTGCTTTTTATTGTTATTTTTTTCTCAGCATACACCTCCAAACACCCAGGCAATGCCGGGCACCCATACTAGTACATCTATAAAAGTGAAAGTGTCTGTCTGTCTGTGTGTGTACATTTCCCTACGCAGTAACTCTGTCAATTTTTAGTCAACAGACTTGAAATTTGATATACGGGGTACTGAGATTTGGGAAAATCGATATGATCGGTTTTTGGCCAGAAATTTGTCAATTAAGGGGTTAAAGTTCAACGATTTGACCTTTGAGAACTCTACCAAACTCCTCCGAAAATTTGGGATCTAAATACTTGAAATTTTAGATATAGGTTCCTTGGACATGGATCTAACTTAATAACTTGATTTGAGCCCAAAACAACAAATGTTAAGGGGTGATAATAGGGGTCAAAGTTTAAAAAATTGACCGTCTTTTTTTTTTTTTTTTTGCTCAGCATACATCTCCAAACACCTGGGCAACGCCGGGCTTAAATGCTAGTATATCTATAAAAGTGAACATGTGTGTGTGTGTGTGTGTGTGTGTGTTTGTCTGTGTACATTTCCCTACACAATAACTCTGTCAATTTTCAGTCTACAGACTCGAAATTTGATATACCAGGTGTTGAGATTTGGGAAAATCTTTGTAATCGGTTTTCTGAAAGAAATTTGGCTGTTATGGGGTCAAAGTTCAACGATTTGACCTTTGTAAACTCTACCAAACTCCCTTGCCAATTTGGGGTCTAAACACTTTAAATTTTAGATGTAGGTTACTTGGACATGGATCAAACATTTTAATCTGATTTGAGCCTAAAACAAAAAATGTTAAGAGGTCAAAATTGGGGTCAAAGTTTTAAAAAATTTGACCTCTGCGGTCTCTACTACATTACTCAGTCAATTTTTGGTCTAAACATTTGAAATTTTACATAAAGTATATTCAGACATGCAGCAAGTTATTTAATCAGTTTGGGTGCGAAAATTAGGCTGCCAAGGAGTCAAAGTTGAAAGAGTTAGCTTTTGCAGACTCTACTAAATTCCCCTACCAATTTTGGGTCTAAACACCTGAAATTTTAGATGTAGGTTACGTGGACATGAATCGAACTTTTATATATATATATATATATATATATATATATATATATATATATATATATATATATATACATACACACATATGCACATAAAGTTATGAACAGTACATAGGGCTCGAGCAAAGCCAGGTTGAACTGCTAGTAAATATTAAAACTATTTTCACTTGCAAACTATTCTGTCCAGAAGAAAGAAATGGGTGATTATTTTATGTTAAATTTATAAAGTAAAGTGAAATTCTCCAGCAACATACTTGACAAGTGTACACAGAAAAATAAAAATTGGTCGAACTGATGATGGTCAAAGTCATCTCCCACTCTAAAATATTTGAGAAAAAAAATCATAAAATAAAACAGAATTCTCTAGCAACATGATCAGAAAAAAGAAAAGAATTGGCCTGTAAAATATGCTAAAACAAGCAGTGATTACTGAAAATTTCTAGATTTTATAGTGGAGGGGGAATCAATTTAGCATATATATTTAATGTAAAATGATCACCCACTTTCTGACCAGATAATATTTAAACATGTAACCATTTTCTTGTTTTAGTTAAATCTTTTTTTTTTTTAATTTGGGAAAGAGGACAGTCTGTTGCCACCCAGACTCAGGGTTAGTGGAAGAGTTAAGGAAAGGCATGTAACTTTTTTTACTGAAAAATTTTTCAAATTATTTCTTAGAAATTGTGTACTGTTGATATGTGTTTGCATTAGAGAATTTGATTTAATTGTGCATCCCGTTTGTATGTTCCCTCAAAGACACAAATTGGTTAGAAAAATTTCGCCTTGAAATTGGTGATTATTTTATGTTAAATTTATATGCGACACTGACCTAGTGATCTCCCTCTCTAAAATAATTGTTTTTGTTTCTTTTTACCATCAAAATTTTCATGGTGTTTACATGTAATCGCCTAAAAAAGCAGAATCACATTTTCCTGAGAGGGCGTGTATATAAGGTCCTCATGTACAAATGTATACTGATTTATTTGTATTTTAGAAATGTATTTTTTTTAACTTGTAGCTTTTCATTTATTTATTGTAATTCTGATATTTTTCTACTGTATTCATTTTAGTGTAATTTTGGTTATATTGAAGATTTCAGCTTTAAAATAGCCACCACTCAAATAAAATTATCTTCAAATTAATTCTAGCTTTATAATAATTCAGTTCAAGTAATAAATTTAATGGCCAAACACTACTATAATAATACATCATTATGGTATTGTTTGTCAATTAAATCATTACAGTATTGTTTTGTCAACTGAATCAAACTGTTATAAAACTAGTAGTAATTTTTAAGATAATATCATTTCAATGGCAGCTATTTTAAAGTTGAAATCTTCAATATAATCAAAATAGCCCTAGAAATAATAAAATGCAAACACACCTTAATTACAACACAATTAGAATAAATAAATAAAAAGCAGCAATTTGATAATAAAAATTTTATAAACTAGAATGTTGTTAAGATAATGTGTCAAAAAAAAAAAGAAAGAAAGAGAACCCTTGCTTTTAGTACATGCGCTAGTGCATATCCAACACTAATGTCGATAACTCAAACAATAACATTGGCACGGACTTGACTAGTAACACAAACTCAAACTCGAATAATAATGTTGACACAGACTAAAAGTGACCTATCGTCCTTATGTCTCTCCTGGGAGAGTGCATTCTTGTACCTTAAGGGGTGTCTAGTGACAGCATGCAAATCCCATTCTCGGGTGCTTCCAAGCATGCTTATCACACCCCTCTCTAATCTCAACATCACACAAATGGCACTATGAGAAAAAGTACTTCTGTCTAGTCAGCACTCGGTCTTAATGGTATAGTTTTACATACTTCTTTCGTGGTGCTTAAATATGTCACTTAATTCATCCTGTCCTGCAGGTGCATCATTCTCTTAAAAGTGTTCTTTGTTTGCTCCTTCATATATCAGGGCTTCATCATCTGAAGTAATATGATCAATGATGGAACAATCCTTCCTGCATGCTGAATGCACATCTTTTATGTGGCACGATATTCCATTAACAGAGCGTGGGCAATTTATCTTAGTTCATCAAGCATACAGTGACAATGTCAAGCATTTTCTGTACAGATTCTCGATTCAGACAGCATATCATTTCATGTACGGACTAAAAACTAGCTGTTTTGTTGCTTTTTGATATAACATTATGCATTATGTCATTATACTGCCTCCAAAACAGAGCACCATGTTCTCGTAACTGTGCATTTGATCGTATGATGAAATCTTTCAACTATTCCATTTCCTGGTGGTATGTGGGTGCACTGAAATTGTACATGTACACACTTTATTCATGCAAACTCAGCAAATCTCTCTCAAAGGAACACTACACCATTGTCAGTAAGCAGCTCAATTAGTGGCCATCATTCACAAAACATTATTTCCAACTGTTTGATGATGCTAACAGAGTCTTGGTGACGCAAAGGCTTCCAAATGGCAAAATTGCTGGGGCCACTGTCTTTTAACATTAGGTATAGTCGATTTCCAAAATGGGTTACATCCATTGCAATCCAGTTCTAATTTTCTAGGGGCTAGATCAATTGACTGGCATCCTCTGCAATCTCTAACCACTGATCACACCTTGGCTTTAGTTATTCCTGGGTTGATCAACATCACAAAATACAGTGATCTCTTCACATCAGTGTCCACTGGATCAATGGATGACCTGTATCTGAGAACCATTCTGTATTTCGGTCACAGTGCACACATGTTCTCCTAGATTCTGTCATTGTATAGAATTCTTGGAACAATCTCTGCAGTACCCTTGTAAGTCGACTAACTTGATTATTGTGAGATTTGATAAATCTCATATCAATCTGCAGTTTATATTCCCAGACCAACTCTCGGCGTGTTGTGAGCTGCTGTCTGATCAACATTTCGGATGCTGCTTTAGTGCGCACTCTTATCTGTCCAGACAAAACGTCAACTACCCAGCGATGCATGTATGCAGAGTCAGTCTGTAAATGAATAGTTTTTGCCTTCCATTGCAATGCAAACTTTGTATCTTGCAGAACAACATCAAGTTTACACAAGTTCATGTTTTTCTTTATGTACCGATCGGAGCCAGCTTGCATCTTCTGCCATGAAGCCATTGCTCTCCATGACTACACTGGCGGCTAAGAAACTTGCACCTTCCCATGCAGTCACATCTTGCCCACTGATACACCAATCACTTTTCACTGGATCGTTCTATACGGATGTCTGCAACCATCTGGGACAGTAGAGAGTCCTGCACTTCATTCCATCTAGTCATTTCACAAATGCTGTGGCAATACAGAACCAACCACATACCAGGAAATTACCAGTCAGAAATTACCCCATACTGAGAAAAAAAATTGGCACATAAATTTATTGGGGACTAGTGGCAGTTTACTTCCATGAAACTATCCAAGTTTTCCTTGATTCATAATTACATAAAACGTGTAATCCTAACATAGGTGTGCCGGTTCCCAGCTCTTCTGAGACCTTACTGTCCAAATCAAGCTGCTCGAAATGTTCTTTAACACGAACCACAGGACACACGCTCTCATTCACAAAAATACTGTCGATATAAGAAAATATAGCTGCGTCGATGATCTCATCCTGGCTCAGGATGGCAGTAACAATGGCTCGCATTATTAAAGAGATAACATTGAGCTCAAATCCTAGACGGATAAGACAATATCTTTTGTCCCTTAATCTCCACTGTTCGGAATGGCTAAACAGACTTGGCGATATGTAATTGTAGATAAACCCAGCATAGATCTAGCACAACGATGTTTGAACCTTGCTGTCAACATTACTTTAATTTTGTGAGCAAACATCCACGTTGGTTGTATATGCATCAACATACTCATTTAGCTCCTAATAATCCATAATGGGATGAACCTTCTGTTATTTTCCTGCAGAACGGCTATAAAAGGGAATTAAACCATTTGGGGATCTGGGTGAGTCTGAGTCAAATTTGGGTAGGGGTTGGATATTCCGCAAGTCTGTTTCTTAATATAATTTCCAAGTAGTTTATTGTAGTCTGTATTGAAAGCTGACTTGTTGATGGTGATGACAGCACAATTTGGTCGATCATTCTGCAGAAACATCACCTCTCTAGCACCAGTTACAGCAACTGCTCCCAATTGCTTGATTGCATTTAGCCCAAGCAACAAATCCTAATAGGTATCCATTTGCAACCAGAACTTCTATAGTTATAGTGAGCTTTGCATCAATGCTAACTTTCACCACAGCAGTTTCACAGCGCTTAATTGCATCTCGGTCTGCTGTGAGCATGCTGGTTACTTTCCTTATCCATGACTAACAGCATGACTTGCATACAAGAGACTATCTACATCCTGTGTCCACCAGAGCTTTACGTAGTATTCCAGTGATGCAGTCAGTCACCACTAACAATCTTCCATTTACAAGAGTTTGGGGGAAGGAGATTGGTGCTGAATTCTCATCCCCTTGTCCGTTTCCCAGACGACATTGAGCAATGTACCTCTGCTGTTGGCATCAAAAACATGTCAGTATTTTTGAATGCTTTGCATCTCAGAAGACAATCACTTGCCCTATGATTGGGTCTCACATTTATAAAATCTCGGAGATGCATCTGTCTCTTTCTGTGTGCATTGTGATGCCTGTGCAGGTACTGCAGTGTGCTCGCTAATTCCAACACAGAGTTTCGAGATGACACAAACTCGTGCCAGCATGCATGGCAAATCTAAGTCCTCTTTTTGAGAGGATGCTTGTAAGAGCTCTTCTGCACGATCAATCAATTTAGCAATAAACACATTACAGACAATGATCTCACATGCTGCCAAACGAAACTGCATCTGCATAATTCTGGCCAAAGACAGCATGCTGTAAATTGCTTCTATGTGGCGAAAGGGTCTAAAAGCAGAAACCCTGTATGCTTTCTTCAAACAATTGAAATCAATGCATTTCTCCTTTCAACTGTTGGTATACAGGATAAGCGCTGCCTGACAAATGCATTGGGATGATGAACTTGATGCACTTTACTCCATTTAACTGACTTATCAATTCCGCCTTCTTTATTGACTACCCAAAGTCACTGAAAAAAGCAAGAGAACTTTTGCTTTTGGAAGATAAGCGGGCAAAATAGCAACGCCGATATGCAATAACGTTGTTATGGACTCGACCAGTAACAACAATACAAGCTCAAACAACAACCTTGACATGGACTCGGCCAGTAACGCCAATACAAATATAAACAATAACATCGACACAGGCTAAGAGCGACCTACGAAGTCACTGACAAATGATGAATGTTATTCTTATATCACTTCTGAGAAAGTGGATTCTCGTACCTCAAGGGATGTCCAGTAATAACACATACACACTATTCCGGGCACTTCCATGCATGCCTGTCACATGTTGTTTCAATTATTGCCATCTTAAAACTGAAAAGTTCAATATAACCTTTATTTCTTTTTACTGTACTGCCAATTTTTTATAGGCTGCTTACATGTCTTAGGTTAACAAGAAGGTTCTTGCAAAATTTTTAATTTGGATTTTAAATGATGTATTTTCAAACAAGTTTTTGTTATAATACCTTTACTTTATCATTTTGAAGAGCGTTTTAAAACAATTCTTTTCAGAACATTTCCAAGATGGAAAAAAAGCAAATTCACACAATTTTCTTATTTTAATTCAAACTAGGCTAAAAAGCTGCTGAAACAACTTGCAGTATCAACAAAGCGTTTGACTCAGGAGCCACTACTGAACGCACAGCACAATGGTGGATTAAGAAATTTTATGGCGGCAACGAGACTCTTGAAGATGATAAGCATAGTAATTGGCCATCAGATGTTGACAATGATCCATTAAGAGCCTTAGTCAAAGCCAATCGATGCACAATTGTTTGAGAACTTGCTTCTGAATTAGACGTAACATATACAACGATTTCCAACCACTCGTGAAAGAGATTAGAAAGACAAAAAATCTTAATAAATGGATGCCTCACAAATTGAATGACAACCAAAAGAAACACCATTATGAAGTGTTAGCTTCCCTTCTTTTACGAAACAAGAACAACTCGTTTCTCGACCAGGTTGTGACTTGCGATGAAAAGTGGGTTATTTATGATGACCGCTGACACTCAGTTCTGTGGTTGGATGCCAACGAAGCTCCACAACATTTCCCGAAACCAGAGTTGCACTAAAAGAAGGTCATGCTGTTTGGTGGTCTGTGACTAGTCTCATCCATATTACAGTTTTTTGAATGCAGGCAAAACCATTACAGCAGAGAAGTATTGTCAACAAATGGATGAAATGCATCAGAAACTTCGACAACAAACACACAGTATTAGTCAACAGTGAAGACCCAATTCTCCTCCACAACAATGCCCAATCACACATTGCTAAACCAACCCTGCAGAATTTGAACAAATTTGGCTACAAAACTCTGCATCATCTGCCATACTCCCCAGACATCTCACCTACCGACTACCACTTTTGAAGCATCTCGACGATTTTCTGCGTGACAAAATGCTTAAAAAATCTAGACAGTATCAAAAATGCTTTCAGCGACTTCATCGCCATCAGAACGCAAAATTGTTACGTTACTGGCATAAATACACTTGTTTTGCATTGGCAAAAGTCTGTTGATTCTGATGATGCTTATTTCAATCAATAAATTTTTGTTTGAGCCAAGATATGTTCATCTGAATTTAAAAGCTAAAAACCGCAAAACTTTCTTATCAACCTGATACTTACTTACTTGTCTTGTGGTGAAGATACAGTTCAACACAAGATCGATTTTTAAAATTCAGCTCTCCACAAAAAGAGCACTCTGGGTTGCAACAGAAATAAAAATTGCTCAGTCTAGATGACAGAAAAGATGACATGTAGTATCAGAACAGAGATTTAATGATGTCCTGGGTCAACTTCTTGATTGTATACCCCAAAGACTCAAGTATAATCCTATTACGGAAAAATATTACAAAAAAGAGAAATAGTTTGAATATGATTGGTTGTCCCTACCTTAATATGAATGTTTCTGGGTCACCATCACTGACCCTGTTCAAATTACTAGTAACTGATTTAGGTTTACTATTTCTTGACCAATAACTATATCAAGATTTCTAAGCAAGAACCTTACAGCCTTCTGGGGAGAATATTTTTATGGGGCACAGAAAATGTATGCACAGAGTATTTTGTAATTAACAATCATTTCAAATTAAAATATTAAATTACATCCAGTTTGTTAATTTAATTTTTTCTTTTATATAAAGTGGTTATATTTGTTTTTGAATTCCTTAAAATTTTAAACTCTTTCATTTAAATTAAGGTATATTTTCACCAACTTGTGTCCAGGTATAATTTCTTCTAATATCTAGCTGCTCCTCTGCCTTTCAATAATCAAAGAAACAAATTATGCTTAGTGTTATTCTTTTATCAGAAATAACCTACATTTTTCAACTTTGTCCTATCCTATTGAAATTTTAAAAAAGCATTATAAAAACTTACATTGGGAAAGTCAGATACTCCCTCCACTGTCTCAAATAAATTCAGAAAGAATTTTCCACTTTTTTTTTTTTAGGTCATCAGAAATGATAATCTAAATGAATAAATACAAAAGTTTTTTTCCACCTACATTAACATCAAAACACTCTATGCTTATTAATTCTACATTACAACATAAGATTTTTGATACCATATATCTCGACCGGTGTTAATTGTGATACCCTGCAGTGATGATTCCCGAAAGGATGAAACACTAGTGTCTGTAGGTATTTAATAATTATTATAGTATATATATATATATATTACTCGCAGGCCACCTGATGTTGCCTGGTCGTAAAATACACAAAAATATTATATTTTAATCATACAGAAATTGTGACATGTGCATGCAAGTATTATATATTTTCTAAACAGTTCACTTCTTGTAAGTAAACAAAAAAAATACTCGAGCTGAGATTGAAATCAAAACTTAAAGACAGTGAGTCAAGTACGATAACCATTAAGCCAGCTAGACACGATCTTAAAAAAAAAGTGTTTTCAACCCTACTTATTCTTAACATAAGGGATCTGTTATATAAACGATTCATGCATGTGCATTCGTGAAACAGTTGACAAAACAAATAAATATCTGATGACCCCAACATACCAATTTTTCAGTTTTATTCCCTTAGCAGCCTTTTTTCCGGATGAAAACTTTTTTAAAAGTTTTCCACATGTCTGAATACCCTATATACCAAATTTCAAGTCTGTAGATAAAAAATTCGTTGAGTATATAGGTTGAGAATTGGCCTCTCCCACTCACATACACACATTCTCACTTTTATAGATAAATAAATAATGATCTGAACAAGGCCATTGAAAATGTGAGAAATTTGGAGTCGTTGGGCATCCTTGATTAAAAATGATAAAAAAATTATCTATTCTACTTTTAACTAGAATCATTTCAGCCACCACAATACCAGATTCACTTTAGTTAATCTACCTAAGATATCCTCTAATTAGTTTGAAATTTTCATTTTTCATATAGTTACACAAATATTCATTAGAGTACAATAGAGAGTGCGAGAAAACAGTAAAAAACGGGCTGGTAAGATCCTCCAAACACTCTTTAAATAATAGACTGCCCACTGTTACGGTTTGTTCAGAAATAAAGCAAACAGGTCAGTCTCTAAATGGGAATGGAATCTAAATAGGGGTGGGGTATTGAGGTTGAAGAGTAGGCAGTGTCCTTCCAAGATAAATCCAAGAGAGGTCATGGATAAAAAACTGAAAGTAGGGAGTAAGCATCATGGAAGATTTCTACTACTGGGAAGGCGGGGGGGAGTAACTCATTTACTTAACTAGCTAAAAGGCTAAATTTACCCGAAGGGCTGAGGTCCGACAAAACCAGGAATTGTGGGCGTCGTGCTCATGCAGAGAATACATACTTATATTTCACTCCTTTTCATACACACTAGCTCGCTACCTGTATCCACCTTTTTTCAAAAACTGAGAAATGTAATCTATACTTTGATCTTGGCCAAAAGATCAAGGATTTATTTACGTCAAAATTTTACAAAAACATTAATTTTTTGATAAAACATGAAGATGTGGCACAAGATAAAAGTTGGGTGGAGTTAGGACGAGGATCGGTTGTTGTCCATTTGGTTTTTCTTTAAACTAGTTCTAATCACCAAAATACCACATTCACTCTATAACCAAACCTACTTAATATTATCCCAAGTGGTTTGACGTTTTTTTATTGACAAAAAAGATATGGATAATTTCAGTGTAGCAGTCTCTCGAATCTGTTTTGGAATGAACTGCTCACGGTTTTCTGGATTTCAAAAGTTGAAAACAAGCAAGTTAGTTCCTAGGTAGCGAAAGGGGCGACTATTGGGTATAACCCCCCCCCCCCCAAAAAAAAAACAAAAAAACTTGATGTTGTCCTCCAAGATGAGTACTATTTTGGGGGGTCGGGATAGGGGAAATATTAAAATATGGGATATCTCAAAAGGTCAAGGAACCATAAAAAATGTCTTTAAAAGTAGGCATTTTTAAAAGAATAAAAAAAATAAAAGAACTAATTCAATCTTATTGAATTAATTTGGAATTGTTTTTTTGAGATGAGTAATTTGTATATTTTATTTTATTTTATCATTTATCCTCATCTTCTAGTTGTTGTTTCACGACGTTTCGGCCAATTACTTCTCTGGCCTTCATCAGGTGGTTAACCGCGACATTCCTATCCCATCGTGGTTAACCACCTGATGAAGGCCAGAGAAATAATAGGCCGAAACATTGTGAAACAACTAGAAGATGAGAATAGTAGTCCATAAAATGATAAAATAAATAATATAACAATCAGTATGGACCTGACAATTGGAAGAACAAAATATAAAAATGTGGATTTATAACACCAAAAAATCCAACCTCGATTGCTCTTTGGGGCCCGTGGTGCAGTGGATAGAGATGCAGAATATCTACGATTCCAGGTGAGCATTGTCTGAAGGTAGCAAGTTCAATCCCACCCAAAGTTGGTCAGAAGATTAATTGGCCAAACCGTGGTGAGACAAAAACAACCATTGAAGGCAGTAATTGCTGTGGATGTACCTATTTACTTTGCCTCCCCACGGGACAGAGTTAGACACCAGGGTCGTTTTTTAACATGGAGAAAAGGTACAAAAATAAAAATTGTCTCAGTCGTGAAGGATTTCTCCTCCACCGAAAGAGAACAAGAAATAGAAGTGCAGCATCTGAAGAACAGATACTACACTTTGAGATATTAAATCCTTTATTCATGTTAAAAATGCATTGAAAATGAACAAAAAACTTAGGCACATGGCCAACTCAAAAGGGGGGATTGTGGGTGTCGTTGGTCATCCTTGTCACTCCAGAACTAAACAAAATCAAAAGTTTCTCCCAGCTAGTATCTTTCACCATAATACCACATTCACCCTTTCATACTGGGGGACATCCTACTTAACTCCCAATTTTTTTAAAACATTTTTTATTGATGTGTAAAAACAAAACAAGATAACAATAAAAATGGTACAATAATTCATTTGTGTCAAGGGTGGGGGGAAAAAGGGGGGGTAGTAGGACCCTCCCAACCCCGTCTAGTTGATAGACTGCCCGTTCCACTAGGTTTGTAAAAGGAACCTGGCTTCTGCGGGTCAGTCTCTAAGTGGGTATACCCTCTAGATGGGGGTGAATGGAGAAAAGAAAAGAAAAGAAAATTTTGTGGGTGAGGAATGGGAGTTAATTTAGAGGAGGGGGTGAAAACAAAAATTGCAAGAAAGAGGGGGTGGGGATCTTGGAGGCTTCCTAATCAGGGAGGGATGGAACACACACTCAGCTAGCTGAGAGGCTATTTGTTAATTTTACTTTACGGAACTGCGCGTTCCACACCTAGGCGGGGAACACGTATTCAAATTTGGCTCCTCTTCGTACACACAGACTTGCTACATGTATCCATTTTCTGTCAAATGCCGCGCAATGCAGCCTTCTTCTATCACATCTGATCTTCACCCGTAGTTGGTGTTTAAAGAAAGCGATCAGATCCTGATCAGAAAAAGACAACACCCCCCCGGCAATCTTGCAGACGCGACGTCCAAATCACCATTCTCGCCACGGCCAGGATTGTAACGTAGACCATTTGTCTTTCCCGGTCCCATGGTGACCTGACATTGTCCACGACATTGGATACGGTAATTGGGCGAGGATGCTCGGGATCGATGCAAGCCGTCACCTTACCAACATACGACCAGTACCGGCGGAGTTCGCGGCAATCAAAGAAAGCATGATCAGTCGTTTCTACGGCCGTTGTCCCACAACGGGGACAATCAGGCGACTCCCAAAACCCAGAACTGCATTGTACGTTGTTGAGTGGAAGTGCATTTCGGGTCAATCGCCAGGTGAGAGAGAACTCTGAATTGTTTAGATGACTCGAACCTGGCGCCCAGCTCCACACGGAGCGGATCTCACTCTGCTGCCAACCCAAACGCGCGCATAGTGGGTCGTCAGCAGCCCCCCTCACTATATCCCTGTGGAGTTCCCTACGGGTAGCAGTCACAAGGCCGCTGGACCTTGGTAGTCGTAGTCGTTTTAGCGCGACTCGGCACTCTTTCATGTAGGCAGATTCTCCCCGTGGCCTGCGACGGCTCTCGATAGAAGGGTCAAGAACGAGGTCGGGGAAGGTGGCAGTAACCACGGGGTGTCACGGTTGGTCATCTTGCATATAGTGGCTCAGGAAGGCCAGCCTCTCAGCGTCTCGATGACACTTCAAGTCCGGCATTCCCAAGCCTCCCTCACACGGACGTTGAATACAGACCTGTCTGCTCACCCAGTGTCTTCCTCTGTCCCAAAGAAGTGAGGACAAGAGTTCGACGAGAGCTGTTAGGTGTTGTGCAGGCAGGGGAAGTACGGCCAGTCGGTAAAGGATGAGAGGAAAGACGTAAGTGGCGCACGCCTAGCTCTACCCTTTAAGGAAAGTTTCCTAGGAAGCCACGAATTGACTGCAGCCTCCACCTTTGACCGTTGTCCCGAATTGCTGTGGATGTAGTTGAACGGTTAACCACCAGACGAAGGCCAGAGGAATAATTGGTTGATTTAATCTTATTGTATAACTTTTAATTGGGGGTGGATAGTGTTATATTGGTACTACTGTCATAAGATCATCCTCCCAGAAATTACCACCTCTGTTTTTATAGGCCGGGGGTGGAGACAATCCTTCCAGGTTTTATATCATTTTTTTTGTGGGGGATGTCACATTTGTTCTATTCTCATGAAAACATACAAGCATTACATTCTGCTTCTATGAAAGATCCTCCTAAATATTACCTCCGTTATTTTTTTTTTTTTTTTTAGGTGGAGGTGAGTATTATTTATTCTGTTGTCATGATAGCACTCTTTCAGTAATTACCTTATCCTTCAGAAGTCAGTGTAGCTGATGTTCATTCACCATGGTATTATCCTCCAAGGCTAGCAAAAATGTGACCAGAAAGAGCATATATTCACTAGTAATTTATATATAAAAAATCGAATTATTGATGTAATTTTATGATTTTATATAAATATAAATGCTTTCACTGGTGAAGCATAATTTTCTCATCATTTTTTATGGAGGGTGTATGTGAAACCCCTATTCCAACAACAAAAACTGCAGAGCGACAATCCCTGAAATATTCAATATTTAGTTGATTGAAATACTTAATACTGATTGAATAAAAATATTCAGTTTCAATTAGCTGCCTATATCGGACCAACCTCCTGGAACTGGGTATCTGTTTTCATTATTTATATGTGAGTACACATGTTGTCTTGAAGGAGAGGTAGTGCGAGCCCAACTTGCCACAGGAACCTATGTCATTCACAACAACATTGTTACTAACTGCTACACATATTCTTAGTAGACAAACGAACTTCAGCTATAGGCCCTGGCTACCAGTATCTTGGCAAACAGCATAAATCACAGTAAAACTTTGCAATGGCTTGTCAATCTCACAAACTCACTCACAAGTTCCGGTACATATAGATATAGTTTTTTCGTTTAGACCTTTAACCATTTCTTAACTCTTTTCTCTCATAACTCAATACTTAATAATTCTTATCTATATTGTTCAACAAAGTGTGAATAACGCTGCTATATTTATGTATGGGTTAACTTTATCATTACTTTTGAACTTGCTTATTTGTACATGTGCACTAGTTGAATGCACAGCATAATCACGTTGACACACCAGTTCCTGCTGGATCACCAAACTTAAACAACGTTGAACTTGGTCAGTACTAAATTTGAGACTTCCAGGTGCTGTATATCCTCTCCGTTTGTTTCCAATTGTCCGCTGAACTCAAACAGTGCTGATTCAGGAGAGGCGTGTTTGGAGATTGCACAATTCTTGCCTCAGCTCCCTCTACAGGGCTATCCTTTGTCTTTTGAGATCGAACTGAGGCATCGAACTAGTTGAATATCTATTCATAGCGGAGATTTGGTATCTGTCTGAAGCCGAACCTATCTTTCATCACTATCTTTCAGTCCAGGAGGGGTAGTGTAGTATCTGTTTTATTGTCATGAGATCATCTTCACAAGTATTGCCTACTCCTTCAAGGAGAGTGTCAGTGTATCATATGTTTGTTCATCATAATACCATCCTTCCATTCCTTACCTCCTCCTTGGGGGAGGTATGGTAGTGTGGTATTCGTTCTGTGTTTATGATACTATCTTTCCACAGATTATCATTTCCTATTCTTTTTTTTCGGGGGGGGGGTCATAGCGTAGTATCTGTTCTTTGTAGTTCTTCCTATGGGGGGGCAGTGTAATATATGTTCGTTTGTCATATACACAAGCACAAATTATAATACCTCTGGTCTCATATTTGCCAGTATTCTCGAATGTTTTTACGATTACTAAAATAATGCCATTAAAAAGGGGGGGGGTAGGAAATCCTCCTCCTTGTAAAACTTTCGATCAATTTCTGTACTTGAAACGATAGAGTTGATTGTAAATGTAGTCTTTGTTTTGTAAATAGATTAGTTTATTCAAAATAAAATATTTCTCCAAATAATAATATTTGATTTACAGGTTGCAGCTGAGCTGCAACAACATTGATGTCATAGTACCATTCAAACTAGTTTCCTAGAGACACATTAGGTTAAAGGACAAGCAGATGCGAATGGAGTCAAGTCAACATGAAAGGAAAAAAAAAAGGAACTTGTATTAAGGAGGGCACGGTCGGGATAAAGTTACAAAAAAATAAACAAAAAAAAACAGCGGTCTGTATTACTTTGTTTGGCTGGCCAACTAATTCATTGACCTGTTGAACTCAATGATAATTCATCCTAAATAATGTACTATTTATCAAGGCCAAATGTTACTCGAGGATAAGGGCTAATGAGGTTTTCACTCAGATGTGAAACGAAACAGTATTATGAAAGGATTGATAACTTAAAAACTACAAGACGATACAACAGATATTTGTTGGCATTAAACTTGAAAATGACTACATAATCTCTGAGGAAACATTCACATGATAAGGTGGGAAGTTTTCATGAAGAAACTCTGTTCATGGAAGTTCCATTTGATTTTAGGAACAAAGACAAAGAAAGGTGAGTGTGGTGTTAAAAGCAAGACCATTTCTTGCTGAGAATGGCTTACATAGGAAGGAAAAGATAGAACTTGAATCCAATCGAACACCAACAATAGAAATACTGATAGAGTAGTTATTTACATTTTCTTCAGGAGGTTAGATACAAGGTCATTTGTGGGTTAGATGAAAATATTTCTATGGAACGAATTGGATTCGAACCTGTCACACCCAGGTTTTCAATCAATGTTGTTAACGCTGACAGAATATGAAAGTTGTCAAGCTGTAAGACCGTTATCAAAGCAATTTGGGCTTTAGCAGTCACAGGACAATCAAATCACACTAGTCCATAGTGCATTTGATGGTGCACCTAATGCAGTAATCCGTGCAAAAAGAGACCTTGGTAATGCAATAAAATCAATATACTTTTTTGTTGACTTAAATTCTGAAACATTAATTTGAGGTAAAAATGTTTACTTTTGTCACGAGCCGCGAAATCATTAAATGGAGCAAACAATATTCAGTGAAAACCACCACCACCACCACCAACAACAACGTGAAAATGAGTTTCTATTTTTACTTGTTGTCCCACAAGAGGCAAAGTTAGGCACAAGATAGTTTTTTAATACATGGGATTTCAACTCCTTCCAAAAATGGACACTGGATGGGACAAAAATTAAAATTGTCCCATTCAAGAAAGATTTCTCCTCCGTGTACACATTGAACTTTTTTTTTTTTTTTTGGTAAAAATATGGAATAAATTTGAGCAAATTAAGGACAACGCCATCAAAAGTATGGAGAGTAGGGCGGGAACCCACTCTTAGTTAGACTCCTTGCAATATAATAAGGGCCATCCAAGTTAAAATATTCTCGAAATTTTATTTCGATGTATGAGAAAATACTAGTTACTTAGTCTCCCAACTCTTTCTAAAGGATAGACAGACCGCCCACTTTGGTGAGGAGACTGTTCTGATACTACACTTTATCTTTTTCTGTATTCTGTATCAGTCAGTGAAGGAGAGATCTTTCCAGACTGAGGAAAGTTTTAGCTTTTTTCCCATCCAGAATATTCTTGGGAGACGGGGGCGGGGCTAGATTTTCTCTACATTAAAAAATCTTGTTTGTAACGCTACCCTCGCGAAGAGGAAAATAAATAGGAACTGTCGGTTCAACTGTCCATTATTTTTGGTTTGTTTAGAACCGAACACAAACAGATATTACATTTTGATCACAGCCCAAATGCGAGGTCATTTCTATGAGTCAATATGAAAGTTTAACTTTTGTTAATTTACAGAGGGGGGGGGATAAAATTAACTTTTCCACGATATTATTAGGTTCTAATTCCAGGTGCTTAAACCAAATACTCATGGAAAATTCATCAAAAACAATACAATGTTTACTAAACATTGTTTAGCTAGTAATATAAAAAAAAAGCTGGCTACTTTTCTTCAGATCCGATATTTAGGGGACTTTAAATATTTATTTTTAAAACTGCAAATAGGTCACAAATGAGTAAGCAAAACAATTTATTACTTTTGCTTAATTTCTCAACGTTATTGCCTTTTAAAATAATTTATGTCAGTAATAGTAATGATTACCCATAAATGTAAGTGTTAATGCATTGAAACAGTAACACGATGTGGAAATTAGAATAAATAATAATAAAACTAATTGTGATTCCATGAAATGAACGAAGAATGGAAAAAAACTTGGAAGTTGTAGCAGTAAACAATTGATTCGCTGAGAAAAATCTGATCTCCGATTCAAACATACCTTCAAAACTTATCATCAAATCTAAGTAAGGGATTAGCAATCGTTAAACTTTAGAACAGATTACCATTTTCTTTGATGGGGCATTAGCGGAATTTATATACCATTGTTGACTACCAGTGGCAGAAATACCACCGTCAGTTATAGAAGGGGGGGGGGGGCAGAAAAAACGAGGGGAAAAATTAAACGACAATCAAAAACATTGACTCATCGAGAAAAAGAAAAAGAAACGCAAATGCTATTAAAATTACACAAGGGTTTGATAATTATTTTAGGAATGTTTTTTTATTTTTAATTAAATAAATCTGGATACAAACAGAAAACTGATTAAAAGTTTCACACGTAAACGCGCGCACAAAAACACAAAAAGATATTGTGAAATTATTTTTTAAAACCGTGCAATTAAAACAAAGTTGAACATTACCTTTTATCCAGTCCAATAACAATAATTTGCAGTTATTTTTTTAAAAACGTATCATCAACTGTAAAATCCGAATAAGATTTTTAAAGCGTTTCTTTAAAAGCTTTAATTTTAATTAATCCGTGTTACAATCTTTCTTATCTTTCTTTTTCATCTCCTAACGCAAACCTTTATCCTTTTCGTTTTCTTTGTAACCAAAACCTTTCCGCCCGCTGTACCTGTCTCTTTTTTTAAATGATAAGAAGAAGAAAACATCGGAGCAATTAAATTCTTCCATCGCTCTTTCGCCGACAGCTGTCAGTCCTTTTTGTCCTCTTATTTTGGTGTAAATGGTTCCACAATAAATCCGTTGGTCTTTCTTTCCAGTTTGCGGTGATAATTAATACTTGTCACTGTCACTATTTCCAGACTCAATCCATCTTTCTCTCTTCTCGCGTTATGAAATGAAATATTAATAAATAAATAAAAAGCACATCTTTGAAGCAATAATGTGAACACAAGCCAGACCCGTTGTTTGCTGCTATAAAAAGAGTAGCACAAACATGTCCGTTCGTGCGCGTATGTGAACTGTAGTTACTGTAATGGGCGGACGACGCGCGAGGTAAAGAGTAGCGAGCAATTACCTCGATCATAATGTCAACTACAACTAACTCCTTCAACCACATAAAACATGAGAATAGCTAAAAGAATCTTAAAAAAAACACACTAAAATCTACATAATTAAATTTATTTTGGCATTTTTGAAGATTAACACCTTGAGTCCCCTCCCCCCTCTAAAAATGAGATTCTACTTTTTTAAGCGATTTCGTGTGAACACATAGAAAAACTTGACGGAAAGAATAAAAAAACATAATGATTATAATGATGGGATCAGTTTCGCATATACATTTAAGGTAAATGATCACCCATTTTCGGATCATTCTAGTATTTTAGGGCAGTTAACCATTTTTATGTTATGGGAGATAAATTCTGTGTTTTCTGGGCAGGTTTATTTTTCAGGTGATTATGTGGGGTTTTACGATTTTGATACTCGGACTTAGGTTTAGTGGTCAAAAAATTTAGTCAGTTGCTTTAAAAAGTTAGAATGTCCCGGAACTGAAGTATCATTTTTTACATTAAATTTATATACGAAACTGATCCCCAACTCTAAAATTTAAAATATTTGTTTGTTTTTTGTTGTTGTTTTGTTTTTTGTTTTTCTTTCTACCAAGTTTTTTAGAGTGTTGACAAATAATCGCCTAAAAAGTAAAATCTCATTTTTTTTAAGCGGGGGTGGTTGCTGAGGGAGTTAATTAACCTGTATCTTTACTAGTACACCAGCATTTAGTCACGGTGTAAATGTATCGTGAAGTGGAAGACGTATGCAATCCTCCTCCCTGCTGTTGATTAAAAATAAATAAACAAAAAAAATTCGGTAGAGATTTTGGAATTTGTTAAAGGAGAATTGATAATTTGGATTATTTGAACTGCTATTCTCAGCTTGATGGTTGTTATTTTCACAACGTTTCCGCTAATTTAAACCCAGTCGCTGTTGCTGCGCTATATTTCTGTTTAGTCCTAAGGTGCACTCAATCGGCTGAGGCGCCCTTACCGGAGAATACTGACGGAACTGCCTATGCATTTTTGTATTTTATTTATTTACTTATTTATTAGGTAAATTTTTACATTAGGTCCACCCATTTCCACAATTTTTAACATGAGGAGGTTGGGGGTGGTTAATCCGAAAGCCGTTCTTAACATTTTTAAAGAAAATTGTGGAGGTGGAGATGGACCTAATGTAAAAATTTACCATTTATTTTTGTAGAAGAAAGTGCAAATGCACTGCACTGCACTACTGGCTTTTCAAAACCCCACTTGTGACTAACCTCCTATACAGAGAAAGTAAATAAATATACACCGCGTGCGCGTCACCGGTATTTTTACACAGAATCATTCCGTTTGTCCTACATATTTCCAGTTGATAAGTTTTTTTTAGGACTTACTAGTATGTGGCAAGGGAGAAAATTGGAGGGAGAGGACTTTGCCACTTAGTTAAGATTAGTGACAAACCTAAACCTAATCGATTGGAGATCGGAGGAATTCTATGAAATAACAGGCGTCACAATCTCGTCTAAAATGTAGACTTTTAAAGAATTACTCTTGATTACTCAAAATTAAGTAGTAAACAAAAATAACGTACCTATTGTGGTTCTGTTCGTCACGTAAATATATTATAAAATGGACCCTGGATGGTGTTTAACGAAACAATGTTGGAACTGGGAAATTGTACAATTTCTTGATTTATCATGGTATTTAAAAAATAGGGAATTTCTGATATTCACCGCGCAGAATTTCTTTTAGTGAACAGATTTTAATGTATGTATGTATGTATGTATGTATGTATGTGTCAGGTCATGTCATATGCTACTGGTACCATGTAACCCAGTACTACCTGCCTCATGGTCGGGTCACCGGCGACTAAACTGGTTCCCCCACCAAACTTGTTTGGTGAGGAGGGCGGCTAGTCTCCCTGAAGGATTAAAAACAAGACCTTCCAAAGGGCGAATGAACTCTTTTTCTGGGTCAACGGCCAACTAGCACCGTGTATATTTGTGTGTGTGTATATGTGTATTGGGGTAGAGAAGGCTCCCGTAAGCCGTGGTGAAGGCAACCTTTCTAGGAGAAGTAAATCTCTGATTTAAAAAACCATAAAGCGGAAGACCAGTACCCGCATTAAGCTGGTCTGCAGTTTAATTTGTTGCTGGCTATCTTGCTCTTGCTTGTTGCTTGATCTCAACATTTTGAACCGAGAGAGAGACTTAGCTGTCGTACAAAGCTAAGACTCTGTAACATCATCTTTGTATAGATACTCCCTCAGACATTTGGGCTCATGGATTTTAAATGTCTGAGGGAGTGGCACTCGTCTGACAAGACGTTGCAATCATCATGTATGTATGTATGTATGTATATGTATGTATGTATGCATACGTATATATATATGTGTATTTATATATGTATGTATAAATGTATGTATGTATATATGTATGTATATATGTATGTATAAATGTATGTATGTATACATGTATGTATATATACATATATGTATGTATGTATATATGTATGTATGTCTCAGGTCATGTCATATGCTACTGGTACCATGTAACCCAGTACTGCCTGCCTCATGGTCGGGTCACCGGCGACTAAACTGGTTCCCCACCAGACTTGTTTTGTGAGGAGGGCGGCTAGTCTCCCTGAAGGATTAAAAACAAGACCTTCCAAAGGGCGAATGAACTCTTTTTCTGGGTCAACGGCCAACTAGCACAAGGAATATTTGTGTGTGTATATGTTTATTTGGGTGGAGAGGGCTCCCGTAAGCCGTGGTGAAGGCAACCTTTCTAGGAGAAGCAAATCTCTGATTTAAAAAACCATAAAGCAGGAGACCAGTACCCGAATTAAGCTGGTCTGCAGTTTAATTTGTTGCTGGCTATCTTGCTCTTGCTTGTTGCTTGATCTCAACATTTTGAACCGAGAGAGAGACTTAGCTGTCGTACAAAGCTAAGACTCTGTAACATCATCTTTGTATAGATACTCCCTCGCGCATTTGGGCTCATGGATTTTAAATGTCTGATGGAGTGGCACTCGTCTGACAAGACGTTGCAATCATCATATATGTATGTATGTATATATACATGTATGTATATATGTATGTATGTATATGTATGTATGTATGTATGTATGTATATATATGTATGTATATATGTATGTATATATGTATGTATATATGTATGTATGTATGTATATATGTATGCATATATACATGTATGTATATATGTATGCATATATACATGTATGTATACATGTATGTATATATACATGTATGTATATATACATGTATGTATATACATGTATGTATGTATATACATGTATGTATGTATATACATGTATGTATGTATATATACATGTATGTGTGCATATATGTATGTATATATGTATGTATTAATGTATGTATATATATGTATATATGTATGTATATATATGTATATATGTATATATGTATGTATATGTATGCATA